>NC_080540.1:121101919-121407127 GCF_028640845.1 Ahaetulla prasina
GGGGGCAGTACACTGACTTTGTAAACTGCTTAGAGAGGGCTGTAAAGCACTGTGAAGCGGTATATAAGTCTAAGTGCTATTGCTATTGCTATTGGAGATGAAATTGAACCTGCAGTTTTTTGTATACAAAGTAATATTTTTTCTGACTGAGATATGTCACCACATCGGCCCATTAGGTTGGGGATCCCATGGAAGCCTAGAGCCCATTAAATGGCTAGTATATATTTAATCTTTTTGTCTTATCATTTTTAAAAAATTTTAAATGGATAAATTATGCTGATCATTTAGTTTTAAATTGTGTACGCCATTCAGAGTGATATGGGTAGCTATATAAATTATAATTCTATAAGTCAATCAAATCTTTGGCTGGCCCTAGTGTGGCCCGATATGAGACATAACAACAACAACAACAACAACAACAACAGAATTGGAAGGGACCTTGGAGGTAATAATAATAACAACAGAGTTGGAAGGGACCTTGGAGGCCTTCTAGTCCAACCCCCTGCTCAGGCAGGAAACCCTACATCATCTCAGAAAGATGGTTATCCAACATTTTCTTAAAAATTTCCAGTGTTGGAGCATTCACAACTTCTGCAGGCAAGTCGTTCCACTTATTAATTGTTCTAACTGTCAGGAAATTTCTCCTTAGTTCTAAGTTGCTTCTTTCTTTGATCAGTTTCCACCCATTGCTTCTTGTTCTACCCTCAGGTGCTTTGGAGAACAGCCCAACTCCCTCTTCTTTGTGGCAGCCCCTGAGATATTGGAACACTGCTATCATGTCTCCCCTAGTCCTTCTTTTCATTAAACTAGACATACCCAGTTCCTGCAATCGTTCTTCATATGTTTTAGCCTCCAGTCCCCTAATCATCTTTGTTGCTCTTCTCTGCACTCTTTCTAGAGTCTCAGCATCTTTTTTACATCGTGGCGACCAAAACTGAATGCAGTATTCCAAGTGTGGCCTTACCAAGGCATTATAAAGTGGCACTAACACTTCACGTGATCTTGATTCTATCCCTCTGTTTATGCAGCCCAGAACTGTGTTGGCTTTTTTAGCAGCAGCTGCACACTGCTGGCTCATATCTAAATGGTTGTCCACTAGGACTCCAAGATCCCTCTCACAGGTACTACTATTGAGCAAGGTACCACATATACGGTACCTGTGCATTTTGTTTTTTTTGCCTAAATGTAGAACCTTACTTTTTTCACTGTTGAATTTCATTTTGTTAGATAGCGCCCAATGTTCAAGTCTGTCAAGATCTTTCTGTAATTTGAGCTGGAGTGTTGGCTATTCCTGCCAGCTTGGTGTCATCTGCAAATTAGATGAGTTTCCCATCTATCCCCTCGTCCAAGTCATTGATGAAGATGTTGAAGAGTACTGGGCCTAAAACAGAGCCTTGGGGTACCCCACTGCATACTTCCCTCCATGTGGATATAGTTCCGTTGAGGACTACACGTTGAGTGCGGTTGGTCAGCCAGTTACGGATCCATCTGGTGGTGGTGCTGTCTAACCCACATTTTTCTACTTTATCTAGTAGTAGGAAACCCTACACCACTTCAGACAAATGGTTATCCAACATCTTCTTAAAAATTTCCAGTGTTGGAACATTCACAACTTCTGCAGTTAACTTGTTCCACTTATTAATTGTTCTAACTGTCAGGAAATTTAAATCAGGTCCTTTCTAAATTAAGGTGGCCCCTTCTTTGTTGATTTTTCTAAAATTACTAAAAACTCAAAGATTTCAGAGTACTCTTCTGATTTGGAGTTTCTCTCTATTTTTTATTTTTCTCATATAATATTATTGTGGTTTTACTTATCTTGCTCATTGTTATTGCTTTTTATTTATGACTAAAGAATGAAGCCCTGAGCTGCCTAGGCTATAACCCAGGTCCAGGAAACTTGCCATCATCATAAGAAAGAGATGTGGCATTGTTCAATGACTGTGGGGTTTGTTTATTTGTTTTTTTGCTAAGTTGGGCTGTGATCATAGTACCAATGAGGACCTGCAAAAGCACCATTCTACCTGGTCCATTTGCAACAGACTGAAAACTTTCTGGAGCAGCATCTCACCAGGGATCAATATGGTCCCTCACCTGGCCATATTTAAAAAGTTTTTAACACCCTTTGGGCAAGGCTGGATGATGAACTCTTATAAAGTTCTATATGCTAGTTTGGATATTTTTTTCCCTGGTTTTGATATGCATTGTTATTTTATTTGTGTATGTTGTTTCTCACTGCCCAGATTGGGATGATGGCCTCGTAAAAGTGTTAAATAAATGGATGAGTAAATAAACTACTAGATGCCATTTTTTTCCTATTGTGGAAACATATTTATGCCACTGTTAAAAGAGGAAATAATTTTCAACAGCTATGGATTTTATTTACATATATCTTGTCTATTTTGCTTCTTTTCCATTTTGACCCTACTTTGCAACCTTTATACCTGATGGGAAAAGAAACAATTAGTATATAATGTGCATGGTTTAAAGAGAACCACAAAGCGTATTACTAGTTCCTAACTAGAACGTACTAGATTTCGACTTGCAGCCACAATTGGACCAGAATTTCAACCACTAGGCAATGCAGTTGGTTAAGCAAATTATCAGATAACCAGATCCGATTTTACAACCATAGTTGTTAAGCAAATACTGCAGTCATTAAGCAAACCACACATCATTAAATAAATTACATGGTTGTTAATTAAATCTGGCTGCTCTTATTGACTTTGCTTGTAGGAAACTGGCTGAGAAATTCACAAATCTCAATCACATGACCACAAGATGCTGCAACCATCATAAATGCAAACTGGTTGCCAAGCACTCAAGTTGCAATCAAATGACTGCAGGGGTGGTGTGTCACTTATAACTGTAGGTCATAAGTCACTTCAGTGCCATTATAATTCTGGACTGTTGTTAAACAAATGGTCATAAATCGAGGACTCCCTGTAGGATGGAGCCATTACTCTTAAAATAAGGTGTTGAAAATCTATATGGAATCTGTACCTGTATGAATTGCTCGAATTTCTTAATATACGCTTTCAGCTGCACTTCTTTTGTACCAAGCTCTTCCCACCTGTTGTTTAGGGATTCCATTCTTGTTTTAAATGCCTAAAAAGTATACAATAAAATCATTTAATTATGAGAGACCTTTTCTTCTGTTGGTAGTATGAACACAGTTAACTTCCACCAGGATACAAACTGGATCCCAGATGGGATCAAACTTTATTATGGTGGCAACGGACAAATGAAAATAATATAACAGAATAACAGAGTTGGAAGGGACCTTGGAGGTCTTCTAGTCCAACTCCCTGCTAAAGAGGGGAGGTCTGGCATGGAAGTATTCATTCTGTGTTTTCAAGGAGTAAAGAAATATGATAGATGTGTTTTTCTCCAATCCCTCCTTCCTTCCTTCCTTCCTTCCTTCCTTCCTTCCTTCCTTCCTTCCTTCCTTCCCTCCCTCCCTCCTTCCTCTCCTTCTTTTCTTTTCTTTCTTTTTCTATCTCTTTCTTTCTTTTCTGTCTTTCTTCTTTTTGTTTTTATCTTTTTAATTTTAAAAAATTGAATAAATTAAGAGAGAGAGGAAGGGAAGGAGGGAGGGGAGAGAGAAGGAGGAAGGGAGAGAGGGAGAGAGAGAGAGACACCTCCTTTTGAGCTTCCATGGCCTGATGCACCAATTTGGCCTCTTTCTTCTTCTCCAGGAGTCGAATGGAAGGAGATGGAGACTGCTCTTCTGACACTGGGAATTTCCTAATCAAAGAGAACAAATATTTCTAATGAATAGCAAAGGCATATCATGCGATAGGATCTATGAAAGTTGTTCAAACATCCTTCACATGGCAAGGGCAGAGTACTAACAGAATAACTTATTGTATTTGCCCCTAAATTAACTTTCATTCAGAAAAGTGTCTACAGCTCCAGGCAACGTGATCCAAGTGGAAATAACATGCCCAGTTAATCGATGGACTTTGGAAGAAGCATCTGAAGAATTAAAGATAATCATGGACTAAAAAAAGATAAAAGCAATAAAGGATGTAGAAGGCAAAGGAACCTATGAGGAAAGGCAAATCAATAGGTAGCTGAGTCCATAGCAACAAATATGGCCTTTAAATTACACTTTGATGGAGATTAGTGCTAGTATCTAAGGTATAGCGCTTAGTGATATAACTGTCGCTGATTAGTTGACAGCATGATCCAATTCATCTGTGGATGAAAAACAGTTGGATTTTAGTTTCAGAGAGAGAATATTTTTGAAAAGGTAGTTCTTTACAAATAAGATTTCTTTTGCCCCTAACTGGAGAAACTCCAGAAGTAGACTTGAAAAGGTGTGAAAAAGTCCACCAGAGCATGATCCTGACTGCATAACAAGGTTTAGGAAGTTAAAAAAAAAAAAAACTTCTTCCCCTAAAAATGTAGAATCTTGCCCAGAAGTTATAACTAAAGATCTACCCATTTTATCAGTAGCAAGCTAAATTAAAATTAGAATCTTTAGCACAATGTTGGAAAAGTTGCTTATGGAAGGTTCAGCCGGTGTTTTATCCAGCGAAATCTTGATGTGTTGTTTTTTTAGAATGCATGAATCTATGTCCATATGTACCAGTGGTGAAATCTTAACCGGTTTACTATCGGTTCGCTGGCTGCGTATGCATGCTGTACACGCATGTGCAGTACGCACCACTCAGCAAATGTGAGGTGCGTGTGCGAGCAGTGCATGCCAAAAGGAGGCATGGGGTAAGTAGAACAGCGCGTGTGGGGGAGGTGATCAGCTGTGGCGTGCGATTTTACTTTTAAAAGCATTTTTTTTACAACCTCTTTGGCTGAATAGGTTGTAGAAAAAATGCTTTTAAAAGTAAAAAAAAGCCTCTGATGATCAGACAGCTCAGCTAGGATTGTCAGAGCCTTTTTTTTACCTTTTAAAAGCATTTTTAACAACCTCTTCAGCTGAATAGATTGTAGAAAAAATGCTTTTAAAAGTTAAAAAAAAGGCTCGGACGATCACGTGGCTCAGCTGGGCATGGGCGGAGGGCCCAGGGATTTTTGCTACCGGTTCTCCGAACCACCCGCCGCCATCGGCCGATCCGGTCCAAACTGGGAGCATTTCACCCCTGATACGTACTGTATGTATTATATTTATTTATTTACTTTCACAGTTACTCATTAGAGCTTACATGTTCCAATCAAAGGAAACTTTGAGACGATTCCAAAATCCTCTTCACTAAGAGATTTTTTTTAAAAACAGAAGCAAAAGGACAGAATCAAATATTATTACACCAGAGAAATAATCAAACGCCACACATATATTGTTTGGGTACTGGTTAGAGAATATACAGGTAGTCCTTGACTTAAAACAGTTCATTTAGTGACCGTTTCAAAGTTATAACAGCACTGGAAAGTGACTTCTGACGGTTTTTCACACTTACGGTGGTTGCAGCATCCCCATGGTCACATGAACAAAGTTTAGAGACTTGGCAACTGTCTCATATTTATGACGTTTGCAGAGTCCCAGGTCACATGACCCCCTTTTGTGACTTTTTGACAAGCAAAGTCAATGGGGAAGCCAGATTCACTTAACAACCGTGTGACTAACGACTACTGGAAAGATTCATTTAATAACTATGGTAAGAAACATCATAAAATGGACCAAACCTTATTTAACAACTGCCTCACTTAGCAACAGAAATTTTGGACTCAATTGTTGTCATAAGTCAAGGACTATCTGTGTTGTATCTCCAGTCACAAGGATGCCATATCTGTAAACGTCCTATGACAGTTTTGCTTATAGATTGATTATTACATATAAAATTCTTTTAAAATTCTTCTTACAAATCTTTTATAAAGAGCATCTCACGCAGGTTTTTAAAAAACATATTAATAGTAACATGGTGGAGGGAATCAAATTAAGGCTACAGCACTGAGGAATAAATGAATTATCCCTCCATCTGGTTCCACAAAAGCAACCTGATTTCCTATTGTGTGATACTGAATTTTAAGCTAGATGAAACCTTGATCTGACCTAATAGTTGTCTTGGCTTTGCAAGGAAGGATTCAGAAGGGAAAAGATTCCAGAAATGAGAGAGTAAGAACAGGATTCAGAAAACGGAAAGCAGAGAAACGTTTTGGTAGAACAGACAACATTTCTGAGAGTTGAACAGAAACAATGGACAGGGGAACAGTTAGCTTACATCAACAGTTTCAACAATTTCTGTCCATATTGCATGCGGAAATACTCGCTTAGATCCTCTTCATCCATGGTGGTCATGATGGCCGTCCACTTGCCAGGCACGTCCTGACCCCTTTCACCTCTTTATCTGAGCTTGGGAGTCAAGCAAACAGATTTGACAAGCTGCCAGAAGCTGATGCAGTTAGAGCCATGGAACTTTCAGGGGAAGATACGGAAGATGCAAATGGTTGCTTAGCAACAGTAGGGATTTACTGCATTGGGAAAGATGAAAGTCCTTTGGGAAGTCATTGTTCGCTCTGTAGTGGTAGAAGTTAACAAGACCTCCCAAATTCAACAGCCCTGTTCTTCCCATTTGGTTGTAACTGGGACAACCAGAGATAATATAAAATGTTGTCAGTTAGTGGTTTGCTGCTTTAAAATTGCAAACATAGGGGAAGGCAGCTGCCATTTGTGCTAAATTAATGTCAAACACCAACAAATCATAATTGTTTATGTGTTTATATGTGCACATGTGTATATATGCAAAATCATTCTAGAATCCACAATCAGAAAAAAAGTTACAAAAATCTGCTTTACCCTTTCAACAGTATTTTTCAAAGAAAATATAATTGTTGCAAACAGATCCAGCAACAAACTAATTTTGTTCACCAGTGTAATACTATATGTATTTATTTATTTTTATTTATTTATTTGTCAAACACAACAGTATATATAAGTATAAGCATGAAATAACCATACGAATTGGATACAATCAAAGGGAATATTAGAATAGAATAGAATAGAATAGAATTTTTATTGGCCAAGTGTGATTGGACACACAAGGAATTTGTCTTGGTGCATATGCTCTCAGTGTACATAAAAGAAAAGATACGTTCATCAAGGTACAACATTTACAACACAATTGATGATCAATATATCAATATAAATCATAAGGATTGCCAGCAACAAGTTATAGTCATACAGTCATAAGTGGAAAGAGATTGGTGATGGGAACTATGAAACGATTAATAGTAGTGCAGATTCAGTAAATAGTCTGACAGTGTTGAGGGAATTATTTGTTTAGCAGAGTGATGGCCTTCGAAAAACTGTTCTTGTGTCTAGTTGTTCTGGTGTGCAGTGCTCTATAGCGTCGTTTTGAGGGTAGGAGTTGAAACAGTTTATGTCCAGGATGCGAGGATCTGCAAATATTTTCACGGCCCTCTTCTTGATTCGTGCAGTATACAGGTCCTCAATGGAAGGCAAGTTGGTAGCAATTATTTTTCTGCAGTTCTAATTATCCTCTGAAGTCTGTGTTTTTCTTGTTGGGTTGCAGAACCGAACCAGACAGTTATAGAGGTGCAAATGACAGACTCAATAATTCCTCTGTAGAACTGAATCAGCAGCTCCTTGGGCAGTTTGAGCTTACTGAGTTGGCGCAGAAAGAACATTCTTTGTTGTCCTTTTTTAATGATGTTTTTGATGTTAGCTGTCCATTTGAGATCTTGCGATATGATAGAACCCAGAAATTTGAAGGTTTCTACTGTTGATACTGTGTTGTCAAGTATTGTGAGAGGTGGAAGTATGGAAGGGTTTTTCCTAAAATCTACCACCATTTCTACGGTTTTGAGTGTGTTCAGTTCCAGATTGTTTTGGTTGCACCACAAGGCTAGTGGTTCGACCTCTCGTCTATATGTGGATTCGTCATTGTCTCGAATGAGACCAATCACTGTTGTGTCATCTGCGAACTTCAGTAGTTTAACAGATGGATCATTGGAGATGCAGTCATTGGTATACAGAGAGAAGAGAAGTGGGGAGAGCACACAGCCTTGGGGGGGCCCTGTGCTAATTGTACAGGTATTTGATGTGATCTTGCTTAGCTTCACCTGCTGCTTCCTGTTTGTTAGGAAGCTTGTGATCCACTTACAAGTCTGTTCTGGTACCTGTAGCTGGTTTAGCTTAGTTAGAAGAATGTCTGGAATGATGGTATTGAATGCTGAACTAAAGTCTACAAAGAGGACTCTTGCATAGGTCTTTGAAGACTCAAGATGTTTTAGGATGTAGTGCAGAGCCATATTAACAGCATCATCTGTTGATCTATTTGCTCGGTATGCAAATTGCAAGGGGTCTAACAGCGGATCCGTGATGGTTTTCAAGTAGGAAAGCACTAGCCTTTCAAAGGTTTTCATGACTACAGATGTTAAAGCAACTGGTCTGTAGTCATTCAGTTCCTTGATGGTGGGCTTCTTCGGCACTGGGATGATGGTAGAGCGTTTGAAGCAAGAAGGAACATAGCACATCTCTAGTGATTTATTGAAAATATGGGTGAAGATGGGGGCCAATTGGTCAGCACAGACTTTTAAGCAAGAAGGAGTTATCTCGTCTGGGCCTGGAGCTTTTCCTGGCTTTTGTCTGTGAAATAGGTCCTGCACTTCCTTTTCTGTGATCACTAGGGGTTGTGAACCCAATGAAATGGGGTCAGTTGTAGGAGGCTTGGCTGTTGTTGCTGTGTCTGAGATGGGGGTTGTGGAGATAGGTGGCTGCAGTTTCCTTTCAAACCTGCAGTAAAACTCATTCAGGTCATCTGCCAGTTGTTGATTACCTTCAGCCTGGGAAGGAGGTTTGCCATAGCCGGTGATATTTTTAAGAGTTTTCCACATGTTTGCTGGTTCATTTGCTGAAAATTGATTCTTTAGCTTTTCAGAGTAGCTTCTTTTTGCTGCTCTTATCTCCCTTGTTAGTGCATTTCTGGCCTGATTGTACAGCATTTTATCACCTTTTCTGTAGGCTTCCTCTTTGGAATGTCGTAGCTGCTTAAGTTTAGGTGTAAACAGGAGGACAGGAATGGTAGGCACGCTGGTGCTCTTATGCACGCCCCTTACTGACCTCTTAGGAATGGGGTGAGGTCAATAGTAGATAGTCTTTGGCTAAAGCTTTGGGGATTTGTACTATATCTTTCTTGCCACAGTGCTTCATACGAAAAATATATACAAAATCTCTGAGCTGGTAGTAGCTGCATTCAGACCCACCTAATAATTAAAAAACTCAGAAATAAGTTTTCAAAATCTGCAGCTCTATTTATCAAGCAAGGTGATACAAAAAGGAGATTTGGCTGGACAGAGAAAAGGAAAATTACAGCAAGCTAGCTTTTTTTGGGTTTGCTTTTTTAAATGTTTTGCACTTTGAGATAACAATCAAATGCCTGATAAATTACTTTGAGGTTTCTGTAGGTAATATCTGTCCATTTAGATTTTTATGGATTTTTTAAAATTAAAAATGAAATCTCCATTTGCACACACATGAGCATACGTAACTCCATTTGTGCAAGTGGCGGGCACCCACTGCTTGTGCAAATGGAGCTGCACACAAAGTCACCCTCTGCTTGCATAGCCCAATTCCAAATGGCTCACAGTGTGGTTAGTGGCCCATGGCCCGCAGATTGGGGATCCCTGTTTTAAAGGACATTTAAGTTTGCAAACCTGAGTTTCTAATCGCTTACAGAAATTGTTGTGTAACTGCTTCTAAGCTATTGAAGAACTTCAGAAAGACAAGTTTGAAAATACTGGGAAAATCTGCCTTCAATCCTGAATAAAAGTAAAATATTAACCATGTACTTAAAAATGTAAAAAATCTGAAATAAACAGCAAAATAAAAAAGACTAAATAAGATTTTGGTCTTAGAAAGTTATAAGGCTAAGGGTCCTGATAAAATTAGAATATTGAAACTTTTACAAAAAGATTTTGGAATTAATTTTAAAGAGCAAACAGCTTCTTGTGGGAAATACTGTAGATCCTGTTTTAGGTTTAATAAGACATAACATAAAGAAGCAGTTTCATGATTTCAAAAACTGGACACTAAAGAGGTCTAAAGATTTTATGTAGAGGAAAGATATACAGACCTGTATGATGATGTAAAATGTCACGACAGTAAAGATACTAAGATTTTTGAGGAATAGAATAAGAAAACAGCAGCCACAATATCAACAATGTCAGTTATGAGATCTGCTTCTATGTATAGATTAAATCCAAAAGATGTTATGAAGAAATGTTGCTAAGCCAGATGTAGAAAAAAAGTGTATCTGACAAAATAGAGAACAAAATCCACTATTGAAAGTAGATTTACAAATGAATGTCTTAGAAAAGAATGCTTCTCTGGATCTATGGATGAAGCTGGCTGAAGTTTTAAAATTCAAAGGGGGGCATACAAATGGCAAACCAACAGAGTAAACTAGATATTTTTTTCCCCTATTGGGTTTATAAAAGAACCTTGTTTTATCAAATTTGTCACATTTGTGTAATGTGACAAAGAAGAAATGAAGAAAAAACAAATCTGACAACAATATTGAATGAACTGAAGATTAAAACTGTTAGAATGAATATAAAGTTGGTTTATTTGTTGAAGGTTAAAAGAAGATACGTTGTTACTTCTGGCAACCTTTTATGGACTTTGGGCTGACATCAGAATTTAAAATGTTTTATAGATTTGTTTATAGATAAAAGATGGGACATGGGATGAAGAGATAAATGTTGGTAACCTTAGAGGAGGTGAAGAGTCACTGAATACATGTATACCTGTGATGGTCAGAAATAACTTCTTTATATATTTCTTTTCTCTTTCTGTATTCTTACTTTTCTCTTTTTTCTTTTTCTTTGCACTTTTTAGTCCTTTTCATTTTCTGTAAGTTTAGTTTGCGCTAAATTTAATTTATAATCAAATATAGATATAGATATAGATGAAAACCAAAGACAATGGGGACGGTTGCCAATTTCTGAAAGGTGTCTGTGAGAGAATGGAATGGAAAAGGATAAAACAGGGCAGAGGCCATGAGTGCCATTAACTTGTCCAATCCTTCTTGGACACTTCCAGAAAGAGGGATTGTACCCCAGATCAGAAGACACTTCTCCATGTTTTAACTTTTTTTTTCTGAACATAAAAAATCATCTCTCCCAACTTATATTTAATAGTGAATTGATCGGTTTGACTGCAAATGTTACCCTCAGAAAATTTTTGTGAATGAGGTAATAAATGTCTCATTTGGAAGCGTCCTTATTCTGGCCATAAAGCTATGTTTTTGTCTACATTAATGGAAACAAATTTTAGACAGAATAATTTGCAACTGTGCAGAGATGGGCAGACTTACTTTAGAATTCAAAAACAAAAGCGAATGAAGGTACTATGAGGTCTGGAGTAAATTCTACGACTGGCTTGAGAGGAGGAAGAATGCCAAAAACAAGAGATAATGAATGTCTGGAAATGTTTATATCAACATATATTGTACTTGTGAGGGTATAATAGATTTATTAAATATGTATACAGTTGTAGGGGTAGTAGTAATATAGTATATACTTGATACATAAGGAATTAAGAGATATGTAAATTTGTATATAGACTGAGGAATATGTGATATAATAACTTGAACTTGACGTAAATGTTAGAAACCAGAGACGTAGAGCAATGTCTATTGTTTGTTTTTTTTTAAACCAATAAAATTTTTCTTAAAAAAATAAATAATAGACAGAATAAAGAGAAAGCATATTTTATGCTCCTTTTCAGAAAGAAGGCAGAGAGCCTTTGGAGGAGTTGCATTTATCACTGCTGAATGCTAGGAGTGCACTTGACAGACTCTCTTCATCTTGTCCAGGGGTCCAGATGTGTCCATAAAATCTTATGAAGCATTTCCCAGCTATATGTTTTCTCTTGTGGGATTGTTCTGCAGGTCCTAGTTTAATTATAGCTAGACTATAGGTAGGAAAGTAAGGTTTTATATTTCCCTGCTGAGGGCTCAGCAATATTTGCTTTGTAACTATGTGGAGAATAGAACGCCATGTTTTCTATTCACATTTGTTTCTCCTGAGAGGGAAGTTAATCTATTATGGTCAAGCTAGATGTGCGGTTAGCTTTTCTGTTCTTTCTTTTTTAAAAAAATACATCATAGATGTAACCATGCTGGATCTATCATATGAAGAACAGGGTTTTTAAATCTTTCTCCCAAAACTTGCCATTTGTTCTTGTCAGCCATTTGCTTACAATGTCACCTGCTGTGCTGCAAATGAGGACAATATTGCCTGTTCAGTACTCTTCTCTCCATTTTCAATATTGTAAGAAACTCAGCTTCTGGGGATGGGTGGGAGAGGAGGAGATAGAAACCCAAATTCTAACTGGATTTTTTGCAAAAATGAAATGGACAGACACTTCTTCTTTAGAATTATAATGACAAAACCTCCCTCTGAATGACCTATTTTGTCCTCCTTGCCCCTGTATTAGACCGATACAATCTATTTCACATATTTACAATACATCTTAGTTATTGTATTTGTTAGATTTATATGGTGTCTTTCTTCCAGGAGCAAGAGGTTTAATAGGTCCACTAGAGGTATTGGACTGTCACTTAGAAGACTGAAGTTTAAGTCTATCCCCAGCCATGGAAATGAGTTTGGGCCATTTGCTCTTCTTTTAGAACAACCTACCTCGCCAGATTGCTGTGAAAAAATAAAAGGAAAAATGACAGATTCTGTCTTAAGCTCTTGATTAAACAGCTGGATATAAATCTAACAAATCTGTGAATATTTTTTCATTGATTGTTGTTAAGATATTCTGAACAATGTCGACAAGTCAGCCAATATTAAGGGGAAAGACAAGAATGAATAAAAGGGGCTAAAATATTAAAAATGAAGAGAAACATATTGAACCACCCTCTGAGCAGATAATGGAATCTGAAACTGCAGGGGAGAAAAGTGCTGAAGAAGCATGCTGATTAGAGTGATCAATTGAATAGATTGTCCCTGTTCAATGAAGCTGGGGTTTTTCCCCCCTCCATCGGGGACTTTGTTTCTGTTAGTACCTTCAGTATCATCATTAATGCCTCAGAAAACACATTCCAGTGGTCGCCTCCTTCTGTTCTCCTTGTATTGGGTGACCTTCAGTTTCAAAAGAGAAGGTGTGAAGTTCACCTGCAGTTTTGGATTCAGGTTTTATGTACCTAATTCTTGCCTAGGAATTAATTACTGAAAGTATTTGGTTCTTTGTCAGTTGAATTTTTATTTCTGAATGTCTTGCCACTTTATCATGAAAAGATAGAAGGATGGTACATGTGCTTTTTATTTTTTTAAAAAAAACTCAATCCCAATGCATTTCGCAAAAAAATAATATCCGTCTTTGTTGAAAAAAATATTTATTTATTTGTCAAATTTATATGATCAATCCTCTTGATTAAATAACTCTGCAACAATTGGAACTTGGGGTGTCACAAAATTGGAAGAAGCAGGGCAAATCAACCACTCAGATACATGCAAGATGGATCATGATGAAGCAGAGTGGACCTACATTCTGCTTTAATGAAGATGTATTTGGGGCTGAGATATATTTGGACTGAGAATGGCTGGAGGACAATAATGTAGATTTGCAGATAGTGGGAGAATGTGATAGCCAGATAGCTGAGAAGTGTTCCCATTGCCTATACACATGTTATGCTGCTGATAGAGCATATGACCATCAGCGACATAACCAGGTTCAGGGTTTTAATATTGACATAGAAGACCTTTAACTACAGTGCTGTGGTCTCCAAGAAACCTGACAAGGTGCTTTCAGCATGATCAACTATGATTGTGAGGGTTGGCGTCCCTGAGTATGCAGAGAATTGTAGTGATGGCGTTTTCATGCTACAATGCTGTCCTGATGTATGTATGACACAAATTAAATCTTTTAGGTGTCTGTTAAAAAATCTCCCTTTTCCGTGTCTGAATGTTAAATGAATAGTTTTGGTTTTGTTCCCCTCTTTTCCTTCATTTTTATTGCTTCCTATTCAATGGCATTTAGGAAAGAAATTATGTTAGGCAGATTCTCCTCTGTCCCTCTATCAGCATAATAACCCTTCCAAAAACTAAACACAATGGGAGCAAATTTTTAGTAGCCATCTGGAGGGGAATCCAGAAAAGGGAATCTCAAGTTTGAAAGGGATAAGATTTGGCCAGAGTCTGCGAAGGAAGAAATTCCCCATGGCATGCCTATGGACCAAGAGTTGGATAGCAATTCAGAAAGCCACCAGCTCCTAAGGCCTCTCTTCCCCATTCCCTCCTAGTCATCTGACCCAGAGGGAAGCAAATATTAAGATTTCCAGAACCAGCTTTGTTTAAACTGAGCATAGGGTTTGCTCTGTTTTACTCTATCGTTTGTATTTCATATATTAATGTTGGTTTACAAACAGTTTTGAGATTTGTAGGAATGGTAAATATTATATTCACCTAAAGAGAAATTCATGAAATTGTGCATTTATAAAGAACTTTGGGCTAGAAAAGCAATAGGATGCATCCCATTGCTCATAGTTATAGATTCAGATTAATTCATCCCCATTTTTTCAGAGATGGCACACTAGATGAAAATTAAAAGTTTAAAAATGCTGTGGGGGCACAGTGGTTAGAATGCAGTATTGCAGGTTAATTGTGCTGACTGCCAGCAACTCGATCCTGAGCAGTTCAATGTTGATTCAGCCTTCCATCCTTCTGAGGTCAGTAAAATGAGGACCCAGATTGTAGAGGGCAATATGCTGACTCTGTAAACCACTTAAAGAGATTGTGAAAGCACTGTGATATAAATGTAAGTGCTATTGCTATTAAAACTTTGATGACTGCAGGCAGGCAGATCAGTGAGACAATATCATCTGCATATCTTGGTTGCTCATAATAAACCATAAATAGGTAATAGAAGTTTAAATAGGTAAATAAATATATATCAATCATGTTGCTGCCAGTTGTTGAATTCCAATTTCACCAGCATTAATATAGCCAGAAATAATGGAAGATGCTGACATCTGACATCAGGTGACTTACTTATTGCCCATGCCAGAATGAAATAAAATATGGAGTGGCTGGAAGTGAGGTGGGAAAGCGTCAGCTGGAAGACTGGTGGGGTTATCATATCCTCAGATGGATCAATGAAAGGGAAGGAATATAGAAAAGCCTGACTCAGTGTCCTAAGAACCATCTATCTTTCCCTAGATTTGCACTGCAGACTAAGCCGGTGAACTTGATTTGGAAAATTTACTGTGATTAAGTGCTTGTGGGGACTGGCATCAAGTTGGCAATTGCTTGGCAGGGACTAAATTGCAACTAAAGGTACATTCTTTTAAACTTCCAGTCTGAAAGCACTTCTTGTTTTCCTCAGATTTGGCATCTATGGAGATTCTTAGTCATGGTTGTCCCAAAGGTGCTTTTTTCAAGAGGCAACTAGACTTTCTGGTTTTTCTTTGAAGATGTTTCGCTTCTCATCCAAGCTGAAGAAGCTTCTTGGGTGAGAAACAAAATGTCTTCAAAGAAAAACTAGAAAGTCCAGTTGCCTCTTGAAAAAAAGCACCTTTGGTTCAGATATGGTGGTTTCGTTGATAAAATGCCAGCATTCCCTGAGAAAGAGGTAGCATTTCTCAGCAGATTCTAGGACCTAACAATTTGGAAAGATGTCCTCTTCTCGCATGATTAAAGTAAATGTAAAAAAATTTCTTTCCAACCATTTCTGACTCTAGGAGGCAGTGCTCATCTCCATTTCTTAGCCAAGGAAGCCAGCATTGTCCAAAGACATTTCTGTGATCATGTGACCAGAATGACTATACTCTGAAATGTATGGAATGCTGTTACTTTCTCACTGGAGTGGTACCTATTTATCTACTTGCATTAGCATGTTTTCAAACTGCTAGGTGAGCAGGAGCTGGAGTAACGGGAGCTCACCCTGTTGCATGGCACTCCAGTCTTGAACCCAGGCTGTCAACTTTCCAGCTGACAAGCTCAGCATCCTTAACTCCCTAAGTCATTGTGTCCCCTTCTAGTATGATTAACACTGGCCAGTGTTGAACACTTGGGAATATTGGCCCACAACATGTTGAGGTTGTCATCCTCAACCCAACTATCTGGAAGTCTGAACTAAATGCTGATCTAGCCGGTGGCTATCCTTTGATGTGATTTTGTTGCGAATAACTGTAGTTCTGGATCTCATTTTGATGATCCAGAATTTCCCTGCAGTAAATGACAGAAAGGATTTCAGTCAACTTTCAGTTCTTATAAATAGCATCCACAAACAGAGATAAAGCCATTGCCAGTTAGTCTTAATTTGTGGTGTTTTTTTTCCTTTTTTCTCCCTTTAGCGTTATCTCTGCTTCCTCGCTGAATGCCTCTCCTCAATATATTCAGGGTGCACTTTTAAAGGCTTGGTTCCCCCCCCCTTACATTCTCCATGGTAACTGCATCAGCTATCCATGAATAAATTACTTCTGAGCTCTGACACAGCATCACTTATTAAAACAGAAAAATGCCAATTCTGAGTCACATTTTTCAGACAGGGAGTTTACTGACGTTGTTTCCCCCTCCCCAACCCCATTGCACCCACCCGTTTCTCTGCCTGGCCAGTTTCTTGTGTGATGAGAGTATGAGAATGGCATTATCTCTGGCGAGCATAAAGCACCTTTCAGGGATCAAGATGATTCTCCATTCATACTTCTTCCAGGCTATTAAGGAGGGAGCATATGGCACATGGGAGCATTGACTGACTGAGGACTCTTTGCCAGATGAGGATTCTATGGGTGCTGTTTAACCTGAATCAATTCCACTTTACAATGGTCCCAGTTCATTTTGCCTTTCAAGGTTGATCTGCTGACGTATTATCGGGAAATAGATGTTCTCTTCTGAAGATTAAATCCTAAGGTCTTGATGAACCTTCTTCTATAAGCTGATTGAGTCAACAAATAAATAGGTCATATCTATCTATCTATCTATCTATCTATCTATCTATCTATCTATCTATCTATCTATCTATCTATCTATCTATCTCTATCACATTTACAAGGCATTTATCTCATGGTGTGAGGCAACACTGAGTGCCTTATAACATAATAAAACATAAGGAAGTAAAAACAATTAGAATAGAATAGAATAACAAAGCTGGAAGGGACCTTGAAGGTCTTCTAGTCCAACTCCATGCTCAGGCAGGAAAGCCTATACTATTTCAGACAAATGATTGTCCAATCTCTTCTTAAAAACTTCCAGTGTTGGAACATTTACAACTTCTGGAGGCAAGTTGTTGTACTGATTAATTGTTCTAACTATCAGCACATTTCTCCTTAGTTCTAGGTTGCTTCTCTCCTTGATTAGTTTCCATCTATTGCTTCTTGTCCTGCCCTCAGGTGATTTGGAGAATAGCTTGACTCCCTCTTCTTTCTGGCAGCCCCTAAGATACCGGAACACTGCTATTATGTCACCCCTAGTCCCTCTTTTCATTAAACTAGACATACCGAGTTCCTGCAACCGTTCTTCATATGTTTTAACCTCCAGGCCCCTAATCATTTTTGTTGCTTTTCTCTGCACTCTTTCTAGAATTTCAACATCTTTTTTACATTGTGGCGACCAAAACTGGATGCAGTATTCCAAGTGTGGTCTTACCAAGGTATTATAAAGGCATTAAAATTACAGGAGATGAAAACAAACTAAAAAAACCCCACAGGTTTAGAGCAGAGAGGTGATGCTGGCTTCTCTGTTACTACACTAGCCAACAGTAACTCTGTTACTATACTTCCAGCCAACAGATTCCCCTTCAGGGCCTCATGCTGAATTTTAAGGCATTTCCCAAAGACCAGAAGGGTGGGGAACAGGCCTCACTCCTGCAGAAAGATGTTTCAAAGGGCAGGAGCTATGGTAGCAAAAGCTCTTCTCCTGGACCCTGCCATATGCGATTCCTTAGCTGATAGGGTCTACAGTAGACTTTTTCTGCCAGCATAGTGGGGCGGGCCAAATCCATTGGGGCAAGTTGGTGCCTCGTATATCCTGAACCTATGCCTATGCCATTACATTAAAGGTAATGACTAGCACCTTGAATTAGACCTGGAAACAAATTGGCAGCCAACGCAGCTAGTGTAACAGTGTACATCTACAGGAGCTTCCTGTAGGAACTGTATGCACTGCTGCATTCTGAGCCAATTGTAGTTTCCAAATACTCTTCAAGGGTAGCCTCATGTAGAGCACGTTGCAATAATGCAATAATGCAAATTATTGCATGAGTGACTGAGTGCAGACTCTGAAAAAGGCAGTTGGAACACTGTTCAAAGTTGTGCAAATGATCTCCTAACCATGACAAGTAACGGTCAAGAATCCAAGAGAACCTCCAAGTTGTGCACCAGGTTTGTCTGGCATAGTGTTCGTCATTATCACTATACTGATAATGGGAAAGTGCCTTGAGCGATATCTGAGGGAGCAGGCTACTTTGGATAACTCAAGAAAATTGTGTTATAAGCACAGCTTTTTACAAGCTGTTACAAGCAAAGTTACAAGCAAAGGTGGCAGCAGATGGTTTTCAAATGAAGCGGCCAAGAGATGGCTAATATTGCTCACCAGAATTTGTTCTCTAAGGTAACGACTTCTCCCTTCTAGTGACAGCACTGCCCTTGAATCCATGGCTGATTTCAGATGAAAGCGATATCAGAAATAGCAATAACAATAGCGCTCAGACTTATATACCACTTCATAGTGCTTTTACAGCCCTCTCTTAAGTATCAGCATATTGCCCCCAACAATCTGGATCCTCATTTTACCCACCTTGGAAGGTAGAAGGCTGAGTCAACCTTGAACCTCATGAGATTTGAACTGCTGAACTGCAGCTAGCAGTCAGCTGAAGTAGCCTGCAGTACTGCATTCTAACCACTGTGCCACCTTGGCTCTAACCACTGCGCCACATCTTCCTACAGTGATACTTTGGAAGTATAGTTTAGCATAAATTTGGGAAATTTTACAATTGAGGCTGAGGCTAATTGCGTTAAATTGCAATTTTAATGATGTTTTTTTGAATAAATCACAATTAACTGATCCTCATTCTTGCTAAGCCGTACAATATTTAAGCCATTCCTGATACACGATTTACCAACTACAGTGTTAGATTCATGCAAAATATTGCACCAGGCTAAAACAACACAAATTATTGTTTGACCTAATTTAATATGGGAGCTAGTATATGGTGAGAGATCTATCAGAAAAAGAAGAGTATTAAAGTAAATAAAAGTGAAAGGTGCAGGAGTGCAAGAAGCTCCACTGATGCTCTTCATGCATCCCCTTTCAATCCACCCCATAAATCTTTTTAGAATGATGATTTGGGTATGAGCTTAGAAAATTTACATCACTATACATTTCTCAGTTTACTCCCTGCATCAATTAGTGATTATTCCACATTTAAATTCTACCTCAAAAACATCTGAATAGGACAGTGGTGTACATATTAGCATTTATTTTCAGACCTTACTCTCCTGCGAGTTGAAAAATCCCAGAAAAAAAATGAAGAGAGGAAATTAGAAGGAAATCTTGCCATTCTAAGGATTAAATGAGCACTTCAATAATTGAGCATAATTAACCACAATCTCTAAGGAATGGGTAAGGAAGGAAGGCCTGCATAGCTTGAATCTTAAGCTTCAGGAAGACAAATCTATGTTTATTTAAAAGCTGAGCATTGTGGTTACATGTAAAAGAGTGTTCTGAGGGGTGCCTTCTGTTCTGAGCAGCAGGTGGATGAGGAAAATAGAATCCATAGTCTAATTCTCTGAGGAACTATGGAGATTCTCAGTCATCCATGTCATGATTGTCCCAAAGGTGCTTTGGGACAACCATGACCTGGATGACTGAGAATCTCCATAGACTTTTAGCTATGCACTTTGGGATGAATACCCTTTGAATGGTATGGGATTCAGATTTCCTGAAAAACTGCAGACTACAGGAACCATTTGCACATCAGTTTAAGATGTAGAGAACACAGACTCATCCCCAACAATCTTTGCCTGTCGTCAGCAATGAAGGGACACAGGGAAGAAAACATCCTGCAGCCAAGAATGCTCCATACCTATTTGCACTACTCAGGTGACCCTGAGGACACAGATAAACCTCCAATGACCTCAGTGACTCTCTAAAAGAATGCAAATGACCAACTGTCTGCAAGGAATATAAATCCCTCCGTTTCCCACCATCCAGTCAGAGCTGAAGAAGCTTCTTGGATGAGAAGCGAAATGTCTTCAAAGAAAAATGAGAAAGTCCAGTTGCCTCCTGAAAAAGCACTTTTGGGATTTCACTGAGGAACAAGTCTATGTCTTCCATCTCCAAGGCTCAACTCTATTTGTCAGTAGGAAGCAAGAAGCTCTTGAAGTAAGCTTTGGAAACATCACTTTTCCCCTCATTCTGCAAATCTGTGCTAATTATGGGAAGAAAGTCAGGGAGACTTCAATAAAACTTACCAAGCTTTCTAGGGAAAAATAACTAAGAGGTTGTTTTTGAACAGCTGCCTCTCTGAGTTCCCTGTAATTCAAATGTCACTTAAGTCTTATCCATTCATTAGTGCAGATCTGAATTTGAATTTGGATCCCTCCATTTGTAAATAATTCCTTAATGTCTTTCTGTATTCATGATCAAACAAATGTGGGAGGTAAGGAGATGGAAGCTGTGACCTTTGCAGTAGATAGATATGCAATAAAACTATAACCCAGGAGAGCATGCAGTATACTGGATTTATGTTACAGCAACCATCCTGTGCTTCACTAAGAATATTTAGTGTGGGTAGAATCCATATTATATTCCATGGCATAACACTGCAATAATTAGTAGAGTTAATATAATGTGTAACTTTTCATGTTAGGAGAACAAGTACTTTTCTACATCAGTCCAGAAAATAAAGAAATATTTGCAGTTTATAAAGAAAATGGCTTTCTGAGGTGAAGAAAAGTCAAGGAAATAGAGATAAGCAAATGGATAGATTGGGATGAGACATTGTTTTCTGTGTACTGACAAATATAAATGCATATTTTTGAAATTAATAGTCATTGATGACAAACAGTCCCTATAACTCATATACCATGATTATATAATTCCCATTTTTATACAGGTACTGGGGAAAGCTTAAAATGAGTATTCCCTTAATAATTTGTGATGTGTGTTCCATAAATGAGTTCCATATGATAAGAAAATTCTGTTGAAATAGCTCTTGATGGGCATGCAAGGAGTAGAGTCAGCAACTAGAATCAAATACTTCAAAGCATAATGTAAGACATTGAAAACTGCAGTAAATAGATGAATGGCAAGCAAGTGGAGATGACCAGCCACAAAGATTGTGACAACATTCTAAAGAACTTATTCTACAGTATATTCTTAGAATCAGTACTGCCTACAGACAGCCCTGTTTGCCTTTGCATTAGTCATAATCCCTCCAAATTCTTAACTCAAAAATTATGTGTGGAGACGTAGCAGGTCTCATTGAATTACTAAAGATTACAGCTTTCGTGATCTTTGAGTTTATGTTGAAGCTATTCCCATCATTTAGAAAATTATCACACATGTTCATCAGGACAGTGTCCAATCCAAGAGTTGTCCTTTTCTGTCCTTCAGATGCTTTGAAGGACCAATCCCATAATCCCATGCTACTGATGATGTTGATTGGGGCTGATGGAAACTGAAGTCCAAAACATCAGGGTTGTTTCCCCAGGTTTAGCAGATGGGTTTAAAATGAAATTAAAATCTCTACAGAGAAAGTGAACTCTTCAGAGGTGACTAATTAACTTCTCTAAGTTAAACAGACACAAATAAATGATGATCCAACTAGCTTGGTCTTAAGTGTGGTTCTACTATTTGCTGAGGAGATTAAAAAATACTCTCTAAGAGTCATGTCTCATAAAATGCCACAAGATGGAGCTATTGAAAACATAGCATTGGTTGATTATAATACTTCTAAAAAAAATTATACTGTCAGTACAAATATTGACCAGGATTGAATTGTTGAGAGAAATTTTAAAAACGAATGGTGATTGGGGTGCTTCAATATGATAGCAGTTGCCATTTTCAAGATGTCTATCTTAGCTCATCTAATGCAGGAGCAACAAATTGACGTTTTTATAATTTTGATAATTTTTAGGTGGGGGGTTGCCTGAGGCCTGAACATTATTTCAAAGGTTCCTCTGGGTTAAATGTTTGAGAAAAGCTTATTTAAGGCATTCATAGATCTGAGTGCTATTGCTTACTCTAAGATACATCCAAGGAAAGAGAAGAAGAACAGTGTACGTAACAACTAAATCACTACCATTCAGTAGCAAGCCAGAACAGAGAAAATTAGTTAGTTAGAGATTGACAGTGGCAATGACATTTTGTGCCAGTGTTGCTTTTGTTTGAATAAATAGCACATTAATTCAGCAGCTCGGAAAGAACCTGAATGTGCGTAATTAATAGTGGATGGTAAAATGGATGGATCAATTTTCACAGACATAGCTTTTCCTCAATGCTGAGTTAAGAGTCAATTATCATAGACCTAGCAGAAAACTATACGGGCATGGAATATACTACCGGTAGTCCCATTGCCAATCCTTATCCTGCCTTTACTGCCTCTGTTTTAAGTTGCTGTAAAGTAACTCCCCCCCCCTTCCCAAAGTAATGAGTGACAAATTCTAACAAGGTTTATACACATGAAGTCTGCCCTTGAAATGTATCAGGATGAAGAGGAAATTACTTAGCTGGAACAGCTAAGGATGACTTCAGACTTCACTTCAATAACAACCTCACTCAGATAAAAGCAATGCCATGGAGAGATCTGACAGAATAAAGAGGTTTTCAGGGCAGGGTTGTACCATAATTAGATGCAATGTTACTGTTTCCTTCATCACTGCTTCCGTTTCTGGTTTGCTTGAATATAACTAGAAGTATTCAGAAGTATTGCTGGAAAATTACTCAGAGGCTGGCTCCCTCACTGACAGTGGGACATTTCCAATATACTAGTCCCATAGTGAGTCTCATGGAACCCGAACTGATGAAAATTCTGGGCATTGGTGGATTTCTGGGACTGCTTATATATTGGAACCATGAAATAATATTTGGGTTCTTAGTGTCATTAAAATCAATAGCTATTAAGAACATGAAACTCCCTCGATTCTCTAGTCAATAAAAGAAAACGTGTTACCCAGTTTATGTTTATTCCAGGAAGAACTAAAACAATGAGCAGCTGTCATCAGGCTGGCACTTTGTTTGTCTGATTATAATGATAGGTACTGATTGGCAGTATTGGGTTGTTTGAGTCTGTGGCCTGTTTGATTTTTGCCTCAAGAAGTGTATTATTAAGAGTCATTATGATCTATAAATATTAGTTTATGGTTTAGTGTATGGTGTGGAGCTTTGCAAAGCATTGTTTGAAGTGGCTGACTGGATTCAGCCAGCCTGTGGCTTTTTCAACAAATCATAATACAAGTAAGCTGTGGTTTTGAGAAATATATAAGCTCAGTTGATAACATGGCATACCGTGTGTGAGAGTGATCTTATTTAAACAATGTTTTCTCCGAGTGCAAATCCATTAGCAGTGGTGATGGAAGTGTCACCCCCATTCACAAATCCCTATTTACAGTATACTAAGATTGTTAGTTGTCTTACTTGTTCAGTCTTCTCCATTCTGCAATAGGACCTCGAACAGATTTTGTCATGTGGGATTCAATCTGGGTTGGTCACCAGGACCAGAGGGTTTGTCTTCTGATTTTGTCATCTATTCAAATAGCATCAATATCTTATTTCTCTGTAGAACTGAATACAGAAGAAATGAGTAGGGTGGATTTATTTTCTTTATTGCAACTAATGCACTGTTCCTGAGTAGAATTTCCTAGGAGTGCACAGGTTAAGGTGAGGAGGACTAAGAATTTCAGCCGATCACCTCTGCTTTCAGCTCTTTACCTTTTTGACTTTACATTCACTTGTGTTTTATCAGAAGCATGGTGACTTGGTGGCTTAATGACACTGGAGATGGTTTTTGCTCCATTCCTAGTTTGGGCCCTAGTATTCCATGGCAGGCTGATCTCCCATCACTCACCTCAGCTTCTGCCCACCTAGTAGTTCTATATGAGTAGATAAATAGGTACCACTTTGGTGGGTGATGACTCTGGTGCTTCATGCAAGTGGTCAGATTCCTTCCGTCTCTGAACCTTCCTGGTTGTAACATCTGTTTGCAAGGTGGCTCCAGTGGAGGGGAGGGGGCCGTAAATGATGCTGCAGGAAAAGCCACTCATCTTTCTTTCTGGTGCGAAGCTAACTCACCCACCTGTGGCACATCTGGGAAGCACACAAGCATGTACCACAAAAGAGCTAGTAAATAGGCAGCCAAACTACTACTCTACGTTGGCACTATAGTCTCCTGGCTAATGTAAGAATGCCACACATTAATAATATTTGTGTTTTAACAAAAATATATCACAGTATATGTATCCACATGACAGCAGAACGCAACATACTAATAGACTGACTTTTAGGTAGCTGTGAAGTATCGACCTAAGCTGTTTAGATACTGGGACAATTGAATGATTTGAAATCTAAAATTTCCCCAACTTCTGCGCATTCCAAGTTTACTATTAATAGTTCAAGCTGTCACAGAAGAGGATAGCTCTTATTAACAGTGCCAAGCAAAGCAGCAGGCATTAAGCTGCGTTTTTACAGCATGTTGCCCTAAATAAATTACTGTGCCTTGAATTAACCACATTAGAGTCTACCACAAATCCTAAGAAATATATACTCACGACGAAACTGTAAACAGATAATTAGCAGAACATGCATTCCCACGCACTCCTTTTTTTTTATAGAATGCTGATAGAAATGGTTTTCTCTAAATTAACAAAAGAACTCATGGGGGAAAAAGGGGGGAATTCACACAAGTAGGTATAAAGAAAGCAGAAAATGTTGGCTGTTGGGTCCCAGTGTCCTGTTCTGGAATCTAGAATATAAATCACTTGATAGAGGTAAAACAAGCACCCAGTATAAGGAAGAAGAAATGGCAGGGCAGAGATTCAATATATTCCACGAATGCTATTTATTGGTTAAGACATTTGCCATAAAGCCCGTACATATGTGCTGAAGTGCTCTGCAAATATTTTCAGTGAATACTCCTTGAATATGCATTTCAAGGAATAGATTAAGGTTGGAGCCTCACTGTGGTTTGTCTTACTCATTGCAAACCTAGAAAAAAGTTATAGTATTTGTAGGAAGTAATTGTTGTAGTAACAAGACCTGTCATAAGTGGCAGCTGCTATGGAATATTCTGTATCTGATTCTATTTTTCCTTTTTCAAGATATAAATTAGCCTTAAATGGTATCAGCGAGGCACACATTTTAAAATGAAATGCAAACATATAAAATGTTTAAAAATGTAAATCAACCAATGGCTTGGAAGAAAAAAAAATAACCTAATAAATTTCACAGAAAATAAACCTTCTGGCTCTCCCCTCCACTGCAACAGTCTCCCCCAGGCTTTTTAGAAGAAAAAAGCAAGATTCGCCTGCTAGAAAGTAATGAGACCTAGATTTTAGGGCTGCTGACAATAGTATGCCCTGCATTTCATTTAAGGCTCTCTAGATCTGTTTTTGTGGTGGAGAGTCCCAAGCCAATAACAATCACAGAAGCTGCAGGGAATGTCTGAGCTATAAAAGTAACCCTTGAGAATGTCCCAAATATTTTAATAAGTTAATATTTAATATCTGAGAATATTACTTTTGCTTTTTTTTATTTCTTGTGATTTTATTTCCCTTTTTATGTCATCTAAGTATCTGCCTCAAAACTCCAGTTCTAGACCTTTGAATTTTTTGCCACTTAAAAAAGTCTTTCCTCCAAACAAATCTAAAACTATGTGTTTTTTTCCTGACATAAAACATTTTGTTGACAAGGATCCTTAACGTATTTTCCAAATGTTAGGCATAAATAATTATGAGCATCTAACTCTGTTGTTTTAGGATTGGGTATAATTAAAGCAAGCAACAGAATCATCTAAGCAAGCAGCAGAAGATTTTGGGTAATGAATCAATTCATGCTTCTAAACCTGTAGTACAAACACATCAAAGGACATCGCAGGTGTTTGTCCTGAATGAACATTATGAATCACTGGTGAACTCCATTGACTCTGAAAAAAAAAAGTTGTACAGCTCAGATGTGACTTGACTGCAAAGGCAAAGGATAGATTATGGCACTGAGCTGTACCTTGATACTGTTCAGTAATGTGATATATTTTGCTTCAAATTGCAAATTCAGATCTCCACAATTACGGCATTGCTAATCTATGTTGTGACTCTTAGGACTCTCATCAGCTTTAAGAATGTAAAAATGTAAGATGGACCCAAACACCATCTAGTTCAACATTCAAAGACAATCTGTGCCAAGGGGATCTATCACACAAATCCATCATACATATTTTTGGGAAGCACAAGCAGGAAGAAACTGTGGATGATGTTATCCAGTATCAAAGCATGTGACTTAAATGTTCAGTTTTTGCCACTTATAGCTGTTACTGTGCAGAATGTAACCATTAAAATGTTAAGTTATGGTTTAGTTGAAAAGCATGCACATGCAACAATCAGATGGCCTTTATGTGGCAGTGCCGGAAACTGGAAGAGCTGGTCTTCCATTTTCCAGCATGAGCATGCGCACTGGCCAGCTGATCGGCATGTGCACATGCGCGGCAGTAACCGGAAGATTTGCTTGCCAGCGCACAGTACTTTATCCAGTGTGTGCCTGCCCCCTGGGCAGCTCCTCTTCCTGGTTGTGGCCCTGATGAGCACGCATCCATAAAGCAGTCTCTTTCTTGGACTTGGTGCCGTACATGCGCATATCCACACAAGCACTTCTTTTTCAGCACTCCATGCCAAAAGGTTTCGCCATCACTGTACTATGGCATTGGAAACAACTGATGGGAATGCTATGTTAGATGCTTAATAGAAGTCAACATCTGTTTCACGAAGATTTATTACTGTTTGCCTGAGATCTAATCAACTCTGGATTAGATGTTGATTTCTATTAAGCATCTAACATAGCATTCCCATCAGTTGTTTCCAATGCCATAGTACTTTGACAAATAAATAAATAAATTCTGCTTCCAGAATGGAAGATCTGATTGTATCTGATCTCTCTAAGTTTGGCTTATGTAGTAAATGACCTTTAGCTGTTAGAACTATTTGGCTTCTAGAAAGTTATCTTGATTTCTTCCTGATATCTTTAAGGGGATTGAGCCATTGACTTAGAGAGCTGAAGAGACCAGAAATGTTGAATCCCTAGCAGAATACTTGGGAAATCTGATCAATTATTATAGAGCATTCCAAAGATCAAATATTACCATGACTTTATTTTACAAGCCGCAGAAAGCAGATTTGTCAAATTACATAAATAGACATTGTAATTTGTTCTTTTAATTTCTTCCATACATATCCCGAAATTTAGAGTAATGGATGTTCCAATATTCTTTGTTATCTGATAGGAGTTAGAAAGTCATCTTAACTAGGATGCAATGTGAAATGTGTATTTTCTGTGTAAGACTCTTTGGGAGATGTCATTTCCTATTCTAGGGTTAGGGTTAGAGAATAGGAATCCTATTCCTATATTCTTCCTTCATATGTCTGCACCACTGGAAAATGAAAAAAACCTCTGACACATTTTAGATATGAACATTTCAGTGGTTAGTGCTGAAATCTGCTTCTTTAATGGTTGTTTTAGGATCTGTTATATTATTGTATCCCATTCATGATGGTTAAATTCTGACTGCTTTTATGGAATCTGAGTTTGCTGGCAATAATTCTGAGACTGATCCTGGAACATCTTTGCTTTCTTTACCATGAAAACAAATATTCTTGACTGGAGTGCTTTTTATATGGGAGAGAGATGAGAAAGGCAATGAAAATTTTCCAATTTATTGGCAGTTCGTATGTTTCATGTTTAAACAAAACATGTTTAAACAAAATATTTGAATGTGTAATATTTTGACATGTGGTTCAATAGCTAAGTTAGAAGCCTGACAGCATGGTAGAATTCCTCGTTGGTTTATAAACATGTAGGAATAAAACAGCAATTAATATAGTTTCTCCCAATTGGAAAATTCTCCCATTGTAGATACTTTTGTCTATTCTGCAGAATCTACTAACTTGGAACGTAGCATGTTGCAAACGTTCTTGGCACAGTAATTTATATTCCTCAGTTTGCAACTGAAGAGTCAACGAAAGAGCATATGCAATCCGAACTCCAGTGCAGAGAAAGTTTATTCCGTAATCTCTATAGTAGGAATGAAATAAGTTTCTTTGTCAAATGTAATTTGGTCAGGTCTTCCTTTTTTAACCAGCTATCAAACTGCATTATTCCTGATCTCTTTTGACAAAATATTTTGAAGCTTCTTAAATCATATTTAATCAAATCAGACAGATTTTAGTGTGAAAATACCAGGATATTTTAGAATGTCTAATAATGTCCAATTAAATTAAAGGATGCCCAATGATTCAAATTTATTCTAGCCAGTTAAAATTTGAGCATGCAAATTATTTGCAGGGCCGATTAATTGAAAATGTCATAGTAGCCCTGCTTAGTTTCAACTTGCTCTGAACAGAAATGTCAATAATACAGGATTTCATTCATTTGTCATGCTTGATTGAAAAAAAAATAACTGAGGTTAACTACTTTTATTCTAGTCCTACAAAAAACAGTGAGTTAGTTCCATAAATTGTGAAAAAGGTTCATAAGGCTCATGTGGTAGGAAATTATGATAGTTTAATTGTTATTTGCATGACATGGTGCTTGTAAACCTCTTAGTAATCTTGTGTTCATAATCTTCAGTGAATTCTTTTTTTTCTTCTGTTTGTGCCAGACATAATATATTGAGATTGGTTTCTATTCAGAATAAGCCCATAATCATATTTGAAAAACATCTTAACAGCCTTAAAATCATAAGACACTTACAACTTAATTTTAAGAGTGTTAATAGAAGACCACTCATACTTAGCTCAGAATTGTATAGATATTTCACATTCAGATGATTCATGTTGTGTAAGAAATCCCAATATGTGTCTGTATAGATATACAAATACACACATTAACATGCATACACAGATGTATATGGAAAACATCAGTGGTGGGTTGCTACCGGTTCGCCCTGGATTGGCTTCTGTGCATGCGTAGAAGTGTGGTGCGCACATGTGAGCATGTGCATGTGCCTGAGCAAACTGGTAGCAAACTAAATTGAAACCCACTACAGGAAAACATGTTCAGAAACTCATTACATCCTTTTGTCAGTTTTTCAGTTATGTAAATGTCTTGAGAAAGATGTAAAGGTAAAGATAACGTTTTAATAGGTTAGGAGCTTATTTTTCCAGATCTTAAATTATGCTACCATGTAGTTTTGGACAAGGTCATTTACTAGAATGTTTTGAGTTCCACATAACCTACCGTCTGCCACTATACAATCAGTTTTAATAGATTGAGTGGTGTACTCTTTCTGGAAATGTTCATTTTGATCCATTTTCACCTGTTAAATTGCAATTATATGGTTACCTGGACCTCAAAATTGAGAAAAGGACTATTATATGGAAGATGCTGGGATTTTTTACTTTAGGTCAATTATTGAATAAGAATGATGATTTTTTCCCCACATTTTTGTATTCACAATTATAACATCTACTAACATAGTGATTTGTTGTCAGCTTCAGAGTAACTTTCATTATTAAAAGTGATTGCCAAATCTGATGAGACTAACCAACCCACCATTAATTTTTAGAAATACTTATCAGCAAATTAATTCAATATATAAATATTAAAGTGAGTGGAATAAAGAATGAGAGATCTTCATTTTGTATCAATCAGTGTTTCTCAATCTTTTTTCACCCTTGGCCCCCTTCTGACCATCCCCTGCCCAGGTCCCATTGTCAGATAGAGCCATGGGTCAGTAACTGGTGAATTTTCTGGCATCAATAAGATATAGACATATAGTCGTTCGACCTCTCGCATATAGACGAGAGGTCGAACGACTAGCCTTGTGGTGCAACCAAAACAATCTGGAACTGAACACACTCAAAACCGTAGAAATGGTGGTAGACTTTAGGAAAAACCCTTCCATACTTCCACCTCTCACAATACTTGACAACACAGTATCAACAGTAGAGACCTTCAAATTTCTGGGTTCTATCATATCGCAAGATCTCAAATGGACAGCTAACATCAAAAACATCATTAAAAAAGGACAACAAAGAATGTTCTTTCTGCGCCAACTCAGTAAGCTCAAACTGCCCAAGGAGCTGCTGATCCAATTCTTTAGAGGAATTATTGAGTCTGTCATTTGCACCTCTATAACTGTCTGGTTCGGTTCTGCAACCCAACAAGAAAAACACAGACTTCAGAGGATAATTAGAACTGCAGAAAAAATAATTGCTACCAACTTGCCTTCCATTGAGGACCTGTATACTGCACGAATCAAGAAGAGGGCCGTGAAAATATTTGCAGATCACTCGCATCCTGGACATAAACTGTTTCAACTCCTACCCTCAAAACGACGCTATAGAGCACTGCACACCAGAACAACTAGACACAAGAACAGTTTTTTCCCGAAGGCCATCACTCTGCTAAACAAATAATTCCCTCAACACTGTCAGACTATTTACTGAATCTGCACTACTATTAATCGTTTCATAGTTCCCATCACCAATCTCTTTCCACTTATGACTGTATGACTATAACTTGTTGCTGGCAATCCTTATGATTTATATTGATATATTGATCATCAATTGTGTTGTAAATGTTGTACCTTGATGAACGTATCTTTTCTTTTATGTAACACTGAGAGCATATGCACCAAGACAAATTCCTTGTGTGTCCAATCACACTTGGCCAATAAAATTCTATTCTATTCTATTCTATTCTATTCTATAGCATTTTGTCTGGCCCCAGTTACATGTTTTTCACCTATGTCCCTTTGAAATATTCTAGGGCCTTGAAAGACTACAGGTAGTCCTTAACTTATGACCATAATTGAGCCCAAAATTTCTGTTGCTAGGTGAGACATTTCTTAAGTGAGTTTTGCCCCATTTTACGACCTTCCTTGTCACATTTATACAGTGAATCACTGCAGTTGTTAAGTTAGTAAGATGGTTATTGAGTGAATCTGGCTTCCACGTTGACTTTGCTTGTCAAAAGTTCACAAAAGGTGATCCTATGACCCCTAGGAAAACGGCAACCATCATAAATATGAGTCAATTGCCAAACATCTGAATTTTGATCATGTGATGTTGGGGATGCTATATTGGTTGTAAGTGTGGGAAATGGTCACAAGTCACTTTTTTTCCAGTGCTGTTGTACTGACTTTGAACGGTCATTAAATGGACTGTTGTAAATTGAGAACTATTTGTATATGGCCCCTGCATGACAACCACTGATGTAAACCATCAGAGACGGTTGATAATTTGAATATTCACCATACCATAAGATGGCATCCATGGTCAAGTAATATCTCCCTTGGAGCAAAGTGACACAAAGCAATGAACAATTTTTTGACAAAACCCAGAACACGGATCATGGTTTTTTTTCCTAAACATAAATGCAATCAAAGTACAGGTGCTATATAAGCTTCTAGTTGATTGTACAAATTAGTTAGATGCAACTTTATATTGCAATTTTGATGTATTCCTGGGTTAATAGCATTGCCTTGTACTAGAAGGAATGGTTTCTGTAGTAGGGAGTTTTCAGTCCATCTCATTTTCCATCCCAATGTAGAGCATATTGTCATGAGAAAGGAGTCCTAAGACAGAAATTTAGATGGTGGCAGTGGCTTGGCCTTATGATAAAAAACTCAGAAAAACCAGGAATTTATTGTTGTTTTTGTTATTGTTATTATTATATACTTTATTCATTAAAGATGAAACTCAGTCAACTCAACATTCAAAAATGCATCACAAATACCATTGACTGGTACTAATGGTTGATACTGGTTGCTGTCAGCATCCTAGGTATCAGGAAGCTGCAATTTGTTGATGTATCTTATAAAATTCATGGAGATGGTACCAAGTGCCCCGATGACAATGGGTATCACTGTTACATGTTTCATCCATAGCCATGTAGTTTCGATGGCCAGGTCGTGATATTTCATGTTTTTTTCCAGTTCTTTTTCTTTGACTTTGGCATCTCCTGGTACCACTGTGTCAATAAACTGTATGCTTTGACCCTCGACAACCATGATATCTGGCGTGTATGTTCCAAATGACAATCTGTCTGTATTCGAAAGTCCCACAAGATTTTCACTGTCTCATTTTTGATAACTTTTTCCACTTTGTGCTCCCATCACTTTTCGGATATAGGTATGTCGTATTTTTTACATAATGACCAGTGGACTAATTTAGCAAATCAATCATGTCTATTATTATTTATTTATTATTATTTATTATTAATATTTATTATTAATATTAATTATATAATTGATTATGTTATTATTCTCCTTTAATAGACAAAAGGGTATATATTAAGCATAGGCATTGGAAAATGCAATAAAAATGTTCTAACTGACTAGCATGCAAGATCTTATCAACTGGCTGTTCTTCGTCTCCAGCTATTTGTCATAGAATTCAATGTATTGGCTGGTGGTTTTCAAGAAGATCTAAACACCTACGGTAGTGATTATACAAATACTTTCATCAATACTGTACTCAGATGACTACATAAAGCTAGAAAGATTCAGAACAAACTGGATCCACCTCAGGTACATTGTAAAACTGATTTAGAGGAATAAGGGGACTGAAAGCCTGATAAATAAATCAGCCATCTTGCTGTAGCTAAACTGCTCTGACTTTGACCAGTGCCTGTTAAGAAGACACCTGAGAACATCATAGAAATCACCTTAAGTGCTATGATTCAAGAAACATAAATGTACTAAATAAAATAACGTAAGGGCAAAACTTGGAAAAACACTGGCCTGATACAGTAATTACAGTATCTCTCTCAGAAAGCTGCAGAACCTGCTGAAGGATTTATTTAAAAAAATTGAATCACTAGAATAGCACTACAGTTTTTAGGATAGGGTCCTTCCTCCTACTTTCATATGTTTGCAAAATTTCATAGTGTCTATTCATTTTGGACCAGAAAAGAATTTTGCAAAATTCTTTAATTGAACACACAAGGTTTATTAGAAGACGGTTTATATGGGATGTCAGTAGCATGGGAATCACTCTTTTATTGTTTCACTTCATGTCATTTTTATAACATTCATCCCTATAGATTTTTCTTGCCACAGTTATCAATTTTATTCTCAGATAGACAATATTCATGGGAAGGAGAACAAAGGACAATTATCCTGCCCACACAATACTGATCTTTTAAATATTTTACAGCAATAATATGGGGCAGACCAAGAGAAAAAACCCAATTATATTGTACAAAACAGTAACTATAGATAGGAGTAGCTACAACAAATCAAACTTGCTTTGAGGGAGACTTTATTGTTTTGTCAGAAGGACTAAGTTGTAGGCACTTTACAGATGAGGAAAGAGAAGCTCATAGGTTTTAATAAGCTCCATGAATTATGTGTCCATCATAGTGATGTGAAGAATTCAACTCTTATGTGAATAAATCCAAGAAGAAATAGAATAGGATAGAGATGGAGATGGAGATGGAGATGAGATAGGATGAAGACCTAGATGTGAATCATCTTGGGGTGCTGATGGCCTGCAAGCTACTTCTAAAATTACATTAAAAAAAATATCATTATAAAGGAATTTGACAATACTAAATATTGTCTTGATTCTCAGAGGTTGTGGGGATAGGTTTCTACTGTTAGTTCTGGTTTGGAAACTTGTCCTAATTTTTTCCAGTACACTCCATCTTTCCAAATTAATTGATACTAGGAAATTCATTACTTAAGAGATTCCTGGGTTTCACTGCCAATGAATACCTTCCTTCATGTCATTCCATGCATCAATTTGGAGAAAATCAACAATATTTATATAGATGCCACATTTAAGTTGGTTGAATTTTATGAAATGAAATCCTGAAACCAAATTTGGACAGCTCCGGTTTTACCTCAATAACAGACATGGATTGAAAATCTTGGAGGCAGCCTCAAGTACATAGAATTAAATTATATAGATATCAGTGGGGAAGGATAAAGGACTGTGCCCCTTGGAAATGTGTGGTCTCACAATAAAATTTTAGAGTTTTCCTTTAGCATATTTTCTAAAACTCATAGCATATGGTGTGAGTTTCCTTCAATGCTAGAGATTTATTTTGCCCACTATACAGATAAGACTTCTATGGAGAATGTATGGTGCTTTCTAGGCCATGGATAAATTAGCAGCACTTTCTCCCTCTTCCATAACCATCATCAATAGTTAACCCAATGCTTTTTGTCTGTGCAGAAAAGATGATGCATTAGGAAGCAAACTACATGTCTGAGAGGACAAAGACATGCCAATCATTTTAATTGTGAAAATTGAAAAAGACCATGATCAGAGAAATTCAACACTTTTTTTAAATTATCAAATGAGAAAGAAGGTTCTGATGTTCCAAAGGACTTAGTGAAGGGCTTCATATTAAAACCCTCAGATATCAGGAATGAAATCAACTCTTTTGACCACATCATTACAGAGTAAATTGTATGTATATAGAACTGACAAGAGGCTGATTTCTTTGTAGGTCTGTTTAAAAAGCACCTGCGGTATAAGAAAGTATGCACAATTGCTACCCATCAAGCCAGAGAGTAGCATGTTGCATTACCTTGCTATTTAGAACGGTTTCTTCCCTTTCTCGTGATCTCATTCTGATCAATTCCAAATCATCTAGGTGACCATTCTGTTGCAGCTGTGATTTTCATTTCACCTTTTAAGTGCAGTGTGAATCCTCTATTTTTTATCCAAACCTTTATCTATGCTAGTTTTCTGAGCTTGAATCTACTTTCAAGAAGGCAAGCAATATATTTTATCCATGTCAATGTTTCAGTCCTTTTTTGAAAAGCAGTGTGAAACTCACTTATATCCCAGTAGACTATGTAATCTGCTGATCCCTTAGCCATCATCAAGATTGTGACGACTGTAGTTCTCAGGATTACCCCATGACGTTGGCAAATACGAAATCAAGTAGGATGTGAAGCTACGGCAGATGCCCATATATTTATCTGACTAAGATAGCAGTTCAAATAAAGATGTGAATACTGAACTGAAGAAGCTTATCGGAGAAGAAGCAAAATGTTTTCAAGGGAAAAAAATCAAGGAAGTCCAGTTGCCTTTTGAACAGCACTTTTGGGACAACCATGACCTGGATGACTGAGAATCTCCATAGACATCTGAATACTTGAAAATGAAATAGACCTTCTCAACTTCAAGTGATGGCCTGGCCACCTCAGATGGGATCAAATTATATTCATTATATGTAGCAAGCTGCTCCAGTGAAAGGCCAGTGAAGAGACTCACTTTTTTAAATTCAATCACTGGAAGGATGTTAGAAAGAAATTAAGAAAATCTCTGCCCTAATGTATTAGGGGATAAATTGGTTCTGAATGGGAAACACTGTTGTTGAAATTATTGTAATACTATCTCATTCATCTCACTAAATCTTGCTTGGAAAGAATTACTATCTGTCTGAGGCTTCTGCCAAACCCTGCAGAAGACCTGAGGCAAAAGGAAATGGAGAAGATGTTTCTGTCCTCCCAATTCCAGGTTTCCTCTCACTCAGTTCCTGACATTTACTGTAGCTCAGCTATGAAGGATACAAGGACATCAAAACCTACAGTAGCCACTCAGGAACACTCTGAGTCACCTCAGAAGAAAGAGCTGAAGTAAGAAGCACGAGAAAAGTTTTCAACTGTGTGAAATCATATCAAAGGGGATGAATAGCAGCTTAACTAGAGCAAAGAAACAGTTGTGAATGTGGATTGTAGAAAAGTGATCTAAGATTAAATATAACGTCTTTGGTTAAAACGTTGAGAAATAGCTCAGGTGATGCTGAAGAAAGGTTCCCTAGAGGTTTTAAAGAAGGCAGTGGATGACCTGTTAGGAATATGTATGGATAGGCAATCAAACTCTAAGGATAGGCAATCAAACTCTTGGGTTACTCAATACATACCATTTGTTTTACAGTTTCATAGGATTATTTTCTTTACAGTCAGTACCTATCCTTTTCTTGACTGTGTACCCCTTAACATATAAATATGAAATTCATTTTGCAACATAGCAAATATTTGATCCTGAATGTTGCACTGGAAACATATACAATGGCATTCACCTTGGTATCTTACAGCAATTTTCCTTTATGTAGGAAAACCATGAGTTTGGAAGCAGTTCTTGATTAGATGTTTGACTTTGCCATAAGCAGGATAGGAGTAAAGAATCAATCTCTGTTGATAAGATAGCTGCATGTAGTAATCTAAAAGTAATGCTGATGCATGGCTGTCATTCTGCACATGAAAGTAAACTTTGTGGAGATGATGCAGACAGCTCTGGGTCCCACAGTTGCTAGGAAACTTCATAGAAGCAGTGCAGTGTGGATGCAACATGATGAAGAGCAGCAGTCTAGGATATTGAGAATCATTTTGCTGGTACTTCCTGTTTTAGAATATTAGGAAATGGAAGTAAGTGTTCAGTCCTTCTACTTCGTATGTGGATGAGTGTGCATGTGGATTTGTGTCAATACATTTCTGTACCTATGTCACTAGAGCTTATAAATCTATCACCAACATGAAAACTACATCCTAACTTGGGATTGTGTGGGTTGGGGTGCTATCCCTGTTACAATAGTTATAAGAGGGAAAACATGGCATTAAATATCTGGGTCTGGGTCCCTAGTTTGGCTTTCATGAGCATCCTTGTGTTGTCTGCTTCTGATCTCCACCAAACTCTGGCCTGTATAGTCCTTTAGGGTCCTGTGTGCTTTCTGTCAACATCTTGTGCACAGTGGAATCACTCATCTCTGCTCAATAAGCTTGTGAATCTGCTATGATTTGAATGGATCCAGTTAACCAGGAAGTGGGCAGGGCTTACCCGTGAATGGGAACTTGTGTTAGGTGTGGAGCACATGCCCCTCAGCTACAGCCTACATGATTGAGCAGGTGAAGCCACAGCACTCCTTCAAGAAGATGAGGCTGGTCTTTGTTACATAGGGTGGAGAGGTTTGCTGTCCTCTTGATGTCACCTTCTTTTTTTTTACAGGAGCTATGAAGAAACGATCAGTTATTGCCATAGAACAGCACTTGACATACAGATCTGGAGAATTGAACTACAAATCTCTCTGTTGTCCAAACAATTCATTAGAAAAGACTGAGTACTGGTGCTGGGTCAGAACTAACTGATGAGTATCTTGAGTATTCATAGAGTGGTAAACACCCTTAATCAAGCAGTTGCAAAAATCATAGTAAATCTTTAAATTTAAAATTAAGATAAGATAAGTATTTAAAATGCTGCACTGGTCAGTCACCCACCTTCAATATTGCTCCTGTTTTGGGCATTACATTTTTTGAATGATTCAAAAAGGTTGATTACATTATTCCATTGGCAAACAGTGACATATGGTTGCAAAAAATGCAAATGCAATCAACAGCATTAAACTTGTTTTTAATCACAAGACAGTAATTATTGTAGCCTGTTTTATTCTAACTCCTTCCTGAGTACTGTGTCCAGATTCAGGCATCACACTTTAAGAAGGATTTAGAGAAATTGGTTCAAAGAAAGCCTGTAAGGATGATCAGAGGACTAGAAACATAAACCTATGAAAAAAGATTAAAGGAGCTTGGCATGTCTAACCTTGGAAAAAATGACTGTGAGGATGTGAATAGCATTCTTCCAATATCTGGAAGAGTAAAAGAAAGTCCAGACCTGTTATCTCTCTTTTTAGAGTGCAGGGATTGTCATTATAAAAAACCAATCCTGGATGAAAGTTAGAAAAAAATGGTGATCTCTGCATAAGCAGAGAGTAGAAGCAATTATCCAGAAAGATGCTGGGTTTCCTATCATTGGGGGTGTGGAAAAAGCAGCCGGATAACCATCTGTCTGGGACACTTTAATTTGGATTGTTGCACAGAGACTAGAGTTGAACTCAATGGCCTAAACCAATGATGGCGAACCTTTTAGGAACCCAAACTGGAGTGCCCAAACTGCGGGCTCATGCACATGCCCAAACTGACATGTGCGGACATGCACATGCGCAGAAGTGTGCACATGCACAGATGTGCGCATGTGTATGCATGGACGTGAACACATACATAGCAGAGACTCGAAGACAGCTGGCTGGTGGGAGGCGGGGCACCCCAACACCGGCAGTGTGGGATGTTCGTGAGCTTCTGTTTCATCGTTTGCAGGGAAACAGTAGTTCACAAAAGAAATGTCACGGAGATCTGACCTTGGATGACAACACGTGTGCCAGCAGAGAGGGCTCTGCGTGCCACCTCTGGCACGTGTGCCATAGGTTCCCCATCATGGGCCTAAACCATCTCTCCCAACCCTATAACTCTACGAGATCTTTATTAAATGTTTTATATATAAAACATTTATAAATATGTGTGTGTGTGTGTGTGTGTATACATATACACATATAACACCCGCGAAAACCTCAGAAAACATATATATATATATTCATATATATATATTATATATGTATGTATATATATATATATGTATACATATATATGTATATATGTATGTATATATATATATATATATATATATATATATATATATATATATATATATATATATATATATATATATATATATATATATATATATATATATATATATATACATATATATATTCGTAATTTCCAATTTTACATGGAGAAAACCCAACAATAAAGACCTATATATATATATATATATATATATATATATATATATATATATATATATATACACACACACACACACACACACACACACACACACACACACACATAATACATTTATTACATTACATTTGTGACATAAATGTTTCATTATTGTATTACATTTTATATATATTTATATATATTAAATGTAGCATAATAGTGAAACATTTATATCACATTATGAAGGCTATAAATATAAGCAGAACATAATATGATATGTACATGCAGGATAAAGTACAGCCGATAATACGAACTCACTGATTTTGCTTAATACTATGCAGATTTCTCTCTCTCTCTCTCTTTGTGTAAGCATGGACACCTGATGTTGTCCATAAAAAATGGGAGAGACAACTTCATATTCATGAGTACCTACTTGTTTTCAGAAGGCAGGTTTTGGAAAGCTTGTTCTTTAAAAATTCAGCCATTTCCTTATCTTCTTCTCGTTCTCTGTGAAAAGAAGAAACTGTATCAAAGAATAAGCAGTCATTCCTTAGGTCTGAAAAGATGATTATGAAGCAGGTGGAGTCTGAGTGATGGCTCTCCAAATCTCTGTGAAAGAGAAAGCTACTTTTTGATTCTTGAATTCTCATATTTAGAACAGTATATAAATTTGTTCCCATTGATTGGCAGGACAACCAAGGAAGGTACTTCAGTGGGATTTAAAAGTGTTTGATCACTGGCTACATATACTTATTTCTTGTCCTTTTATAAAATATTTCAAAATTCACAAAACCTCAAAGAACCAATTAAGAAGTTTGGGGTAATAGGTTGGATTTCTTGGGAAGACAACTTATGATTTTGCTAAGATTGTATTCCTGCCTTGATTACTTTTCTGTATAGGTAGTCCTCAACTTATGACCACAACGAGTCCAAAATTTTCATTGCTAAGCAAGACAATTGTTAAATGTGATTTGTCCCATTTTACAACCTTTCTTGCCACCGTTGTTAAGTGAATCACTGCAGTTGTTTTAGTAACACAGTTGTTAAGAGAATCTGGCTTCCAGAGAATTGACAGTGTCGTGGCAAGACTGGTTAGAAAATGGCAAGCTCCACGAAAATCCAGCCAGACAAACTGCTGTCGGGGGGTGTGTGTGTCTTTGGACTGGAACTATCTTGGAGGGACAGCGAAGAAGGAGAGGCACCTCGGAAGACCAAGAGGAACAGGCAAGTTCCTCAAAGGATTGGAGGCAGTTCTCTGAACACCATAGGGGTGGTGGCGGTTAAAACGACCGCTCTGAAGCTGGGGCAACTGGACTAAGTTTTGTGCAGGAGTGATGTTTGAATGGAGTGATTGGCCAACTCACAGGTAAAAAGAAATTTTTTAAAAGCTTGAAAGAGGTCCCAGCGTGGAAATAAGTGGCTAACTGGCACTTGGGAATTTTAATTGGAGGGATAAGAACAAAGAAGAAGTTAAATGACTAAAGCCCAAAAAAGAAAACTTTCTACCTGGACTTAAAAATGGATTTGGAGAAATTAAAAATAATATAGGAAAAAGAAAACTGAGAGAAAGCACTCTTTAACAATCAAAGGAAAAGAAATGGAAGAGAAAGTATTTTTATGTAGATTTAAACATGCTACTTTGTTGTCTTGGGATTTGTGGATTGGAGAGAGAGACATCTGCTGGTGGAAAGAAACAACAATTGCTTTGTTGTTTCAACAACAAAACTACAACAATTGCTTTGAAAATTGAAGGAATAGCAAGGACTTTGACTACAGTGATACTTTTTAAGGAGTATTTGTTTATTTTAAACAGCTGGGTCTTGACTTTGAAAGGAGGTGAAAAAGAACAAAGCCTTAAATTGGAATGAACTAGATAAATTATAAATTATCCATTACCTCACACTTAGAAGCAAACAACCTACTCTCCAATAAACAATTTGGTTTCAGGAAAAAATTATCATGCAACTTACAACTTCTCCACTGTAAAAACATATGGACTACAAATCTTGATCAAGGCAAAACAATAGATGCAATCTACATAGACTTCTGCAAACCTTTTAACTCAGTAGTACACGATAAACTTCTCCTAAAACTAAAATCCTATGGCATTTCAGGACCCCTTCACAAATGGATATCTGCTTTTCTGTCTAACAGACAACAAGTGGTCAAAATTGGCAATGCTCTATCAAATCCTGTTCCTGTCAAGAGTGGCATTCCTCAAGGCAACGTCCTTGGACCAACAGTCTTCATACTATACATTAATGATCTTTGTGACCATATCTCAAGTAATTGTGTTCTCTTTGCTGATGATGTCAAACTATTTAACACCACAGATAATACATCTATCATTCAAAAAGACCTTGATCATCTAACCGCTTGGTCTAAAACTTGGCAACTCCAAATCTCAACCAGCAAATGCTCAGTCTTACATATAGGAAAAAAGAACCCAAACACTAAGTACATACTAGATGGACATTACCTTACAGATGACCCCCATCCCGTTAAAGACCTTGGAGTTTTCATGTCAAATGATCTAAGTGCCAAAGCCCACTGCAAATACATAGCAAAAAAGGCTCTAAGAGTTGTAAACCTAATCTTGCATAGCTTCTTTTCAAAAAACACTACACTACTAACCAGAGCATATAAAACATTTGCTAGACCAATTCTAGAATACAGCTCACCTGTTTGGAACCCTCACCATATCTCTGACATCAATACAATTGAACGTGTCCAGAAATATTTTACAAGAAGAGTTCTCCATTCCTCTGAAAACAATAAAATACCTTATCCCACTAGACTTGAAATCCTGGGCTTGGAAAACTTGGAACTCCGTCGCCTTCGACAAGACCTAAGCTTAACTCACAGAATCATCTATTGTAATGTCCTTCCTGTCAAAAACTACTTCAGCTTTAATTGCAATAATACAAGAGCAACCAATAGATTTAAACTTAATGTCAACCGCTTTAATCTAGATTGCAGAAAATATGACTTTTGTAACAGAATCATCAGTGCTTGGAATACTTTACCTGACTCTGTGGTCTCTTCTCATAATCCTAAAAACTTTAACCAAAAACTTTCTACTATTGACCTTACCCCATTCCTAAGAGGACCATAAGGGGCGTGCATAAGCGCACAAATGTGCCTACTGTTCCTGTTCTATTGTTTTTCTTTTCTTCTTCCTATATATATAAATATTCAAACTGGATATTATTTGGGGGAAAAAGAGAGGCTACATGGACTTCAATTTTAATTAAACATAAATTAAAATTTTAAAAAATGTGAATTGACAACATGGAGCAATGGGAGTATGGGAAGCAATGGGAGTATGAGGAAGTATAATGGAGATGTTTAAGAATGTGCATGAGGCATTTAAGGGTATTAAAGAAGCAGACACCTGGTTAGAATACACAAAAAAGGAAAAAGAATATAAATGAGAAGCAAGAACACATTGTTGAAGAGAAAATAACTGAAGATAAAAAGATAGATAATTACACTGAGATTGACAGTGACAAAAAATAGGGGGGAATATTCCCCCAAAAAGAAGGGAAGAGAAGGAAATGGAAAAAGACTGGGTAAAAACAGGGGGAGAATTATGAGATAAACAGTCTTAAAGGTTAGAGAAAGGATTCAGGGGACAAGATACAATAAATAGAAGGAGGAGGAGGAGAAGGAGGAGGAGGAGGAGGAGGAGGAGGAGGAGGAGGAGGAGGAGGAGGAAGAAGAAGAAGAAGAAGAAGAAGAAGAAGAAGAAGAAGAAGAAGAAGAAGAAGAAGAAGAAGAAGAAGAAGAAGAAGAAGAAGAAGAAGAAAGAAAGAATGGGATAAAGGGATAAAAATATTAAGAAGTGGAATTTTGGAGAGGCCAAAAGAAAATGGTTAAAAGGGGAAGAATAATGGAGAGAAGGAAAGGAAATAAAGCATTTATTAATTGTTTTAAGGGAACTGCATTAATAGTAGAAATTATATGTAAGAGGCAAACAAGATGAAGTATATTGTTTTTTGTAAAATGGATCAGCAGATGTAATATGAAATGTAGTTTGGTTTAACTATGAAAATAATATATAAAATTGAAATGTTAGTAAATGATGAAATAAAATAATTAATTGATGTTGGAATAAGAAATTAGGAATTAAGGAAAATAAGAGGTGGAAGATTAACAAAGTTAAAAGGTTTCAATGGAATAAGATGAAATAGATTGTTAATAATAAAAAATGTGATGGGGATTTTGAGAAACCTATTCATTAAATGGAAAAAAAATTGGGGTTGCTCAGATACCATTTTGAAAAATATTGAATTGAAAATGAATACAACAATGGAGAGAGAATGGAAAGAGGAGTAGAGGGATAGAAGGAGGGGAGAAGAGAGGAAGGAGAGAGAGGAACAGAAGAAAGGAAAAAGGAGAGGAAGAAAGAGGGGAAACAAGGTCAGAAAGGGAGGAAGGAAGGAGGAGTTGGGAAAAGGAAGGGGAAGTAGAGAAGGAATAGGAGAGGAGGAAAGAAGAAAGTAGAAAAGGATAGAAGGGAGGGAAGGGAAAGAGAGAAGGAGAAAAAGAATAGTTGTAAAATAAGGGAGATGGAATGGTAGAAGGGCAACCCAGAGTATTCTCAAACTTATTAGGATGAAGAACAAACTAATATGAAAGTTAAAAGAGAATATATATGATTAACAATGGATAAGATAAGATAACTAATTGAAATAATGTTTTATTTATTTATTTATTTAATTAATTAATTAATTAAACTTTTATACCGCCCTTCTCCCGAAGGACTCAGGGCGGTGTACAGCCTTCATTTAAAACAATTAATATACATACTAAAATAACAATTAAAAAGCTTATTCAATAAAAGGCCGAAATTAAAACCGTCTAATAGACCATATAAAATATCCAATAAAATTACAATTAAAAATTTAAGATTTAAAATTTAGAATTTAAAAATCAGGCCAGTCCCGCTTGAGTAAATAAATAAGTTTTCAGTTCCCGGCGAAAGGTCCGAAGGTCAGGCAATTGGCGTAAACCACGTTCCAGAGGGTAGGTGCTCCCACAGAGAAGGACCTTCCCCTGGGGGCCGCCAGCCGACACTGCTTGGCGGACGGCACCCTTAGAAGACCCTCTCTGTGAGAGCGTACAGGTCGGTGGGAGGCATGTGGAAACAGCAGGCGGTCCCGTAAGTACCCAGGCCCTAAGCCATGGAGCGCTTTGAAGGTGGTAACCAAAACCTTGAAGTGCACCCGGAAGACCACAGGTAGCCAGTGCAGACTGCGCAGGAGTGGTGTTACCCGGGAGCAACGTGGTGCACCCTCAATCACCTGCGCAGCTGCATTCTGGACTAACTGAAGCCTCCGAGCGCACTTCAAGGGGAGCCCCATGTAGAGAGCATTGCAATAATCCAGGTGAGAAGTGACGAGAGCATGAGTGACCGTGCATAAGGCATCCCGGTCAAGAAAGGGGCGCAACTGGCGGACCAGGCAAACCTGGTAAAAAGCTCTCCTGGAGACAGCCGTCAAGTGATCTTCAAACGACAGCCATCCATCCAGGAGAATGCCCAAGTTGCGCACCCTTTCCGTTGGGGCCAATGACTCGCCCCCAACAGTCAGCCGTGGTTGCAGCTGACTGTACCGGGATGCCGGCATCCACAGCCACTCCGTCTTGGATGGATTGAGTCTGAGTCTGTTTCTCCCCATTCAGACCCGTACGGCCTCCAAACAACGGGACAGCACTTCGACAGCTTCGCTGGGGTGGCCTGGGGTGGAGAAGTACAGCTGGGTATCATCAGTGTACAGATGATAACTCACCCCAAAGCCACTGATGACCTCGCCCAATGGCTTCATGTAGATGTTGAACAGGAGAGGCGAGAAAATCGACCCCTGTGGCACCCCACAAGTGAGGCGCCTCGCGGCCGATCTCTGCCCCCCTGTCAACACCATCTGCGACCGGTCGGAGAGGTAGGAGGAGAACCACCGATAAACGGTGCCTCCCACTCCCAACCCCTCCAACCGGCGCAGCAGGATACCATGGTCGATGGTATCAAAAGCCGATGAGAGATCCAACAGGACCAGGGCAGAGGAACAACCCCTATCCCTGGCCCTCCAGAGGTCATCCACCAACGCGACCAAAGCTGTCTCCGTGCTATACCCGGGCCGGAAGCCGGACTGGAACGGGTCTAGATAGACAGCTTCCTCCAGGTACTGAGGGAACTGCCATGCCACCACACTCTCTACAACCTTCGCCACAAAGCGAAGGTTGGAGACTGGACGATAGTTACCCAAAATAGCTGGGTCCAGGGAAGGCTTCTTGAGTGGCCAGCACCAGCCAGGAGGGGCACGGGTCCAGTAAACATGTAGTGGCATGCAGCCTCCCCAGCAACCTGTCCACGTCCTCGAGAGCCACAGAATCAAACTCATCCCAAACAACATCAACAAGATGCGTCTCAGTCATCTCATCCGGATCACCGCAATCTTGGTCCAAGCTATCCCGAAGCTGAGCGATTTTATCGTATAGATAACCGCTAAACTCCTCGGCACGTCCCTGTAAGGGGTCATCCCGTCCTCCCTGGTGAAGGAGGGAACGGGTCACCCGAAACAGGGCGGCTGGGCGGTTATCTGCCGACGCAATGAGGGAGGAAGCGTAGGAACGCCTCGCCACCCTCAGTGCCACTAGGTAGGTCTTTGAAATTAAGAAATTAGGATTTGAGGGTGGATGGTGATACTTTTTATATAATAAGCATAGAAGTATTAAGATAAGATAAAAAAGTAGGGAAAAAGAGTATTTTGGCAGAAATTGAAACTATGTAAAATGTATTTGGATATGATAAATTGTACAAAATACGATTCGGTCAATACTCTGTTCATAAAATATGTATGTGAATGAAAATATCAATAAAACTTTATTTAAAAAAAAGAGAATCTGGCTTCCCCATTGAAGGTCATCAAAAATAAACACATGACCCCGGGACACTGTGACCGTCATAAAACATGCCAATTGCCAAGCTTCCAAAGTTTGATCATATGACATGGGGATGCTATAATGGTCATAAGCATGAAAAATGATAATAACTCGCTTTTTCAGTGCCATTTTAACTTCAAACAATCACTAAAAGAAGAATGGTCGTAAGTCGAGAACTTCCTGTAATCAACTCCTGTTGGCATATTTACTTTGGCAAGGTCCAAACAGTGTTCTTAACAATATGGTATGATTCAGTGCTGAAATCCTGCTGTTTCTGTCCAGCTTGCGTGAGCCAGTAGCAGTGGCGGCATGTGGTTTGGCAAACTGGTAGCGGTGGCAGAACGAGGCTCTGCCCACCCACCCGGACATCGTTACTTCCTGGTTTTTAACCCTCTGCGCATGCGTAAAGCGCGGCGCATGCACTTCCAAACTGGTAGGGAAGGTAAGTAGATTTCACCCCGGGTATGATTAATACAAAATTGAAGGTAATACAATACAGAAAAGAAGTGAAAAAAATTCTGACTTTGTGTCCAAACTGTTCAGAAAGCTCTGGTTTAGCAGAGTCCCTGCAAGGTACAGTATAAAACATATAAAACATTGGCCTTTTGGCAGCAACCTTGTCCAACTCAGTTCCCCAGAGATGGGTTAGGACCGTGATGGCGAACCTATGGCACGCATGCCACGTGGAGCCATATCTGTGGGCACGCAAGCGTTGCCCTAGCTCAGCACCATCGCGCATGCATGTGCTAGCCGGCTGATTTTCGGGCCTTCTGGGCCCACTGGAAAATCAGGAATCAGGCCGTTACTGGCCTCTGGAGGGCCTCAGGGGGGTGGGGAAGATGTTTTAGCCCTCCCCTGGCTCCAAGAAAGCCTCTAGAGCCTGGAGAGGGCAAATAATGGGCCTACCTGGTGCACCAGTAACCTTTTTGCCATTGCATGTCAAAAGCAGGGGAGCGCAAGAGGGTCTTGCGAGGGTGTGGGGGCGCGGGGTGCATTGAATTATGGGTGTGGGCACATGGGCGCGTGAACCACTCGTGCTCCCCCTGCTTTTGGCACACAACAGCAAAAAGGTTAGCTACCACTGGGTTAGGATCCCTAAATCACAGTTGACCCTTCTGAATCTACATCTTTCTAGTGCACTTTTCTGCATTCTGACATCTACTAGCTTTGCTGGATTGCAGTTCCCAGAAATGCTAATTATTGACAATGCTAGTTTGGAATTCTGGGAGTTGTAGTCATACTGGGCTTCAGCTTTGCAGTGTTATTATAGGAATAAAAAGGAATAACAACTATGCGTTTGCTTGGAATGTTTGCAGGATTGGGGGAACATAATGTAATCAAGAAAATTGCAGCATGTTGGCATGTTTACCTGAGCCTTTCAAACTCTACATCATCCACAAGGAAATCCCGAGTCTCCACCAGTTTATGAATTTGTTGCACTAACTCCTCCTCCTTCTGTTTGTCTTCTTTTGATTTCCGATTTTCTGTAGGATGGGGAAAATACACGTACAAATATGTTTATTGCAGAAAACTTTTGCAGGTAAGATGAAGAAGATAATTCTCAGAGTGGAGGAATTTCCAGAAAGATTATTGTTTAGATTAGTTTAGATTATCGATTATCAGCACCCCAGTTGTAGAATATTCTCCCCAAGAAAGTTTTATTGACTTCTTGCCTTCAGAGACAGGAAAATATCTACTTACTGGGTTTTTGAAATCCATATTAATCTTCCTTTTTTTTTAGGACATTTTCTTCTCACCTGTTAACTTTGAATTTAATGTGTACTTGTTATATTGGAAATCCTAAAAGGAAAAACAGCTCAGGACACATGGGAAACTCTGAGAAATGAAATACTGAGGGCCCAAACCAAAACAATACTACAGAGAAAAAGAAAAAACACTGGATGAGACCAGTATGGTTGCACAAAGAGCTCTCTGATAAGCTGAAGAGCAAGTATAAAAAGTGGGAACATGAACATTTAACTAAAACACAGTACCAGCAAATAGACCAAATCTACAGGGATAGCGTCAGGCAGGCTAAGGCTCAGAATGCCAAAAATAACAAAAAGAAGTTTCTTTCAATATGTAAGGAATAAGAAAAAGAAAGTCAAGGAAATGATCAGTCCACTAATGGGAGAAGATGGCAAAAAGGTGAGGGAGAAAACAGAGTCACTTAAATCTTTCTTTATGCAAAGGGGGGGAAAATAGGACAACCCAACAAAAGCAGCCTATTGGGAGAAAGAACAGAAAGGTAGATTAAAATAGGAAATTAGTTTAAAAAACCCTATCCACTTGAGATGAATTCAGATCACCAGGACCAGATGGTTTAGATTCCAGAGAACTGGAAGAACTAACCGATGTGAACTTTTCCAAATACAGCAGAATCCATTGCTGGACCTGACCCCTCAACAGAATGGTATTCAAAGATGGAGCTCATAGGCCACAGACAATTCAATTAAGGCTGCCAGGCAGCCTCTTGAACCTTTTTCAACAATTGCTGCTGAATTTGAGTCTTGGGAATCTGTGTAATGCTATAGGAAAATAGTGTCTTATAAATCCTAGAGCAGTCATGGAATCAATCACTCCATTGGCCTTACCTGGCACTGAAATCAACTTCTGTAACTCCTTTTTCAACCTGCTGATTTCCTTACAAAGCTGGATATCATCCATCCTGCACAAACAGAAAAAAACATAGCCCTGAACATAAGACAGAGGTGCTTTGGTGTAGTGATTAAGGCATCAGATTAGGGAGATCATGATTTCTACCTTGGGCACAAAGTCAACTGGATAGCCTTGGGCCAGCCATGTTCTCAGCCCTAGGAAGGAAGCAATGGCAAACCTTCTGAAAAATCTTGCCAAGAAAACTGCAGGAACTTATCTGGGCAACCTCCAAGAATTGGACATGATTGAGTAAAAGAAAAAAAAACCAAGCAGATGAAACCAGAACAGAACTTATTAGAAGTTATGGAAGAAAACTGAATAAAAAGCCCAGTGTCTTATTATTGTTGGATATTATCATGAGAGCAAGATTTTCTATCGGTGCAGAAATTGAAAAATAAAGAAGTTCCAAATTTTGAAGAGTGGATGTTTAAAGTTATAGATTTGACAGAATGGCAAAACTTACATTTCTAGAGACAGATAACTACACACGCTTTTATTAAAAACTGGAGTCTCTATAGATTATATTATAATTGTAGAAAAAAATAGCTGAATGATCAAGAGTTTTATAGATTAATTAATCAATAGTGATAGAATACAATCATATAAAAGAATAAGAAATGATTACTGGCTCAGTGAGGAAAGAAGGGCACAAGTGAATGGTATGGGGTTTTTGTTTGTTTTAAGTTAGATGTTCAGTTTTGTACTTGTAGGTTTATGTTTCTGTGTATCCTTTTGTATTGTGTTTTTTGTTTATTTCATGTGTAGAATTTTAATAAAGTTAAAGAGAAAGAGATATAGAAAGAGAATGCAATATTTATGAAGCTAAAGTGAACGCAGAAACCATACATAATTATGGAAGGCAATGTCTACAAGAAAAGATTGGACTGCCATTTTATCAGTTTCTTGCAAAAATCAAATCCAGAAGCACACACAGATAAACTGATTCAACTGGATTCATTAACTTCTTTGTATACATAATAACAGATGAAGTATTTACAATACCAATATAGATTTTCCTTCAACGTAGTACCAGTTACAACACAAGACAGGAGAGAACAGTTAGCTTCATTTCAGCAAAACAGATAGCATACATAGACACTGGTTTCAGTTTCTCTTTTCTCTGCACAGAATCAGAAGCTGCAGACTAAGACACGCCCTGGCTCCAGTCAGTCTCAGCTCCCAATTGGCTGACATAGTTGCTATGCCTATTCATTGGCTGACCTTGTTACCATGGGAAGTCAAATTTGTCAGAAATGGTGTAGGGTCTCCTGCTTGAGCGGGGGGAGGGGGGGTTGGACTAGATGACCTATAAGGTCCCTTACAATTCTGTTAATCTGCTAAACAAATAATTCCATCAACATTGTCAGACTATATACTGAATCTGCACTACTATTAATCGTCTCAAAGTTCCCATCACCAATCTCTTTCCACTTATGACTGTATGACTATAACTTGTTGCTGGCAATCCTTATGATTTATATTGATATATTGACCATCAATTGTGTTGTGAATGTTGTACCTTGATGAACGTATCTTTTCTTTTATGTACACTGAGAGCATATGCACCAAGACAAATTCCTTGTGTGTCCAATCACACTTGGCCAATAAAATTCTATTCTATTCTATTCTATTCTATTCTATTCTATTCTATTCTATTCTATTCTATTCTATTCTATTCTATTCTATTCTATTCTATTCTATTCTATTCTATTCTTTACAATTACTTCATTAGTTAAGTGTAGGAAAACTACATTCCACTTATCAAAACTTCTGCAACTACCTCTCCTTTGAAATAATTTTCAACCTTTATTCAGTAAAAAAATAAATGAAAATTAATAGAAAAGATGCAGTGGAATGTATGTGCTAAGCCAACAAAACAAAAACAAGCAAATAAATGATGCATGTAAAAGATGCCAGGCTGAGCAAGGTGCACTGCCTGAAGGAGCTATCCATGGTTCTGACCAAGGAGAAAGGCCAACATTTTAGAACTGGTATCCCATTAAATAGATCTATAGCAATAGCATTTAGATTTATATACTGCTTCACAGTGCTTTACAGCCCTCTCTAAGCAGTTTAAAGAGTCAGCATATTGCCCCCAACAATTTGGGTCCTCATTTTACCCAAGGATGGAAGGCTGAGTCAACTTTGAGCCTGGTGGGATTTGAATTGCCAAACTGCAGGCAGCCAGCAGTCAGCAGAAGTAGCCTGCAGTACAGCACTCTAACCAACATGCCACACACTGTAAATTTTTATATCTTTTTGTAACACTGTATTACATGTCGGAGTAAACTCTGATGAGCTTACTTTATGAAGTACAATAATCTTTTATGAAGTACAATAATTTGTACTTCAAAATATTTTGAAGTACAATAATCTATAGCAATATCACTTACATTTATATACTGTTTCACAGTGCTTTACAGCCTTTCTAAGCAGTTTAGAATAGAATAGAATTTTTTATTGGCCAAGTGTGATTGGACATACAAGGAATTTGTCTTGGTGCATATGCTCTCAGTGTACATAAAAGAAAAGATACGTTCATCAAGGTACAACATTTACAACACTTAATGATGGTCATAGGTACAAATTTAACACTTAATGATACAACACTTAATGATAGTCATAGGGTACAAATAAGCAATCAGGAAACAATCAATACAAATATAAATCATAAGGATTACCAGCAACAAAGTTACAGTCATACAGTCATAAGTGAAAGGAGATGGGTGATGGGAACGATGAGAAGATTAATAGGGCGGATTTAATAAATAGTTTGAAAGCGTTGAGGGAATTATTTGTTTAGCAGAGTGATGGCATTCAGGAAAAAACTGTTCTTGTGTCTAGTTGTTCTGGTGTGCAGTGCTCTATAGCGTTGTTTTGAGGGTAGGAGTTGAAACAGTTTATGTCCAGGATGTGAGGGATCTGTAAATATTTTCACGGCCCTCTTCTTGATTCGTGCAGTATACAGGTCCTCAATGGAAGGCAGGTTGGTAGCAATTATTTTTTCTGCAGTTCTAATTATCCTCTGAAGTCTGTGTCTGTCTTGTTGGGTTGCAGAACCAAACCAGACAGTTATAGAGGTGCAAATGACAGACTCAATAATTCCTCTGTAGAACTGGATCAGCAGCTCCTTGGGCAGTTTGAGCTTTCTGAGTTGGCGCAGAAAGAACATTCTTTGCTGTCCTTTTTTGATGATGTTTTTGATGTTAGCTGTCCATTTTAGATCTTGCGATATGGTAGAGCCTAGAAATTTGAAGGTTTCTACTGTTGATACTGTGTTGTCTAGTATTGTGAGAGGTGGAAGTATGGAAGGGTTTCTCCTAAAGTCTACCACCATTTCTACGGTTTTGAGTGTGTTCAGTTCCAGATTGTTTCGGTTGCACCACGAGGCTAGTCGTTCGACCTCCTGTCTGTATATAGATTCATCGTTGTCTCGAATGAGACCAATCACTGTTGTGTCATCTGTAAACTTCAGTAGTTTAACAGATGGATGGTTGGAGATGCAGTCGTTGGTATACAGAGAGAAGTGGGGGGAGCACACAGCCTTGGGGGTGGGGGCTGTGCTAATTGTACAGGTATCTGATGTGATCCTGCTTAGCTTCACCTGCTGCTTCCTGTTTGTTAGGAAGCTTGTGATGCACTTACAAGTCTGTTTAGGTACCTGTAGCTGGTTTAGCTTAATTAGAAGAGTGTCTGGGATGATGGTATTGAATGCTGAACTAAAGTCTACAAAGAGGACCCTTGCATATGTCTTTGGAGACTCAAGATGTTGTAGGATGTAGTGCAGAGCCATATTAACAGCATCATCTGTTGATCTATTTGCTTGGTATGCAAATTGCAAGGGATCTAACAGTGGATCTCAAGTGGGACAGCACTAGCCTTTCAAAGGTTTTCATGACTACAGATGTTAAAGCAACTGGTCTGTAGTCATTCAGTTCCTTGATGGTAGGCTTTTTCAGCACTGGGATGATGGTAGAGCATTGGAAGCAAGAAGGAACATAGCACATCTCTAGTGATTAATTGAAGATATGGGTGAAGATGGGGGCCAATTGGTCAGCACAGACTTTTAAGCAAGAAGGAGTTATCTTGTCTGGGCCTGGAGCTTTTCCTGGCTTTTGTCTGTGAAATTTTACAGAGTCTATCTGATGTCTATCATTGTTCTGTACATTCATTTTTACACAGCTGATCTGTATAATTTAAAAGAGAAATGTCCACTAGAATCATCTTTTAAAATGCTTGCCTCTTGCACTCTCTGTCTGCTTATCAAATTTAGATATCACTTGTCTTACTCGCAAAGTGACTCTGGGCAGTTTATAGATAAAAGCTTTAAAATCATATAAAAATGTAGTACATATCAAGATCAGTAAAATGGGATCCAAGTAAAAACACAGCAAAAATAAATTAAAAGATTGTAGGAGACAGTAAAAGTCTTCAGATCTCTAACCACCTTCAGATTTGCATGCCTCTCTTTGAACCCCATGTGAGTTGGTAGAGCCAAGTCTTCATTTTAAGGCCAGGAGAGGGGGGGGGCATTTAATCTCTGCAGGAAAGATGTTTCATAGGGCAGGGGCAATGGCAGAAAGGGTCTCTTTATAGACCCTGCCAATTGGGATTCTATAACTGATGGGGTCTTGCTTAGCTTCACCTGCTGCTTCCTGTTTGTTAGGAAGCTTGTGTTCCACTTACAAGTCTGTTCTGGTACCTGTAGCTGGTTTAGCTTAATTAGAAGAGTGTCTGGGATGATGGTATTGAATGCTGAACTAAAGTCTACAAAGAGGACCCTTGCATAGGTCTTTGGAGATTCAAGATGTTGTAGGATGTAGTGCAGAGCCATATTAACAGCATCATCTGTTGATCTATTTGCTCAGTATGCAAATTGCAAGGGATCTAACAGCGGATCTGTGATGATTTTCAAGTGGGACAGCACTAGCCTTTCAAAGGTTTTCATGACTACAGATGTTAAAGCAACTGGTCTGTAGTCATTCAGTTCCTTGATGGTGGGCTTCTTCGGCACTGGGATGATGGTAGAGCGTTTGAAGCAAGAAGGAACATAGCACATCTCTAGTGATTTATTGAAGATATGGGTGAAGATGGGGGCCAATTGGTCAGCTCAGACTTTTAAGCAAGAAGGAGTTATCTTGTCTGGGCCTGGAGCTTTTCCTGGCTTTTGTCTGTGAAATTTTACAGAGTCTATCTGATGTCTATCATTGTACTGTACATTCATTTACACAGATAATCTGCATAATTTAAAAAAGAAATGTACACTAGCTAGAATCATCTTTTAAAATGCTTGCCTCTTGCACTCTCTGTCTGCTTATCAAATTTAGATATCACTTGTCTTACTCTCAAAGCGACTCTGGGCAGTTTATAGATAAAAGCTTTAAAATCATATAAAAATGTAGTACATACCAAGATCAGTAAAATGGGAGCCAAGTAAAAACACAGCAAAATAAATTAAAAGACTGTAGGAGACAGTAAAAGTCTTCAGATCTTTAACCACCTTCAGATTTGCATGCTTCTCTTTGAGCCCCATGTGAGTTGGTAGAGCCAAGTCTTCATTTTAAGGCCAGGAGAGGGGGGGCATTTAATCTCTGCAGGAAGGAAGTTTCATAGGGCAGGGGCAATGGCAGAAAGGGTCTCTTTGTAGTCCCTGCCAATTGGGATTCTATAACTGATGGGGTCTGCAACATACCTTCCTTGCTAAGTCCAGAACTTGGAATAGAGTCATCTTTAGCCTCAGAATTCACAGCTTAATTGCTTCCAGTATGGAGTGATTTAAAGCCAGAAGGAAATAATGCTCTAGTAAAAGAATTGGAGTTACAGAAATGTATCCTTAACCATTCCAAGTCTCAGTTTTAGCAAATTAGCTCTTACTGATGAGACAACAAAGAGAAAGGTTGTGGCATGACACAAATAGGAAGTCCTTCTCTCACAGTGCCTTAAGGCTATAGGCAGTTCAAGCTAATCTCAACATACTGGTCTGCTTTCTTGTTTTTATAATCATGCTGTCCATGTTTGAACTCTTGTAGATATTCAGAGTGACAAGTTTAAAGGAAAATGTTCAGCTGACAGAAGGGATATGGATATTTTCACAGATATGACATATTAGTGAAATATCTCTCTCTTTCTCTCTCTCTCTCTCAAATATGTGAAAGACAGGAGGGCTAAGGGATAGAAAAACAGTAACCTAATCCATGCTTTTCTGAAGTATGCAACTTGGTCAGCTGCCTGAGCTAATATTCTGTTCCATATACTATATAAATCCTTTGCAAACATTGCTAGTTTCTGAGTTCTTTCCCAATCAGCTTGTCATCACAGAAACCTCTGAAATTTCTGGGGCAGGTTGAAAAATGTAGACTTTGAGGAAGTGAAGTTGATCTGATTCTGTTGAGAGATTCTTCTCATGCAATGAAGCCTACCATTGTTCTGAGGAATGTGTTGCAGACGCGGGGATTGAAGAGTGTAAAGACATGTTCAAAATTGCATGGAGGGACAAAAGCTGTTGAGTTAACAGGGTGAAAGAAAAGGAGGGGAGAAGGAGGAAAATCTGGCAAGAGAATTCAACACTACCTGTTTCATTGCTACCTTACAAACTTGGAAAATGATACTCCTCCTCTCCATCATCTGCAGCCTTACATACTGTATCACATATATACACACAGAGACCCAGTTTTCCCAATTTCCAACTCACATGTACCGGAGTTCTGATTCTCTCCGCACAAGAACTTCCCTGATTCTCTCAATTTTGAAAAGTTCTCCTTCAATGTCATCAATGGTATCTGTAGAGTCAGCCATAGAAACAATTTCTTCCCCTGAAGAAATAACAGACAAAAAAATCAGTTAGTGAGAAGGATGGAGGAGAAGAGAGGAAGGTCTAATATCAGCCAATCCCTTGAGTGAGCAGTCTGAAGATTAGTGTTACCAGCACCTTAAGGAATTGTAATTGCATGGAACCCAATCAGTCTTTTTTTCTGAGCTAATCAGGTTGCTTGTATATAAGATAGTCAGCCATATGATTATTTACAATAATAAAAAAAACCACTTCTTCCTTAGTATAGTAATCCTCAACATTGTTAGAACTGTCATTCCTAATTTTACCTCTTTTCCCATGACACTGATCTTTTATCTCCAAACCATGGTTTTCACAATCTTATCCTCCATAGTTTCCGAGCTTATCCCTGTCCTTTCTATCACAAAGGACTTTAAAAAATATTGTCCACTCCTGCTGAAAAGGAGGCTGCAGGGATTCCTACTACTATTTAGAAGGTGGTGAGAGGGTTTCCCATGGGACTATCAGAGCCTGAATACAACATTCATTACCTCCATCATGCTAGAATGGTGTAGCAAATTCCATTTGTTCCCAATCCCCAGGACTGGCCTTGCCTCATTCTTAGTCCTTGATTTATCCCATTTTATCTTGCTGTTTGCTGCATTGTTAAACACCCACCAGTTGTGAAATACAGAAAATGAAGAGAGCCAGGAGGTCATTGCTATGCCAGCAGCTTTTTCTGTTGCTTTTTCCATAAAGATCATTAGTGAGAAAAGGATGGTTGTTCCTAGGTTGAAATACTTGGTCTATGTTGATTTCTCCCTACCTTAATATTTTGGACTTCAGCTCTTGGATTCTGAATTAAAGTATTCAACCTCCTACCAGGATTTCAACTGGACCTAAAGCAAAATGCTCAAATGGCAAATAAGGGCTAAAGACATGGAACAGCACTAAAACACTGGGAGAATTTCTAGCATATCCTCCAATCCAGAATGTCAACCATAGAGTGACTCCTCCCTCCCTCCCTCCCTTCCTTCCTTCAACACATTTTCAAGAATTTAACATAATCTTAGAGCCTCAACTCTAAGATTGCAGCGTATGTGCTTGCCTTCACACTTATTCACATTATTTCCCTTGGGAATCATTGAAATGAAACATATTATTGGAAAATGAAATGCCTGAATAGGTCTTTTTTTGCCTAAGGGTGAATAGAAAAAAGCTTTTTTATTGGGTCAAAGAAGAAGCCCTCCTCTCTTTAAATAAAATCCAATAGGGAGCAACAATTATGACCTTCAACCTGTCAGTGAAGAGAATGCCTTGATAATAAGGATTTCTCTTACTGAAGTTTCTATCATTGGTTTTTAAATGCTAACGTGCCCTTTGTGTTCCTTCCTGAATGGCTGTAGCTCAGTAGGAAAGTATATGCTTGGCATACCCAAGAACTCAGATCCAATTCTTGGCATCTTCAGAAAGGACAAAGAAGCAGTGCTGTCTTTAAATCATTACCAGCAATACTGTGCAAGATGGGCTGACTCTCTGACCTAGAATCATCAGCTTCTTAGGTTTGTGTTCTCCCCACCTCACCCCACCCACCTTGTCAGTATTGTTATTTATTGTTGTTAATTCCTCCTGAGAAATGATTCTGATGAAAGTTGATGCCACATGCATTTAAAAAAAATAAATATATTATCCAACAGGCTTTTGTGGACAAACTGAAACAGTGGGCATGAGTTACAAGTAACACCCCTCCACCCCAAAATCAGCTTTCCTCGATTTGAGTTCTGAAATCCTTGGCTCAGTTTTGCCAAATATGACTTGTGGGGAGAGAGAAGGAAGTTTGTAACTTCATTATCTTTTATGCAAACCCTAAGGTCAGTAGTGCCATCCTTCTCTACTACACAAAAGCTTGTTTGACATGTACCGTACAAGCAGAGGTCAGTAATAAGATTGGCATTTCATTTTATTATTGGAGCCAAATGACCTCCCAACTTGGTCTGTGCTGGTAGGTCAAGGCAAGCAAAAAGGGCAGGGTTTGAACTCAATGTTGTTGTGTTTGGGAAGAGTTCCTCTAAGCCAGTGGTTCCCAACCTTTTCTTGTTTGAGGCACAACCTTTTCTTGTTTGAGGCACCCTTGGAAAGCCTTTCAAAAGTTCCCGGCACCCTTATAAGGAAATAGATATTTAAAATCTCCGTAGCTCAAAAGTTCCCGGCACCCTCAAAAGATCTCACGGCACCCCTTAGTGCCGCGGCACACTGGTTGGGAACCACTGCTCTAAGCAAAAGAGAGGAAAAACTACAGATATCTGTCTTATATGACCTTGGCGGAAGAACAATTGCTTCTAGGTGCCTAGCATTCTAATTAATGCTCTGGTCTGGGTGCCTCTGTCAAATATGAGCTCAGGTACAAATTTCTACTATGCTGGCTGGGGAATTCTGGGAATTGAAGTTCACAAGTCTTATAGTTGCCAAGTTTGGAGGCCCCTGGCCTAGGAGATACTCAGATACTTCTACATAAACCAAGACATCTCCAAGCATACTAACAATCTGGAGCGACACAAGATTTTTAGTTGTCTTAAGTGAAGCAGCATGAAGATGGAGAGATGACATGCAGCTGTAATGTTTCAAAAATTCCCACAGTCATTGCAGGAAATACTTGAGTGCCCTCTCAATTTGCATGGAAGAAGGGGAAATGGCTCCTTTAATTGGCATGCTGCTTTCAGAGCAGGGAGTCAATATGGACCTATATTTACTATGAGAGGACCCAAACTCAGTGCCCTATCTACAGCAAGTAATCAGAGCCACCTTTTAAAATGGCAGGGTCTTCTTTGACATGTAGTTAGGTGAGACTAGCAGATTTCAGAAATGCATGCCATTTTCTTATCTTGAAACTGTTTTTGTGTTTTATTGCATAAATTTAGTAAAGTGGATGGATAGATAGAAGCTTCTCAGTCGATTTAATAATATTGCTATATAATTTAAATCCATCATTACAAGAGAAAAGGAAAGGAATAGATGCAGAAGGACAAGCAGTGGGTCTGTTCTGTCATCAAGCAATGGGAAATTAGTTTGTCAGAGCTGGCTTATTGCTTTTTCATTCACAAAAATTGGGAGCTTTTCCCTGAAGAAATAAATAATAAATCCTTACTTGGAGTTCAAAACCACATTTGGAAGCAATAATTGAATTCCTTTAGAAAAATGAAGACTATTTTCAGGCATCCTAGCTGAGGATGAGGGTGCTACTTTTCGGGTAACCTCTGAATCATGTGTTTTTAGCTTCCAGGGACAATCTATGGCCCTTCAATTAATCCCAGAGCTTGTTCCCTTGAGTGTTTAGTAAACAAACTCCATCCTACAATGATCGGTGTCAGATACCTTTGGGAAGGGGTTGAAGAGGAACCTTTGGTTCTCAGCCAGATATTCTTGCTCATACTTGTCTTCTTTTCTGCCTATCACTACTTAATGCCAAGTTATTCTGTCTCGATTGCCAGGGAAATAGACAAGCGACCAAGAAGCCCAGCCTGTAATCCACAACATCACCAGGAGCTGTGGGGTGTGTGTGTAGGAAGTAGATAGAGGAATGAGCCATCAATCGTCTCTTGACTACTATAAAACTTTCAAGGAATAGGAGACCATGCACAGTTAACACATGAATATCCATGTGTTAATACCCATGGATACAAACACATACACACACACACACACACAACACTCATACAAATATATATATTTCTCCTGCAGAGGTGCAGGGATTTGAGCCCTGTTGCTAGAGGTAAAGGTCATAGAACTGAGTTGGTATTTCAGCAGTGCCCCAGATGTGCAAAGTAAACTCACCTTTGCCTGAATCTGCTGCAGTCCACTTGGTTGATTCCAGGGATCCATACTGGGTAGATGCCTTGCTCTCCTTTTCCATCTTCACTCCTTGCTGTGGTTTTTAAAATCTGCCTGTTCCCCCTTTTTTTAAATGGTCAGAATTCCCTAAGGAGGAGGACTTCTAAGGAGCAGGGGTTGCCAGGAAGCTAAGCTCAGCTTTTGATCAAGGAATCATTTAGTGAGGAATCAAAAGAGCATGGATCTCAGCCAAGCCGGGTCCCAGCTTGGCAGATGCCGCCCACCATCAGTTCATACCGCGATGCTCTTGTACATCTGTCGAGGGATAAAGCAGAATCTGAGGCTGCAGGAGATTAGATGAAGGTCTATTATGACACCGAGAGGTGCCCTCTGGTGGTTAAAAAAAGGTTTTATTTTTATCATTTGAAAGACGTTCAGAAAATCAAAACACCCCTATTTATTTATTCCACTGACTTTGTCCCATCTCTTTGCCTGTAACTATTCATTACTCAACCACTCAATTTAACACCATGCAAAACAGTATAAAACCACTTGCATACATATTTCTTTGTTTCTAAATAAATATAGCAAGCTAAACCCACCCTAAATTGCAGGTCGCTGCAGGAGTTTCCCCAATATTATGACATACCTAAACCTTTTTAGAGAGAGCAAAGAACAAGAATAATCAAAAGACACAAAATGTAAATTTATCTGCAATTTGGAAGACAGAAGCTTTGTTCTTCTTTCCTTTACTTCTACTAAGTCTTGAGCTTTATGGAATTTTCCCAACATCAGTTTTCAGCAAGTTTTCATTGTGTTCAGCTTCTGGTGGACCCCTCCATGTATTGTTGATATTCCACACTAATCCTTTTAGCTACAAAGGATATGAACTAAAGTCCCACAAGAACAGAGATTTTCCCCCTCTTTATTCTTAACATAATATTGGTGGAAAATGAACAAAACTCCCAGATGTCCACTATCTTTACTTTCTGGTGAGTAGAAAAATTAAGATCTAAGTTTGCTGGGACTTACAATGACCCAGTGCAATAAAAGAAATTCAGTTTGATTGAAAGCTGGTAAGGATTTCTATTTTTCACCAAAGTCTGCAAGTTCCATCATTTAATATTTATATGATAATGATAATGACAATGATGATGATGATGATGACGATGATGATAATACCAGATATCACAGTTGTCAAAAACTGAAATGTACCATTTATTGACATCGTAATACTAGGAGATGCCAGAGTCGAAGAAAAAGAACTGGAAAAAATCATGAAATATCGCGACCTGGCCATTGAAACTACATGGCTAAGGATGAAACATGTAACAGTGATACCCATTGTCATCGGGGCACCTGGTACCATGTCCAAGAATTTTATAAGATACATCAACAAATTGTAACTTCCTGCAATAAAAACAGCAGAACTGCAAAAACTGCGCTACTTGGAACATCGTACATCTTAAGAAGGTACTTGGTTGATAGCAACCCGTATCAACCATTAGCACCAGTCAATGATATTTGTGATGCCTTTTTGAATGTTTAGTTGACTGAGTTTCATGTTTAATGAATAAGTAAATAATGATGATGATGATGACATCAACAGGATGTACCTGCCAAGAAGAATAGGTGGCAGAGGGCTATTGCAAGTCCATCAATGGTAGAAGAAGAAAAGCGAAGTTTGAATGATTATGTGAACCAAAATACAGAAAAATTGCTGCAGGCTGTGAAAATGGAGAACATTATTAAAACAACAGAAACAAAGGCAGAATGTAAGGAAAAACAGCTAGATGACAAATTAAATAGTTGGAAAACCAAAGTTTTGCATGGACAGCATTTGAAAACATCGAAGGAAAATGTGATAACAACTTGACATGAGCATGACTTAAGATGGGAACCATCAAGAAAGAAATAGAAAGTTTAATAGTCGCTGCTCAAGAATAAGCACTACAAACTAATGCCATGAAAGCAAAGATATAAAAAACCACTGACAATCCAAACTGTCGACTTTGCAACAACAAAGTTGAAACTGTTTCACACTTAATATGTGAGTGCAGCAAAATCATGCAAACTGATTATAAAGCTAGACATGACCGAGTTGCTAAAGTAATCCACTGGGCATTATATAAAAAAATATGACTTACCTGTACCCGAAAAGTCATGGGAACACAAAGTGGAAAAAGTTGTTGATAATGAGAAGATGAAGATCTTGTGGGACTTTCTAATACACAAGAATCGTCATTTAGAACACAACACGCCAGATATCACAGTCATCAAAAACCGAAGCATACAATTTATTGATATCACTGTACCAGGCGATGCCAGAGTTGAAGAAAAAGAACTAGAAAAAAAATCACAAAATATCACAACCTGCCCATTGAAACTACCTGATTATGGATGAAACGTGACAGTGATACCCATTGTCATTGGGGCATTTGGCACCATGTCCAAGAATTTTACACAGTACATCAAGAAATTGCAGCTTCCTGCAATAACACCAGCAGAACAGTAAAAAACTGCAGTACTCAGAAAATCATATATTTTAAGAAAATATTTAGTCGATACCTAGGATGCTGGCAGCAACCCGTATCAACCATCAGTGCCAGTTAATATTTGTGATACATTTTTAAATGTTCAATTTACTGAGTTTCATGTTTAATGAATAAAGTTAATAATAATAATAATAATAATAATAATAATAATAATAATAATAATAATAATAATAATAATAATAATAATAATAGTAGTAGTAGTAGTAGTAGTAGTAGTAGTAGTAGTAGTAGTAACCATTTCAGTAGTTATTTTCAGTAGTTATTTTCAGCTGACAGCTGGTATAACAAAGCGCTGCATGGACAGTTCCTTGAAAAGATCCAAGGAAAAGTAGATAAGGAAAAGACCTGGTTATGGCTGACCAATGGAACATTGAAGAAAGAAACAGAAGGCCTGATCCTTGCGGCCCAAGAACAAGCCATTAGAACAAATGTAATCAAAGCCAGAATAGAAAAATCTGCTGATGATCCCAAATGCAGACTTTGCAAAGAAGCAGATGAAACCATTGATCACATACTGAGCTGTTGTAAAACAATAGCTCAGACTGACTACAAACAACATCACAACACAGTTGCTCACTCGAACTTGTGTCACAACTACCATCTGCCTGTAGCAAAGAACTGGTGGAATCATAAGCCTGAAAAAGTGATTGAAAATGAGCATGCAAAGCTACTGTGGGATTTCCGAATACAGACTGATACAGTTTTGGAACAAAATACCCCGGATACCACGATTGTGGAAGAGAAAAAAGTGTGGATAGTCGACATTGCTATACCTGGTGACAGCAGAATTGATGAGAAACAACTTGAAAAAGTCACCAGATATCAATATTTGAGAATCGAATTGCAGAGACTCTGGCATAAACCAATGCAGGTGGTTCCAGTGGTACTTGGCACACTGGGAGCTGTGCCTAAAGACCTAGTCATGCACCTAAAAGCAATTGGTGCTGACAAGATCACCATTGGTCAGCTGCAGAAGGCCACCTTACTGGGATCTGCTCGCATAATTCACCGATACATCACACAGTCCTAAACACTTGGGAAGTGTTCGACTAGTGATCTGTGATACGAAATCCAGCATAATTATCTCGTTTGCTGTGTACACTGTCATTTTGTGTAAATAAAATAATAATAATAATAATAATAATAATAATAATAATAATAATAATAAGATGATGATGATGATGATGATGATGATGATGATGATGATGATGATGATGATGATGATGAACTGGAGAAGATAACAAAATACAAAGACCTACAAATAGAAATAGAACGACTATGGAAAAGGCAAGCAAGGGTAGTACCAATAATAATAGGTGCCTTGGGAGCAATCCCAAAACAACTGGAGCACCACTTGAACACCATAGGCATTGACAAATTTGCAATCAATCAATTGCAGAAGGCGGTTTTACTAGGAATCACTTCCATCCTGCGACGATATCAGTAACACCGTCAAACATTCAGATTTGCCTCTCCCAGGTCCTTGGTAAGGACTTGATAGGTAGACAAAAATGCCAAACCCAGTCTGACATCTGGCTGACTGTGCTATGTTCAATCATCATCATCACTATCATCATCTAACACCCCCCCAAGTCTCTGTAAGTTGGATCATATAAAAAGAAATAAAAATAAAATATATGGATTGTGTTTACTTATAGCAGCATAAGACAACCCCGGGCCAAGAAAAGGGGCCAGGATAGCTCAGGCAATAGAGAAGCCTGTTATTAGAACACAAAGCCTGCAATTACTGCAGGTTCGAGCCCGGCCCAAGGTTGACTCAGCCTTCCACCCTTTATAAGGTAGGTAAAATGAGGACCCAGATTGTTGGGGGGGCAATAAGTTGACTTTGTAAAAAATATATACAAATAGAATGAGACTATTGCCTTATACATTGTAAGCCGCCCTGAGTCTTCGGAGAAGGGCGGGGTATAAATGTAAACAAACAACAACAACAACAACAAAAAAGAAAAGAGTCCAATAGTCTCTTGTCACAGCAGGCCCATGGCTGGAAGAGGAAGTAACTCCTTCACATTTCTTCTCCACAATAAATGGCTAAATTTATTCTGGCTAAATGGAATAGTTGAAGCTGCCTCAAATAAAGACACGTTCTTTGGCAGCTGCTAAGTAAACTCCAAATCCACTTTCCTCTTATTTGCAAAATGTGCGTATTAGTCATCTTTATGATGGCTAAACACACACCAGGAATAGAACAGTGAGGTTATTCGTTTTGCCATGACCAGGAGTTTAGTTCCTGGAGTAGAGACTTTAAATAGTTACAGCCTTGAATTGTTGACTCTATCAGGACAGTGGGGGAGGAGGGGCAAAGAACTAGTGAAGGTACTAGAAGTGTTTTAAATTTAAATACACTAATTGTATGTTTGGGAAACAAGAAGGTGGACGGAATTTTAATTTAATTTTGGCTTGTGCTTTTTTGGTTATGGAAAAGAAAAACAGGCAGGGAGAGTAATACACTTCCAATGTTGTTTGGAAGTGTACAGTATCACTCTGTTGCTGTTTGTTTGCTGTATCAGTCACTGAATCTACTCTAAAATTTTCATACAAGCTCTTGAGCAATGTAAAAAAAAGAAGAGAAAAAAGCACAGAACTTCAGTTGGGTCACTTCACTTCCTTATTCAAGACAGACCATTGGTGGTGCAGACTGTCATGAAGTTTGGATCTGTATTTCCTCATTAGTTTTATAGTTAAAACAGCATTAACAATTCCTAGCAATGCTGCAATAACTGAATGCCATTTTCTCTTTTAACATCAGTTTACTATTAGTAGGGATTGTCATTGAACCAAAAAGTAAAACTGCACTGGATCTTCTAAATTATACTAAAGATATTACTATGGCATTGAATTTGAAAGAACACATTCAGAATTTTACAGCACTGAAGTTCAGAAGACATTCTGTTATCACCATGCAATAGCGTATAACGGCTCAGTTATTCAAGCTGCCAAATTTAACCAGGAAACCCACATATTGTGACTTGCACCACTGCTTCCCTAAAAACATATTTGAATGCATAGCAAGTCTCAATTAATCCATGAGTAAACCTTTAAAAACTTTTTTTATTTCTAATATGTAGTTATTTCATTGGAAAATTTGATAATCTAAAAGGATTATAGGATGGCTTATTCATTTTTCCAAGGACATTATTTAATTAATTAGGGAACAATCCTATCATGATACATACTAGATGACAGGGCTGTTAATTGAAGTGTATTGATCTTGTTTTGGGGATATGTTTTACTTTTTCTGTTAATTGGCACAAAATGATTAAATGTAACTAGGAGATGACCAGGCTGAGACTGAGGGGTCAAACACATCATAAGACACTCCCTTAAAAGAGCTAAGTCCAGCCCACCTTGAATGCCTTTCTTATTTCCCTCTCATTTCCCTTGACTGCTAGTTGGTCAAATTCTTATAGAGAACCAAAGCTTTAACCAAAAACTATCTACTATTGACTTCAGCCCATTTCTAAGAGGCGTGTAAGGGGCGTGCATAAGAGCACAAGCGTGCCTACCATTCCTGTCCTATTGTTTCCCTCCATTATATCCAATTAATATAGTTATTACATACTTATGCTTATATATATGCTTATATATTGTATAGTTAATTCATGCTTATGAATATATACTGTTGTGACAAATAAAATAAATAAATAAATAAATAAATATACTCATTTGAATTGCCTGAATCTCTGGTTTTCCTTGGCGCTTGACATATGATTATCAATAAATATAAATTACAGCTCAGCTGCAAAAATATAGGTTTAATGAAAGTTTACAGTGCTGAGTGAAAAACATGTTTTTGAGTGAACAATATGCCTCGACAGTCTCCCCTCACACCCCATCCTTTGGTTGCTGTTTCCCAAAATTTTTGAGCTTTAACTCCTAGTTTGTGTTATATAAAACCATTAAACACATGGTTTAGATTTCTCAGAAGCCATGTCTGAATTTCTAAAGCTATTGTGCAGAATGAAATGAATTTCTGTTGTCTTGAATGTTGCCTTTATTTAGTAGGAGAACATGTTGTCCAGATAGCTCATCCACCCTTTTGTGTTTATGAAAAGTAGATAACATGATACTTTTGTGAAAGTTCCAAATCCTAAATGTGCCATTAGAGCAAAGGAGTTCGAGCACCAGCTGAGGCCTTGCAGTAAAGATGCATTGTAGCACAGAAACACTTGACATACCTAGACTTCTGACAACCAATTGTCCAAGCAATTCAAGCATGTCTTAAATTCAGATTGGAACATTTAAGAGCATTGCTATATATGTTACTTTCTTAATAGGAGCATTTGAAGCTGAATTGCCTCTGCAAGCAACACATCCTTTGCCTTTCTTTCTTTCTTAACTTGTCCAGAACTAACTTCTACTATTCAGACAGAGAAAGACTATTAAAATATCAACCAGTGAATGGTGGAAGATTCATAGCAGTCCTTTGTGTGTTTTTCTTCACACAACACACAGTTAAACCATGGAATCAATTATCAGAAACTGTAACAGTTAAGGGCACTTCTTATAATAACTGTGATAGTTATGAAATATTGCTTAACAACAATTGTAAAGTAGTATAATTGGGTCTTTCTCTAGGACAAGAATGGATACCCCAGAATCCTCTGCTTTTCTAAAGGACTTGCTTTCTTTCACAACTCCTTCCCTCCCTCCCCTCCCCCCACATGTCTGTCTATCTCTTCTTACCTTAGTGGTTAAAAACTGGTAGCATGATTTTGTGCCGTTTGAAACCTCAAAAAATGTCAGTGTAAGTCCCTGGATACAATTTACATAATTTCCAAAACAATTTTTAAAAAATCCAGAAAGCACCCACAAAAATAAACACATAAATAAAAATCCATGTATGTCCTAGAAATCACGTCCCTATTCACTTTGTGTCATCATTCTATATGCTAAATTCACATCAAAAATGATAAATATGAACTTTTTGGCCAATGCTATTGTGGACTAGAGAGCATTTCGTCAGATCCAGAAATGCTCAGCCTGAGTATCAAGATAATCCAGTTTCCATGGGCATGATTAAACTGAGGAATTAATTACCTAATTCTCTAGCAGTGGCCATCAGATTAGAAGACTTTAAAAAGAAATATGAACAAATATTCCTATCTATTATCCTGGTATCCAAGGAAACATGCCTCCAAACATCAGTTGCTAAGATACCTGATTGGGAAGGAAGCAGGAGAAAGTGACAAGGCTCATGGTCTCCTTATGGGTTTTCCAGTAGGGAATTCTACGAGACAGCATTAGGGTTGACTGATGGAATAGATGATGACACAATCATGGATGTTTTATTTTTTATTTATTTTATTTATTTATTTTGTCACAAAGTATATAGAATAGAATAGAATAGAATAGAATTTTATTGGCCAAGTGTGATTGGACACACAAGGAATTTGTCTTGGTGCATATGCTCTCAGTGTACATAAAAGAAAAGATACGTTCATCAAGGTACAACATTTACAACACAATTGATGATCAATATATCAATATAAATCATAAGGATTGCCAGCAACAAGTTATAGTCATACAGTCATAAGTGGAAAGAGATTGGTGATGGGAACTATGAAACGATTAATAGTAGTGCAGATTCAGTAAATAGTCTGACAGTGTTGAGGGAATTATTTGTTTAGCAGAGTGATGGCCTTCGGGAAAAAACTGTTCTTGTGTCTAGTTGTTCTGGTGTGCAGTGCTCTATAGCGTCGTTTTGAGGGTAGGAGTTGAAACAGTTTATGTCCAGGATGCGAGGGATCTGCAAATATTTTCACGGCCCTCTTCTTGATTCGTGCAGTATACAGGTCCTCAATGGAAGGCATATAAGCATAAGCATGAAAATAACTATATAACATATAAGCATATATATAAGCATAAGTATGCAACAACTATATTAATTGGATATAATGAAAGAAACAACAGGACAGGAACGGTAGGCACGTTTGTGCTCTTATGCACGCCCCTTACAGACCTCTTAGGAATGGGGTGAGGTCAATAGTAGACATTTTTTGGTTAAAGCTTTGGGGATTCTGAGAAGAGACCACAGGTAGTGTGTTCCAAGCATTAATAACTGTATTAAAGAAGTCATATTTTCTGCAATCAAGATTGAAGCGGTTAACATTAAGTTTAAATCTATTGTTTGCTCTTGTATTGTTGTGATTGAAGCTGAAGTAGTCTTCAACAGGAAGGAAATTACAATAGATGATTCTATGAGTTAAACATAGGTCCTGTCGAAGGCGGCGGAGTTCTAAGTTTTCTAAACCAAAGATTTCAAGTCTGGTGGCATAAGGTATTTTGTTGTATTCAGAGGAGTGGAGAACTCTTCTTGTAAAATATTTCTGGACACGTTCAATTGTATTGATGTCTGAAATGTGGTATGGGTTCCAGACAGGCGAGCTGTATTCAAGAATTGGTCTAGCAAATGTTTTATAAGCTCTGGTTAGCAGTGTAGTGTTTCTGGAGAAGAAGCTACGCAAGATTAGGTTTACAACTCTTAAAGCCTTTTTTGCGATGTAGTTGCAGTGGGCTTTGGCACTTAGATCATTGGATATGAAAACTCCAAGGTCTTTAACAGGGTGAGGGTCATCTGTAAGGTAATGTCCATCGAGTTTGTATTTAGTGTTTAGATTCTTTTTTCCAATGTCTAAGACAGAGCATTTGCTGGTTGAGATTTAGAGTTGCCAAGTTTTTGACCATTCTGACACAAAGTCAAGGTATTTTTGAAGGGTAGCTGTATTGTTGGTAGTATTAAATAATAAATAAATAAATAAATAATTGTTGGTAGTGTTAAACAGTTTGACATGTTTATGTTTTTGAGAGTACTTTGATTCAATGTTCAAGCCTATCATTTCTTGTCATTTGTGAATTGGGATTTGGGATTTGTCCTTTAAGATAGGCATAGTCACATCCTGGTGCCACCTCCTTGACATTTCCTTAACTGACATTTCCTGAGCCCAGATACTTACTTAACTACCCTGTGAGCAAAAGTGCAGTAGAACGTTACACTGAATAGAGAGTATGTAGAACAGAGTTTTTGATTTTCAGCATGTAATGGAGAAATGTATGAGGAAGTCTGTTGTATATGTGTTGATTTAGAGAAAGAGTGTGGTAAAATAAGAATTATAAGGAATTTAAAGTTGACTGCTGAATGTGCTAATAGTGGTTTCATAGTTTTTATCCATTGCGGTGAAAAACAATGCAAAACACCTCATTTTATTAAAACAAATACTTTCAATCTGAGCAATTTTCCTTAGCAAAATTGTTTACTGGGTGAGCCAGCCCTGGACACTCCCATATTTTGATCAGGAATGAAGCCAGGGCTTTAGATTTAAAATGTACTGTAAAATATTATTTTTCCTCTACTGGAAATTGCATAGCTTAAAAGTTTTCTAATGTAGTCACCTGAACACATACTTGTCTGTTTCTAAAGAGACTATTCCTGTTTGAATAACTTATGGGGTGCCTTTTTCCCTCTGGGAGCCTGTTCTTGCTTAACAGAAGGAAAACGGAACTTGGTTGCTTCCTCTTCTGGTCTTCTGGCTTCCCCAGAGTCTGGACAGAATCTGTCCCATATTACACCCTTATCTCAATGGTGAAATCCAATTTTTTTTACTACCAGTTCTGTGGGCATGGCTTGGTGGGCATGGCAGGGGAAGGATACTGCAAAATCTCCATTCCTGCCCCACTCCAGGAGAAAGATACTGCAAAATCTGCATTCCCACCCCACTCTGGGGCCAGCCAGAGGTGATATTTGCCGGTTCTCCGAATTACTCAAAATTTCCATTACCGGTTCTTCAGAACCTGTCAGAACCTGCTGGATTTTGCCCCTGCCTTATCTTCACCATTCTTCTATAGGCTGTTTCATGCTCCATTTATGAGAATGTTGCCTAACCCAGCCACTCCTCAAACCTGCACCTTTTCAGCAGTATATCCCTTCTTTGTCGATCTCAGGTTACCAGCCAATACTGCTATTAATTAAAATCAGTAACATCTTTTCAACTACCAATACTAACTAGATTCATTTTAGCTTGCCAGATATTACTTTTCTTATCGACATTTTCCTTCTTCTCCCCAAAGTTCCTTCCTGGTTTTTAAGACTGTATGTTTCTTAACTTCTACTTATCAACTACTATAGCAAAATGTATGTTTGGCCCAAAGGTGATTTTTTTCAGGAGGCAACTGGACTTTCTGTTTTTTCTTTGAAGACAAACCATGTCCTGGATGACTGAGAATCTCCATAGACAATGAATGTGTGGGTTTTTGTGCAGATTCACAAAGAGACATGGCTTTCTATAGCAGGGGTCTCCAACCTTGGTCCCTTTAAGACTTGTGGACTTCAATTCCCAGAGTCCCTCAGCCAACAAAGCTGGCTGAGGAACTCTGGGAGTTGAGGTCCACAAGTCTTAAAAGGACCAAGGTTGGAGACCCCTGCTCTATAGTCTATCCTGTGATATATAATATGAATAAAAAAAACCTTGAGAATAGTTCTCATCTATTGCTCTTTCTATGATGCCCCAAGGTGTCCTCTGATTGCCCCAATCATTCCAATATGAGAGCCATGCAGATAAATTTTATGTTTATTATTTTTTAAGGGACACTAACCCTATACTCATATATCAGATGGCCAAATATTTTCACCAAGTTACACAACTGTGCAAAAAATTTAATTAGATACGCTGTTTTATTGCCCTATCATTATTTTAATAACTAGCTGCTGTATTAAGCTATTACTCTTTTTACTGTACTCTTTTATTGTCAAGACAGGTCAAAGACCTCAATAAAGCTTTTTGAACTAAACAAACAAACAAACAAGCAAATAAACCTACCTCCAAAACAAAAGGTTATACCAAAGATGTTTTGCTGAAAAACAACAATCAGCTATTGAAACTGGGAGTTGGTACTATTGACAGGCTAACGGACTCTGAATTTGATCTATCCAAAATTAGAACAATCCTCCAAAAACTGAAGATGTATGCTTTGGAGGGAGAAGCCAGCGAAATAAAAATCATATCCAAATAGGAACTATTCCACCTAAATTTTTCCCAATACTTCCCTATGGGAGTGGCAGTAAGGCTAAATACCATTAAGAATACCATTAACTCTTCTGGTATAAATACTCCTCCCTGATCCCTCTTAATCACAAAGGGTTGGAAAGAATTCTGGAAAACATGCTCTGCAAAGTTTCCTAATTAAGGGATTGTTGTAATTATGTAAAGAAATTATGTACTGTAATTATGTAATTATTATGCAATTAAGATGGCATTGCATCTGTACTATATACATAAAACGAAAATATGTTCCAAGCTATGAAAATGACTCATTTATTGAATGAAGCATTGCCTAGAATTTTCAACATTGTGTCATCTTATATTTATAACCCCATTGTGAATAGGAAAGACAATAATGAGTATTTAAATAAAAAAATAGGCAAAGGATAAAAATATGAATCACTTTTTTAGAAACAGAAGCTCCTGTGAGCAAAAAGGATATATTTTTAATAAAATTTCAGATTTTTAACCTTATGAGAACCAGGTGGGAATTGCCTGATTAACCACTCTCTTACCATCAGTTAAGAAATAGTAAGTAGAACTAGCAGAAAAACAGCTTAAAGGGATATTGGATCCACCATTTCATAGTTGCATCCTGATTATAGCTTTAATCAACAAAGTCATTCATTGAAAAACCCTGTTTTAAAATTCAACATAATTACGGACGATGTTGGAAGAGGAAGTGAAGAAGGAGAACCAATAATATTGTTGCTGTCACCCGCTCCATAGAAAAAGAGAATGTGACCTATTTGTTAAAAGCAGAATTGGGAAAAATATGCAGTTAAAAGCTTATACTTCATCACAAAGGTTGGGATCAGTGTAAAGTAATACTCTCCTTTTAAGCAGAAAAATGGATCTATTTTATTATTTATAAATAAATGGATTTATTTATATACATGGAATGATGGCTTTATATACAAAGAAAAGCCTTAGGTTACTGGATCTTGTGAGATTTGTCTGCAAATTACATAAAAATGTTTCAAATAATGTTTGTCAGTCAAGCAGTTTATGTTTATTATCAGTTCTTGGCAAGCAATGCTGAATGTCTGCTATTGGCATGACTAGCAATCTTATGGCACATTATGAGATTGCTTTGTTTTACACAAAAATTGATGCAATTATGCAGAATCAGGTTGGAATGTCAATCCCGCTCCCCTCTCTCACTCTCTCTTGGACCAGTGCTTTACTTAAATAAGATGCTTCCTATGCTATGGAGGTGATACAGTTTGTTGAGGTGGTGATGCAATTCTGCATGAAAAGGTACTTTGTGTCACCTCAAGACTTAGAGAATAGAACAGCAGTTCTATAGCCAAGAGAACTCTCTGCATGCATGAAAGTGTCTAATCTGGAATGGAAATAGGCACAGATATTTTACCTGCTAGAAATGCTAAAGACCCTAAAGCAACACAAAAGAAATACAATACAGTGGAGCGTTGTTTGACAAGCATATTCAAAGGGGTGCTTGTCAAATGAAACATCATCAATGAAACACTCCTTCAAAGTTCACATTGTGAATACTTTGCCTGTGAAGGGGGTGTAATGTTCAAAAAATATGGTGCCAAGTTATAAAAAGGATCAGTGGGGAAGCCAAATTCACTTAACTACTGTGTTATTAACTTAAACAACTCCAGTGATTAATTTAACAACTGTGGCAAGAAATGAGGAAAAACTTACTTAACATCTCCTTTGTTTAGCAACATAAATTTTGGGTTCAATTGTGGTCATAAATTGAGGATTACCTGTATCTCTTTTCCCAGCACCAGCATTCAGACCTCCAGTGATGAGAGTCTTAGAAGTATAGTAGTATAATTTCATTCACATGGATATACGGCATGGGAGTGCATATAAATTCATTTCTTTGACTCTCTGATGATACTAACAAGTAATTTGATAATTAAGTAACAATTGGGAATCCAAATATATTTAATGGAAAATACTGTTACATATTTTGACTCTGATTTTTGGGAAAGGCAATATTACAATAATAGTTGACTAAATAAAAGTTCAAAACAACTCTGTCAATAGAATAAATCCATTGTACAAGTTTACTATTTACAAAGTAAATCTGAAACAGAGATAACTCTTAATTGGCAACCTGGAATGTGATCTATTTCTTACGATAAATATAAATTATGTCTCCTCCCCTCACCCAATTATTATATTGTCCTTTGATGAACTGAAAACATAATATTGTATGGCAAATCAATTCTTTTTTCTCATTTTTATACCAATAATCAGTTTTTATAATAAATGGAAAGAAGGTACATTCCTTGTACTTACCAGAAATGGGAAACTATTAATTTATAAATATAGAATGCACTAATACAATTTTCTTAGCTAAGTATAAGTATGCAATATTTATGCGTACCATGCACACAAACACTTATTTAAAATTGCTTTGAAATCATAAGCACTTTATTTAAAAAAATGGCAAAAGGAGGTAGACCTATGTCTGTAGATTGATTAGTTTAAATTCTGTAAATTCTGTAAATTTTTGCAGATTCCAAAAATGAAACTCCTGTATTTATTTCTAATCTCCCAAGTTACATTCCTTTGCTAAATTTGCAAGATTTTAAATAAAACAATAACAATATCTATAAAATCACCCAAGCAATTTCCATTCCCAACATCTATGGATGGATTTTTATTTTGTTGTGGTAATGAGAAGCCAAACTTCTTCCAATGAAAAGGCAACTTGTTAGCAGCAACAGTTTTTATTGGAAAAATAGAGTGAGCTGATACTTAATATTAACTGCAAAATGGGAGAAAAACTTGTGGAGATTGCATGTGAATTTATTTCTACCATGAAATTGGAAATATTATTTTTTCCATGATTCTTACAACATTCTTTTGAAACTTTAATCAATTCTTCAGTAATTGTACATACAAAGGCAATTATTGTTAGTGCATTTTCTAAATAAACAGCTTGTTGGGAATCAGGTGCTTTACTGTGAGACTAGCCCTCAAAGCAGTTTATTATTATTGCCTTTTTGTTCTGAACAAAGAAATCTCTTAAACCAGATTGTATTACAGCTGTGTATTTAGATAAACTCTCTGATACTTACAAAAGATCCTATTTTATACTGGAATAATAAAACATACAGAAAAAAAACCAAAATAATCTTTTCCATATATCCTGAAGGTGGTATAGAAACATGAGAATTTTCTAAATATTATTAATGCAAGATAGAACGTTAAAGCCATGTGTAAACTGCTTGTGTGACCACATTTTATAGAGAAGAATCTCCTATTTGAAGGCCAAATCTGGTTTAAAAGACAACAAAAAGGGAAAGTAGCAGATAAAATCATCAACACCTAAGTACCAGGCTCCTTCATTATGGTGAGATATATTATATTTCCATTTATCCCTAGATTTACAATATATAAATATAAATTTCCATGTGCAAATGCTATGCATGTTTGTCTTCCATTTGGACAGGAAATAAGTGACCATTCTAATTTATAACCCCTAATGTATAGTTTGTGAGGGTTTTATGGTCATATTTCAACTATTGGGGAAAAATATTTTATATATGAACATTTTAAAAATTAGATCAAATGTATTTTGTAGATTTAAGAAAAATACCATTCAAAAGAATTAGTGTCCTAGAATTTCAGCTCAGTTTTCAAAATACTGAAATATCTGTAATGACCTTTAATTTTAAAAAAGAAAAGCAAGCAGAACATTTTTAAAGTAACTAATTGTGATTAAAAGTAAGAAGGGAAGCATTTTACGCAAGAATTCTGTTTTAAAAAATGATCAGTCTCCATAAAGCCAATTCTCATAAAGAAAAAAAAATCAACAGTATTTCTGTTGAAAGCCCCCTTTCCCTAGTTTTGAAAATAAATATTTTAGAAAAGCAGACTTGCTATAAATACTGTATGTACAATAAATTAATCTTAAGAAAATAAAATCTTTATAAAATCTTTATAATAATTTCCTGAGCAAATATGTACATCATAAAATTGACTGCCAATAGAATACATTCTTACAGATCCGGTATGGATTATTTCTAAAAACTTCATCCTAACTCTCTGTAGTCTACTTTCTGATGAAGTGACCATTGAAATCCAGTATCAGTTACCAATTCCTAGCAAAGCTGTCATCTTTCATAGCTTTTACAAGCCAGTCTCTTTCTTTCTCTTCATCATAATCAGAATCACTCATATCACTAGAATCTGCAGCTAAGAGACGGGAATAATTAATCCTTTTCTGTCGTGGTAATTTAGATTGAACAACCAAGAACAAAACTAGCCATAATATTAAGGTAATGGAACATGCTCTGTAGAGCATTGCTAAACCAAAGCTGTTCACAACAAACCCTCCTGCAAAGCTGCCTAAACTGGCTCCACATCCATGAGAGAGGCCTTGAAGGACCAAGTGCAGAGACCTTTCTGTGCCAGGAGTAGCAACGTCGTCTGTCAGCATGTTCACTGCCCACCATAACGAACCATTGCTAAAAGCGCAGAAGACCTGGATTGGCAGCACAGCCCAGGAATTCCAGAGGAAAGAATAGTAGAGCAGTTGTGCTGCCAGGCAACTTAATCCCAAGGCAACTGTGCCACCAACAGAGAGAGCCTTTAGCAGTTTGCTTTTGAAGATATAGAGCAGGATTTCAGCAATTAGTCCAATAGTCACCGAGAGGCCCATGAATAATTCATGACTGCCTTGGTCTTGCATTTGCCAGAAAAGAAAGTTCTGCACAGTTGACCCAATAGCTCCTGTGAGGAAGATGGTGACAGCACACAGGATGGTTCGACCGTCACTCCCAATGAGGTTCAAAGCTTTGACTGTTTTATTGACATGTTCGTTTTTTTCTGAAACATAAATGGGAAAGAAGGTACTGACAAGTAACGTCAGTGTCATGAACAAGGCATAGCCATAGAAATGCACTGCAAAACGTGGAATATTAGTATTCAAAAAGCAACTCAGTTGATCTACAAATATTGCGGTGCTGCAGACACCCAGAGATGCTCCTAAGTAGCTCCAGATCCAAAGGTTCTCATATCTGTCAGCAGCATCCACAAAGTCAAGGTATTCATAGAGACTGTCGTCAACCATCCACTCAAGTGGCCCGGCCAGCAGCTCCCAAAGGACAACAGCACCTAACACCATAAGGAAGACCTGATGCTCACTGTCCAAGAAGTCAGTACCCTGAAGTAACGGAGAGCTTATATCTTGTGCTCTTTCTCTGCGCCCTGATAGATTTTTCAGTACATAAGGTATCTCTGTAACAGGTAAATGAAGCATGGATAACAAGCAACAAAGTAGGACAAAGGTTTTACTGTGAAACTTAAAAGTTTCAAAATCTTAGAACAACAGTAACAAAACATGGCATCATAATGACGAGCCCTTGCCAAGTTTCTCAAGGATATCATATCCCAGCCCAAATGGAGCCGATCAAGTACAATATTAAGCTCATTATACTGTCACAACCAGCGAGCTGTGAACATATAAATTGAAATTAAACATAATTGATAGGGATTATTTACTATTTTAAAACTGGGATTTAAAAGCTCATCTTTAAAATCACAGTTCCTATTTTAGAATGAAAATGTCTTGCAATCCTGTCAACATTCCAAGGTCCCAAATATTTTTGATGGAAGTGATATGTTTATTCACTAGTACAGTTTACTTTTATTTTGAATTAATGTAACTACTGAATTCTTTAGAGAAAAAAGTCCCACAAAACTATATTTCATAGTTTTCATAAAGTGAAAAAATACTAGTTTTGCTAAAGATTCTGCAACTTTGTCTTAAATGAAGGATTCCTCCATGTGATCCTCCCTCCCTCCCTCCAAATTCTAATAACTCTGGGAGCAATATTGGATCCTTATATCTCAATTCACTGGTAGTTATGTTTATATACTGCAATAATTTATAACTTCCAATTGTCTAAGGAAGAAAAATGACAGGAAAAACATAGTTAAACTTTTTAAAAAGTAATTTAATGAAATTAAAGACTGCCACTTTCCAGCAGATGTTATAACTATACAAATAATTTATAATGTATTTACACAATGTACATCTCTTTAATACAGATATAACTCAATATTCAAAATAATCTAATAACTTTTGGGTTGTAAACGTTTAGCTGCAGCACCATGTTTAGGAAACTCTTTAATATATGCTTAAAATTCTATCTTTTATTTCTTAAAAAGAGATTGATCTTCACAGCAGCTCATGAAAATATTAGTTTTATATTATCTGTTTTTCCATCAGCCATTGCTCAACCTAATACATTTGTATTATTGCTCTGTTGAATGTGATCCCTTCCATATTCCAGGCTTTGTCTATTTACAATGATTACGCAATTGAAAGGAACCCTATGACCATACTATAGAAAGACGAAACTATATAAAGGCTGCTTTTGAGAACTCTGAACATCATGCTGCGTAAAACTTGCAGTCTGTTTCTCTCATGTAAACTATTCATGTTATATATAGGGAGAGTGTGCATCAATAGCTAAATCAGGTTTGAACATAAAAAGTGTAATAACAGTGGCTGTAGAAAGCAGATAAACTTTTGTAATATCCCTAAAATGATTGTTTTCTCCCTTGTGATATTCATACTTTACTATAATTTTTATTTTTGCCATTTCATTTTACCAGTAGTAGTATTTCCTAAACTATCCTGAAGACCCAGTGAGGGCCACTAAGCAAAATGAAAAACAATATTTTAAAAATACTGTAGGAGGCAGAAAAATACTCCTGAACTCTATTCAAATTTGATCATTTAGTCCTCCTGTTCATCATGTATGGGAATGATCCCTTCATTTATCATACCTGTGCCTCAGGTATATAGCCACCTACTGTTGACTTCACAATCAAAGCACTCTTCAGCAACCTGATTCAGGTTTGGTTATCTGCATTTCATGAAATTACAGCTCCCAAAATCACCATGGCAGCAAAATAGAGTGAGTTTTATATATTATCACAATTTGTGTAATAGATCTGTATAGTAACAGACCTCAATAAAATCACAAGTAGATGGCACGAGGCTGGCTGATATTAAGAGCTAAGCAGTTGGCCTTGTCAGTTTTTAGATAAGAGGGTTGTCAGGGAATTCCAGAGTAGACTAAAACTGCAAAGATGTGGTGGTGCAGGTAAGACCCTGAAGAAGGCAGTGACAAACTATTTTGTAACACTGCCAAGAAAACTGCATGGACTCACCTGGGATGATTCAAGGACATATTTATCTGTATATTAAGACATTTATATAGACAAAGAATGTGACTGGAACACAAAGGAAAAGAGACTGAAATGAGACTGAGAAAATCACAGGACATAAACAAGATCAAAACCAAGGGACCCATAGATGCTTACAGAAATGGCTAATTTGTATTACTATGAAAAAGCAAAAAGTTGTGGTTTGATTATTAATACTTTATTTTACTGCAACAAAGGGACGTGGAACTCAATGCTTTTTTTTTCTTTTTCCCAGCCCTAGCTTCTCTTCCCCCTTCTCCTACCCCCCACTGCCTTCCTATTTACTTTTGTATTTTGTATCTTACCTCACAACTGAATAAAATGGTTTTTAAAAACAAACAAACATAAGGGACCCATGATTAAGTGTGGAATAGGCTTAAGGTAACTCCAGGGCCAGAAAAAAGATGTCAATGAAGTTAGAAAACAATTGGATAGAAGGTCACAAAGATATTATTTTAGGATGAAGTGAGAAAGGGATGAATAACAACAGAGCATTCAAGTAACATATTTTAGATTTCTTGCAATATGAGACAATTGGGGTCAAGATGGCCAAAGCAAGCAGAGATGCTATGCAAGACTTGACAAAATAAAAACTAGCTTCTTGGAAATGTATTGAATGTACATTCAATACAAGCTCATAAATAAGCAAAAGGGGCCAGTCAGAAATAAAGGCAGTCACTATACAATTTACAATTTTTCTTGTTTCCTTGACTACCATTATAGCAATAGCAATAGCACTTAGATTTATATACTGCTTCACAGTGCTTTACAGCTCTCTCTAAACGGTTTACAGTGTCAGCATGTTTTCCCCAACAATCTGGGTCCTCGTTTTACTGACCTCAGAAGGATGGAAGGCTGAGTCAATCTTGAGTCAGTGAGAATCGAACTGCCAAATTGCAGGCAGCCAGCAGCCAGCAGAAATAGCCTGCAGTATTGCATTCTAACCACTGCGCCACCATGGCTCTTATATGATAATAATGCACACATTTGTTTAACAAGTGCACGCATTTGTTTAACATTCTTCCACTTATTTTCTAATGAAAGAAACATTGCAAACATTGCACTGAATCTAAATTCTTACTTTTGGGACAAAGCTTATCTATCTATGTTTTTTTTAGAACAAGTTTATCTTATCTGTGATAAATTTACAACAACATGCCTCAACTGAGATTTAACTAAAGCCTCCGTGTAAGGAATCTAATTACATTTACCGTACACATGATAAAATGAAAGCCATTCTTTCTTCATCTTCTAAAAAAAGAAATGCTGTATTCAAAGAAAACACAGTATAGTAGCTTAAAGATTTCATACCTTGTTTTCTTTTGCATCAGAGCTCACTTTCCTTTATCTCATGCAATGTGGTAGAATCGCTGGTTAAAGGAGAGGGGGGAGTAAAGAGGTGCAACAGCGCTATGTCAGTCTAGTCTATGGCAGGAAGCGACAAAGGCCAGACTAGTGAAGCCCTTATTCCCCGGTTCTCAAGGGAATGCAGTTAGTCTGGTACGATTCTTGTAAACAGGTGATCAACAATAAATAAACTGCTTTGGCTTATTCATGAATTGTTCTGGTTCCTTGCACCTGACATGCTACAAAATGTTCCTATATTGGATGGGATTTTCTAATTTCTACTGCTAAAAACCTGTCTTGTTCTTTTGACAATACTTGTTTCTTTTCATCTTGACACCTCTCTTTCATTAGAACAATTCCTAATGAAACTCAACACAAGATTTTGAAAAGTTGGGATTGTCAGCTTCTTTATCGAATAATGCCTGCAAAAGTATTGATGGGTAAGAGTAAAGACTTAGGTAAGTATTTGGCCAGTCCTATATCATCGTCTTCTTCCTCTTGCAAGTTGGTCTGTTTTGTTCTTGATTTTTGCAAACAGTAGCTGGGTTCTAGGCAGGGAAACACTTGAATACTGCAAAAAACAACAACAAAACCCAATATAGTTTCAATTACTAAATATGTAAGATACAAGCATAGTTCTAATTTCAAAAATCCCTTTGTGAGTGCCCATATTTAAAAATTGGGGAACGTTGTTTAATTAGCAATCCATCTATTCTAAGAACACAATAATTTATAATTTGTAATATTTGATGATGAAGTTGAGGAAAAAATTAGATATCTCTTAGCTAGAATACTAAGTTAGCTACATTTTTTTCATTTTTTTTCCTAGTGAATTTGGTATAGGAAGGCACTTGTCAACACTGACCTGTAGTTATGTAAGATGAGTTAAGATGTCTTATACCCATTAATGGAGGTAGGCCTCACCTTCTGATTAAAATTGGGACCTGCAATTATGTCACTAAGTGTTATAGTCACTAAGCAAAATGCCATGTGACCATGCCGGGCTTATGACTTCATTTCTGCTTTAAGCATTAAGCAAATCACCATGCTTGTTAAGTGAGGCATCACATGACTGTGACTTGCAATTTCACTTTAATATTTTCTATAATTCTGGCAAATCATGTGACTATGAGACACTGCAACAGACATAATTGTGCACCAATGGTGAAGTGTCCAAGTGGCAATCTCATGGCCATGGGATGCTGTGATGGGCGTAAGTGTGAGACTTGGATGCAAAGCTGGATTTCTTTCAACTGTTGTAACTTCAAAGGGTTGTTAAACAAAGCAGTTGGTAAGTGAGAACTATCTGTACTTGCAATGGAGATAATTTCTGTAATGATCAACAGCCTAGAATATCTGATTAGAACAGCTAAGCATACATATCCAAAGTATTTTTAATTATTTTGAAAGCTTAAAGTAAATAAGAATGCTTTTTAGGGTGATTTGCTGTACATTCTCATACTTCAGAAACTGACCGAGAAGAATCAATAATTATTGCTCATTAAAAAAGGCTACCTGATAACATTCTTATAGGCTCGCCTGGAATCCTTGTCAAGGAACACAGTAAAAGATCTTTGTTCTGTACTTCTGAGACTGATGTCGCGCATTCGTATAGTATTTGTCATTAACTGAAAGAAAATGAAAGATGTTCTGATTATAAAAATTGGACTTTAGCAAAACCTACTGTATAGCCAAATAAATAAAGATGTGTATTGAATTGCCTTCCATTTTTAAGCATTTTCTCAAAACAGCTAAATAAGTCATGTGTTGGGACCACAGAAATCTGTATGCATCATGTTTGACATCAAAAAATACAGTTTTAGAAAGCTGTTCTTCATTAAAAATAACCTGATGTAACACAGAAAAAATATGATTATGTCCTCAGTTTAAAATAATATTGTCTTGCTCAGGGAACCATTAATGGATTGGAGCTCTAGCATCAAAGGTAGTCCTTGACATATGGTCATAATTGAGCCCAGGAATACCATTTTAAGTCATTTGGATCGTAAGTCAAGGCACCCACTTGACCAGAAGTAATTTTTTATTCCAGTCATTAAGTGAATGCCATGGTTGTTAAGTGAACCTGTTCATTTGAAAGGATGTTAAAACATTGTGAATTGCTGTCATCTGATCGCAGAACACTACAACCAGTCATAAGTTGACTAGTGCACAACATGCTATCATATGACCACAGAGGAGGAGCAGTGTCATTTATGAAGGCCAGGGGTGTCTTATGAATCATAGCACCCATTCAGTGGCAGTCATAATTTTGAATGGTTGTAAAATGATTGGTTATTAAACCAGGACTTTAGAGAGAAGATGGTTAACCATTTCTGCAACATCATCATTCCCTAAAAACAGATTTTTTAATGTTGCAGAAAATACAAGATATTCTGAGGTTTGACTGGAAATAGTCCTTGTTAAAGGTTTAATGAAACTATTTGCTTTATATCACTCAATAATATATTAAATAAACAGTTCTTAGCTAATTTTTCTTTTTTATCATTACCTATATAACAGCTTCAGCAAAACAGTTTGTTATATTCTCTGAACAATAGCATATAACCTGGTAAGATTTTTTTTTAAATCAAAAGCTATACATTGAATACTCTTGGAAGAACTGCTCTTGGAAGAACTGCATTTTATACTATAATATTTAAATTATCTGCTATATATTCTATAGACGATTGTGAGAAGGGAGCAGGGGACTTTTTTGCTTTAATAATTTTATTGATATAAAACATTTAATAGGCACAAACTTTAACCTCTTGAAGAGAAGGTCTAATTTTTTTAAGAACAATGAAAAAAGGAAAAAATAAAAGCACAAATTACTAAACCAACTGAAATTTTGAAAACTGATCAAGCAATATCTCCAATAACAAGCAAATACAAACAGCAATTTAACAATAGACTGCTTTTGAAATAGTTTTGCAAATTCCTGATTTGCCAAACTAATCTAGAAACCTCTCCCCTAACTTTTCCCCTAGTATTTATTAGCATTATGGCTTCTATTCCAGAAAAATCATAGTACCACTTACAGAATATGTTCGTCCTGAGGTTTTTATGACTTCATCAATATTTACAGTCAAGCATACTAGATCTACAATGGAAAAAAATGAAGAACTAATAAGTACTGACCTTGTCCTGACCTCTCCTTCACATGTCTAGAAGTAATAATAGCCATATCCTAATTTAGTTTATTTTGTTCTATTGTTATATCATTCAAAAGCTAGAATTCTCTGGGCAGTATATAGTACTAGTAAATTAAAAACATTTTTAAAAATAGATGATACAAATTGAACATACCATAGTAAGATAAAACTAGCAGAAAGAAGAAAAATCAAGTCAGTAAATAAAATTATAAAGTGACGCAACATTGCCTTTGGGACTTGAGGCTAAGTGTAAAATGGGTTTTTATAGCCCAGTTTATTATCTATAATTCTATGAAGAAAGTGACCATAAATTTTATTACAAATGCAGTAGAGAACACAGTAAGAAGATAATCCATCTTTGAACTGTTTTTATAGATGTGAGTTTTTATATTAAGTAAGGAAGACAAACACTGGATTTTTTAAAAATAAAAATATTTAGGAAACATTCTATAGAAATATTTTTCCTGCCTGTTTTGCCTGGATTTCATTGCCACCTATTTATTACTGGATGATACATCTTTACTGTATATCATAACCCAATTCTATCCATTTTTATTTTTTTAATGAATATGATGGTTCCATCATCCCCTTCCATGATAATATGTAAACAGTTTATTCCTCTGATCAAGTTTGTTTTTTTCTGCCCCATTCCTTGGGGACATATTATATTTCTAAACAACCAGGCAAATATGGAAATAATGGGAAATATACATGTTTTGCATTTCTACAAAATTGCAAAACTCTCATCTAGAAACCATACCAACAAATAAAACCACATATACTCTCATCTTGACCCACCATAACTTTTACCTTCAAATTCATGTGAAGGAATGGTTTTTATAACAAGGCCTGTAGATCGCAAAGAAAGTATCTCATCCTTTTCACGGTTACTCAGGAAAACCTAAAGAGAAATGTTTTACTCTGGTTATTGCATTTATGCTTTATAAAATGAATGAGCTATTCAGCCATCCAATAGACAGACACTTTTCCTCTCGTGTTGAATAGGTCTGGGCAGAGTGTTTGAAAGCAGTGCTTCACAAAGCACATCAGCACCAAAAAACCACTTCTCTTCAAAGCATTAAAGCAGGAGCGTTCTTCACAAGCTCCAGCTGACTGTTTGAAAAACTGTGTCTGGCTACACATGCAACCATGGCCACTTCACTTTGTTGGAGATCCCAGAAGTGTTGCTTCCACATGCACACATACCAGCAGAAAATCAAGCAGCTTTCAAAGATTTGTGAAAAATGCAGCGCTTTTAATATTTTAAAAAGGTTTTGTTTGTACTAATGTGCTTTGTGAACAGTCTCTTCTGAATGCTTTGCATAACCCTAGTTTAATATCTCTTCTCAGTTCTTTATAATGTCCTAGTCTATAAGTGAAATTACTCTGCTTTCTTCTTAATGATTATTGTTGAAGAACAAAAAACATTTACATTCAACTAACTTCTAAGTCTAATGTGAGATAAACTAATTAGTCAACTTGCTTTATTTGAAGAATAACTTTCAATAGTTCCTATTTTGAACTCAAGTTACTGATATAGGTGAAATATTTTGCTGGAACTTAATTCCAATTCCTAAAAATCTATATAGTTTCCCACTTTTACCTACAATTTATAACGTGTCTTACCTTTTTATATAATAATGTAAGTTCTGCACCAGGAAATTCTATTGTTGGTTTCTTCTTTGTTGGTAAATTGTCTAGCAGAAAAAGACATCGCTTTCAAGCAATTACGACAATGATAATTTTCCAGTTAATTTACAGACTAAATATTGAGACACACAGTGCTCTTCTACTTGAAATTTTTGTTTGTTTGTTCTGAACTTAATGGGCAATTAATGTGAGAGGCGGGGTAATGGCATGTGAACTTTTATCTAAATACTGTTGAGGACAGAAAAAAGCCAAAGAGTTGTGCTTCAGATGTAATCAGAGGAGAAAACATTAAATAGGCTCAGCTTGTCTAAGGTTATTTTTAAATATAAAAGACTACAACACGATCATTAGGTTGAGATGAAAGGAACAGTATTTTAACATACTGGCCTGGGAAGACCGATTACAGGTTTTGAGAATAAAACTGAAAGTGCAATAGGCATTAAATCTTGAAATGAAATACTGACCTTTGGAAGCGTTGAACTCTTCAAAGTTTATTCTTAACTCAGTGAGGAAAATATCCTCAACTGGCTCCAAGGCAGCATTATTAAAAAATATCTAAAAGACAAGAGAATCCTTCCTCAGTGGGTGAAATGTAATCATTTTTGTTTAAACTCATAATAAGTATTTTCATCCTTCAAGACTACTGACCTTCACTGCATAGACTTGGAAGAAAACTGGCTGTAAGCCCAGACGCACATAATATGCAATCACATCAATAATGAACAATTCAGAGAGTGTGGATTTGCTTGGTGAAGAAAGCTGCATGGAATCAAAAATGGTTACATCAATCTATGCCATTTATATCTGCTATTTCTAGCACACATGCTGGTAAATATAGGAGTATGGTTAAGAAAAATATTCTTATTTTATTATGTGATTAACCGAATCACATAGAGACTCTCATCTAAAATACTAGAAAGTAATATATTTCTTTCTTCCCCCATTATTACACCAACAACGATAACCACACCTTTATGAAATATAAAAGACAGTTAATGGGAGGGCTATGACCCCAAACACAGAAAGTGGCCTTTCACCGACATAGGATGAAAGCAGGATTATACATAACCCTCATATCAAGTTGGCTATTACAAGTTGAGGATTCTGATTAAGGGATGATGAGAAGCAACTTCATGATGGAAATATTGCTGGTTTCTTCTGCTATCTTAAGAATGGGTCAGAAAATCTCATAGCTGTTTCTACACATACAGAAGGAAGGGCTTCTCTCCTACCATGGTGGCCAGCTTTGGAATCGTGTAACAGAGGGAATTAATATTGCTCTCGTACCACGGATCAGCTCTTCCAAGATAGGCAGCCAACTCACATGGCTCTCCCTGTTTTGGCAGACAAAAGAGATGCAGGTTTTACTCAATACTGCACAGACAAGATCCAATTGCAAAAAATGAAGGACTTCCTCCTCTTCTACTACTAGTTGTAAATCACTCACCTCAATAAGGGAAGAGGTTGATTGCTCTTCAACAAGAGGCACATAATAAAAATGTACTTTTAGCCTTTGTGTAAGAAACACCCGCCTGCTTTCTCGCTTCCTGGACATGGGGAAAAATAAGGTCTGATGAGGCTTCTTCAGTAACAACTGATCTCTTCCTCTCTGGCATGCACACTCTGAGCTGGTGATTTGCCTGCTTGTTACCCAACTATATAACACAATCAGTGTTAATGTGTGTGAGGTTTTTCCTCCCTAGTTATATATAAAAGTTTGGCCTGCCAGTATTGGTGAGGCTGAGATTTGGTGAAGGTTTGGTTATATAAATGGGGAGCAAATCCCACACTCACTAGCATTGGGGATGTAGCCTAGTTGGGTAATGAAATGTCTGCATTCAAACAACCAAACTTGGACAGCACTAAGGACTCTACAGTTGAACACTGAGATACATGAAGGTGGTGGTTATATAAATGGCAAACCCCATACTCACTACCACTGATCCATGGTTTTGTGGTTTTTTTTGTTTACATTTATATCCCGCCCTTCTCCGAAGACTCAGGGCGGCTTACAGTGTATAAGGCAATAGTCTCATTCTATTTGTATATTTTTTACAAAGTCAACTTATTGCCCCCCCAACAATCTGGGTCCTCATTTTACCTACCTTATAAAGGATGGAAGGCTGAGTCAACCTTGGGCAGGGCTTGAACCTGCAGTAATTGCAGGCTGCTGTGTTCTAATAACAGGCTTCTTAATAGCCTGAGCTATCCTGGCCTAGTCAGATAATGAAATGTCAGCAACCAAATAACCAAGCTCATAGAGCACCAAAGACTCCTCAATTCAATCCTGAGCTACATTATATTATCTTTGTGTGTGTGTGTGTTCTGATTGAGAAAATATTGGAAGATGTATTAATGTGCTATAGTACTCTGAAAGTACTTAAGTATTTGAAATAGCTAAGCAGGGTCAGACTAAATATTTGAATTGGACACCATCAAGAGAGATCATGTTGACTAAACTGGGAAGACAGGAAGTATCTTGGAAAAGGGCAAAACAACATGTCTATTAAGTTATCAAGTGTTGAGCATTAACCAAAGGGAGATTTGACTTTATCCTTTTGAGTTATGAAGTTGGTATATAAGAATCTATATCATTCTCTTAAAAAAGCAAATTCATTCATTATTTCTCAGTTTGCGGCTGCCGCTTTCTTGTGTCTTCCCTACACCTTTTTATAGAAGGTGTAGGGGTGAAATCCCAAGCACTCATGTTGCCAAGCCTCATATGATCTTCTACTGCTAGCATAATGTGACAATTGATCAATACAAACTATCAGCGGTGAAATCCACTTACTTTCACTACTGGTTCAGGAATAGGAGCATGTGCACCTCTTCTGCGCATACGCAGAGCCTTCTGCGCATGAGCAGAGGGCCAAAAACAGGACACAATGACATCCTCTTATCACTGTCGCTACCAGTTCACGTGAGCCGGATAGATCCAGCCAGATTTCACCGTTGCAACCTACATTCTACAGCATGTTAAAAGGTTTCATCCACTACAATGAGATACTGCAATTCCATTGTAAACTTTCTCCCTTTAAGTACTAATCACTTGAGGAATATTATGTCCTCAGACTTGTTAGGATGAATTATAATGAATTGGAACAAGTTACATTATCATGTAGCATTAATCTTGCAGAACAAAATATGGGTAATATGACTTTATTGTTTCCACATCACATTTTTCTTCTGCTGGAGTTGAAAGGGCATATATATATGTAGGTCTTTGGTTGTTCGGGTTTTCTCCCGTGTAAAATTGGAAGTGTCTTGGCGACGTTTCGACGAAGTCTCATTCGTCATCTTCAGGCTTCAGCTTCGTGCTTCTGGGAGCAATGTGTGATCGCAGCTGTTTCTTCCTTTTAACTGCTAGTGGGGGTTTGAACTGATTGGGTGGGAGCTTGGCTGTGCTCTGATTGGATGGGGGTTTTTTTGTGCTCTGATTGGCTGGGGGTGTGTCCTGTTTGGATGGGGGCTTGGTTGTGCTCAGTTTAGTCTGTGTTGCAGGGGGATTTGAGCTGGTGAGCTGCATAGCTGTTGTTTGGCTTTGTGGTGGTGCTACATCTTCATAGTGGGTGTCAGTCTGCTGCATGTATGGATTGGAGGGGTTTGAAATGGCTAATGTTGCAGTTGCGGTCTGGCTTCTGGTCCTTGGTCGTGCTTCATGATCAGTGTGGGTTTGGGTCTGCTTTCTGGGTGGATGTGCGGTGGTGACATCCTGTGTGGACCTCGTGAGTGTGGGTCTGGTGTCATTCCTCATGTTAGGGACTTGTTTGTCACTTTGTAAGTAACACAAGGTGGTGAATATACCAAATACTTTTTTCCTTCTACCTATTTTCCTCTCAACAACAGTCCTGTGAGGTGGGCTGGGCTGAGAGAGGGTGACTGCCCCAAAGTCACCCAGCTGGCTTTTTTGCCTAAGGCAGGACTAGAACTCACAGTCTCCTGGTTTCTAGGCCAGCACCTAAAACACTTTATTATTACTGCTGTTATTGTACTTCATAATTTAAAGCTTGCTGGGATAACTCATGTATGTATGTATGTATGTATGTATGTATGTATGTATGTATGTATGTCACTAAAGTTGTAGAAAAAGCCCATTTACTACTCCTTCAGTTTAAATGTGCTAATGAAAAAAAAATACATCAGTTTGAAAAAAAGCAGTTTAGTAATTAGGAAATAGTAATAATTTCCTTTTGTGAAGCAGTAAAAAATAGTATGCTATGGTTGAATGCTGCCTGAATATAAAACCATGGCCTTTTAGTGGTTAACTAAGATGCTAATGGTTAGTTAATGTGAGGCCACTGGCAAAATGATATCAGATTACAAAGCATAATTGTTTCTGCAAATGTTTCTAGTTTGTTATTTCCATTGCTTGTGCACATGCAAGAGTTCAATTTTGAAAACAAAAACAATAAAATAAAATAAAAAAGATATATAATAATAATATCAGAGTTGGAAGGGACCTTGGAGGTCTTCTAGTCCAACCCCCTGCCCAGGCAGGAAACCCTACACCATTTCAGACAAATGGCTATAGATAAGCCTCCCCTATCTCATATGCCATAAATTCATTCCCAACCTGGCGATGCAGGCTTTAGTTACATCTTATAAAAAATTGAAAAGCAAGCCAGGAAGAGTTGGCTAGCAGCCATAGAAAGATAGCTGGAATAATAACAAAAGAGAAAGGCAGTCATTGTTTGCCATCTCACTGGTAGCAAGTGCTCTAGATGAGTGTTTTAATTATGGTTACAGTTAAACTGTATCTGATATGCTATGGGAATATAGTTTACCTCAGGGGGTGGGGAACTTTGGCCCCTTTATGACTTGGGAACTTCAACTCCCAGAATTCCTGAACCATGCTCAGGAGGAATTCTGGTAGTTGAAGTCCCCGAGTCATAAAGGGGCCATGGTTCCCCACCTCTGGTTTACATAGTACCCTAGTTGCTACCTGGTTGTCACCTGAGGAGAAAATATCTGCATTATGCAATACTGACCTCAGAGAGTGATAGGCTTGGGCAAGGCGTCCCAGTACCCTGTCATCACCCAGCACCAAGACACGAGCTGTATGCAGTTTTTTCACTTTAACTATTGGTTCCATGGTACTACCACCAGACTTCCGGTGCAGTTTCCCAGTCTGCTTTGCACCTTGGCCACTGCAATTATTTTGAAGCAAAGCTACACTATCTGCATATTTTTTCTTCATGCAACCCTTTCTCTGGAGTCTAGAATGCTCAGTCTCAGCATTGCAGGAAGTTGGCATGTCATCAACCAGAAGGGGCAAGTCCCGCTCAATCCCACTGTCATTGGAGAGCACAGAGAAACGTATCTGTTCACAGCAGTCATAGTCTGGCACCAGATCTTGAAATTCAAAGCCATCCAGTCCTGGACTGAGAGAATCCTGTTCACCACACTGACTCGGTGAACGGAGAAACTGCACCAGCTCTTTCCCTAAAATGAGGAAATAGTGTGAGATTTTGGGAAAACCTTCACAAGCTTGAAGCCAGTACACAATGGCTTCTTGTGCAAAATAAATATTTTATTCACATTCTTAGCCTGAAGCTTTGGTTAATAAAGGTAATATAGCTGAACATAAAATAATGGGCATGCTGCCACAAAAAGCCTTAATATCTTATTCCTTGAGAAGATTAGAGCTTAAAAATAGTCTGCTGGGGAAAAAACCCTATCTTTTGGGTTGTTGCAGTATATCTGAGGGACGAATAATAGCCATGGTAAATGTTTGAAAGATAATGAAAATGAGATACTAATTCTGATGAGAAGTGATTGTATTCCAAATAAAAACAGCCATTGTATATACACTTTTAGTTGTAATTAAGTCATATTCATGGGTTTAAAAGGTTTGCTTTTATTTTTTAATTTTGTTCTTTTAAATGCGGCAGGTTTTCAAATATTTATTCATTTTTTAAAAAAATTGATGAGCTGTTTTTATACACGATTGCATGTTGTAACACCATTAAATGATAAAGAGCACACAAAAAATATAGCAGAATAAAACACGCTGAATCCGACTACCCCTCACAATGATTTCAAATGTGCACTTAAAATGCTGCTATTTTTAATGCATTGCTTTTATTCTATTTATTCATTTTCATACAATATATTACCTAAGCAGCATTCACATGACATCTAAACCACTGTTCTAACTCATGGAGGAAGTGAAATATTCAGAAATCTATCAATCCTTTTCATGCTGTACCACCCAATCTTAGAAAAGCTTTCTTTGTGTCCCAACTATTGACATGGAATGCTATCTGCCATTATTTATTTGTTTGTTGTTTCTTTTCCTGTTACATAACTTATTTGCATCCAAAGTCCCAAAGGTACTTTTTCAAAAGGCAACTGAATTTTGTTTTTTCCTTGAAGTTATTTTGCTTCTCATCCAAGAAACTTCTTCAGTCCTGATTCAGAAGCTTCTTGGATGAAAAGCAAAACATCTTCAAGGCAAAACAAAGTCCAGTTGTCTTTGAAAAAGCACCTTTGAGAAAACCATGACCTGGAGGACTGAGAATCTCCATGGACATTTGCATCCAAAGCATCCTTCAATTAAATAACTTCCTGATCCAGAGCTTCCTTGTTCATGTATCACCTTAAGCACTAAAGAAGCCCTCTTAAGCACTACTACCCGGTAGTGAGATTGTGGTCATCCCTTACCCACACCCTCCACCTGCAATGACTTAGGCTTCCTAACATCACCCAGCCATCACTGAGATAATATAAAGCCTTTTATCACAATCTTTATATCAATGCAATGATAGTTGGCTGAGTCTAAAAGACACTACAAGAGATTAGCGGGATTCCACCACAAACAGTTTTACTTTGCTGCCAGTTAGCTATAGTTCCATAACCCAAGTCAGAATTCAGATACTTACAAAGTTGGTCTTCATCAGTCCATAGGTGGAAGCTGATTTTAGGGTTGGGCAAAGGGATGTCTGACCTTCTGTCTACTGAAGACTTCACCCCTGTAAAATATAAAAATCTTGCTGTTTATATATCACTTCAGGTTAAGTTTTGGCGAGTCAAGAAACATAGATGAAATATTAGAAAGAGATCAGAGACATGTGAAAATTAGTCTGTGAGAATGTTGGAAGGGCTGGTGTTTGTTCTGCATTGGATTATGGAACCTCACATTTAGTTCTCTAATGTAGAAAAATTACACAGAAAAATCAGATTAAATGTTAGATGAGTAGCTACTTTACAAGTCACAACATTTTTAAAGAGGGAGAGAAAAACTCAGATTTGGGGATATACATACTCGTCCCTTATTACCACTTGTACCCAGTTGTTATTGGCATTTTGTTGGTTTAGCTTTCTTTTTATTTTTTTAAAAAAACCTAATACAGTTCTTATGGGACTGATTTTGACATTGTTTTTTCCTGCCAAGGATTGTAAAGCTCCATATAAGGAACAGATTGGATATATTCATCCTGCTGCACTTACTGGGAGAAATAAAGCATACAGGAGAAGGTAACACAAGTTCTCAAATCTCCAGGGACCAAGAACTTTTTCCAAATTCCAAAATGCTGCACTTACTTCTGTCTGAAGAACTCAGCAATGTGCTGTAGATGTTCTCAAGGGCCTCAACATATTGACTACATTCCAAATTCATTTCTTCAACTGCATGTTCAGTTGCTGCCATCACTTCTTGGAAACAATGTTCAATCTCATCTAAGGGTTTTGCCTATCAAAGGGCAAAGATCTAATTAGGTTTTACAAACTCCCTAGAATGAAATTCGTGGCTTGCAAAATGAATTCAGCTTTATTCAATCACCAAATAAGCAGATGTTTAGATAGATCTACTTTACTGTCATAATACTCAGTTTTGTTTAAGTGGAAAACTTTTTTTCACCAGGAAAGTGCAAATATGGAATACCTGATACAACTGATATATTTCTGGAAGTAATTTGATATGCTGATGAAAAAAAATATTTTTTTTAACTAGGGTTAACAATGTCTGCATATTTTATAAGCTTCTCTTTGTCTACTCATGTTAAGTAATAAACAGCTCCTTGTTTTAATTACGGCTTGTTGAAATGCAAATCCTATCCACATTTTTTTCAAAATTAATTTCCACTCATTTTAATAGAACTTACTCCTAAGTAATGTTGATGTTTCATAGTTGTTATTGGCATTAAAGACAGAAGCCTATTTCAAACAAAATCTGAAGGGGGTTTAAAGGGACAGGTCCATTTTTGATGATTACATCACTGAATACAAGCATTTAGGAGATTTTCAGATGCACTAATGATATAACCAATCAGTTTTCAATGTCATTAATATGAACAATCCTAAATGGAATTTTGTTATGATCAACACTTCATAATAATATTAGTTTGGCAGTTTGGCAAGGATAATCCAATAAAAGTAAATAGAGATTAAATAACAGTGGATTGGAAGTTAAATATGAATTGGCAATGTGATGTAGTTGCCAAAATGGCAAATGAAATTTTATTCTGCATCCCTAGAAATACAATTTACAAATCATGGAAAATGATTATTCCAATTTTGTCTGCTTTAGTCAGACCCCTTCCCACTTATCATCCAATTCTGGGCATCACACTTTAAGAAGGATTCAGAGAAACTAGAACAAGTTCAGAGAAGGGTAATTAGAATGTTCAAAGGACTAGAAACTAATTCCTATGGATAAAGGTAAATACGTTTAGCATTGGGGAAAAAAGCTTGAGGGCCATAAATAGCATTCTTCAAATACCTGAAAGGATATTACACAGAAGATGGATAAAAAATCCTTATTCATTGTTTCACATTGTTCCATACTTAGGTGCACAAGGCACATAAGTATGGATATAACTTAGAGAAAGTCAGATTCCTGATTGAATGCTATAAAATATTTCCTAACCGAAAAATCAGTTCAACAGATAAACCAATTTCCCTCTTTGGATGTGGTTAAGCAGAGGATGGAAAATCATTTTTCAGGGTTACTTTAATTCAGATAATGGCACAGAATAGTGAGACTCAGAGGGCACTTAAAACTCCTGATTCCAAATTACAGGAAGATTTTGATTTGTAAAAAGATTTGATTTGTTGGTTGAAGAGTTTAGGATGGGGCAGAGAGCTTTTCCCAGTTGCCAAATGAATTATTTTAGTGAGAACATTTTGTATATGGGTGTATGCAGGACAAAAATGGCTAATGAGTGTTGACATCATGGAAATACTATGAGTCATGCAACTATTGTGATGCAAGTACATAATTACTGCATTTGTGTGATAATATCATTACACACGTCATTTTGCGATTATCATGGTCTGTTACTGATGAAACTGGTTCTCCCTGCCCCAAATAATCCAGAAGGTACTAATTTATATGCCCCACAAACACCAATGTTGTGTTTGGAGGATGACAAAAGTTATAGAGATACTGAATTCAAAACCCATATGATCTCTGGAAATGGGGACACCATCTGAAATAGAAAGCAATATTTCCCCAAATGTGGAAAGAGGTGATGGATTTAAAAAAAACTAAAGTCGCATGAAGGACAATCTGTAGTTGAGGAACTGGAAGTGTTACAGTGAGACTGGCTGGAAAATAGCGGGCTCCGATGAGCCCCGCAAAAATCCAGCCAGACAAACCACTGTTGGGGTGGGGGGGTCTTCAGACCAGAATTATCCTGTAGGGACGGTGAAGAAGGAGAGGCACCTCGGATGACCAAGAGGAACAGGCAAGTTCCTCAAAAGGTCGGAGGCAGCTCTTCGAACCGGTGGGGGGGGGGGCATTAAAAACGACCGCTTTGAAGCTGGGGCAATTGGAATAAGATTTTGTGCAGAAACAGTGCCTGAATGGAGTACTGATACTGGGTGAGTGATTGGCCCACTCACAGGTAAAAAAGGAATTTAAAAAAAAACTTTAAAAGTTTTTTAAAGTTAAAAGTCTCAGTGAGGAAATGAGCGGTTAATTGGCACTTGGGAATTTTAATGGAGGGAGGAGAACAAAGAGGAAGATAAAGTACTAAAGCCCAAAAAAGAAAACTTTATATTTGGATTTAAAATTGGATTTGGAGAAATTAAAATTAATACAAGAAAAAGAAATCAGAGGGAAAGAACTTTTTAATTAGGATTTGAAATATCTTTGACAGTTTTGACATTTGATGGAAAAACAAAGAGGAGGTCAAAATCTCAAAGCCCAGGAAAGGAAGTTTTACAACTGGATTTAAAACTGAATTTGGAGAAATTAAAAACAATAAAAGGAAAAGAAATTTGAGAGAAAGTATTTTCTATGTGGATTTAAAATACTTTTGCAAGCTTGATACTTAGTTGTTCTGAGAATTGTGGATTGGAGAGAGGAGACAGCTAGTGGAAAGAAAGCACTACAATGACTGGCCTGAAAATTGAATAACAGCAGTGACCTTGACCACTGAAAGAACTGTGAGAAACTTTAAGAAATATTTGTTTTGTTTTAAACTGCCTGGTCTCAATTTTTAAAGGAGGTGAAAAACAACAATGCTTTAAATTGGAGTGGATTGGATAAACATTTGAACTGGATATTATCTAGAAATAAAAAAGAGACTATATGGACTTAAATCTTAATTAAATACAAGTTAAAATATCAATAATTTTTTAAATTGACAATATGGAATCTTGGATGTGTGAGGAATTAATTGTGATGCTTAAAAACATGCGTGAATCATTAAAGGGCAATAGAAAGTCAGAAAAGATAATATAAATAAGAAGCAAGAAAATAATATTGAAAGAAAAGGAATTGAATGTAAAAAGTTAGATGATTATACTGGGATTTACAGTGGCAAAAAAAGAATGGATAGGGAGGAATATTCCCCCAAAAAGAATCAATCAAAGGGAAGAGAAGGAAATGGAAAAAGATTAAGTAAAAGCTTGCGGAGAATTAGGCAAGTAATAGATTCAAAAGTTAGAGAAAGGATTCAGGAGAAAAGATACAATAAATATAAAAATAAAAGAAGAAGAAGAAGAAGATGATGATGAAGAAGATGAAGATGAAGGGAGAAAATTATTAAGAAGTGGAATTTTGGAGACACCAAGATAAAATGGTTAAAAGGGGAAGAATACTGGAAAGGAAGAAGGGAAATAAGGTATATTTGAAGTTATAAAAATGCTTATTTTACAAAATGTTCGCAGGGAAGAAGACAACCTAAACTTTTTGCAATGCAGCTCATTTTTATTACTGTGAAGTTTAGCTTCAAGAAATCTAGAGTACAGTATATTTATCAGATTGGTGGCTAAATACCAACAAAGCTTCTACTTAGGCTAAATAGTTGCAGGAAAACAAGCACATTTCCAAGAATTAGTCTTTTATCTGTAGGATTACTGGCTTTGTTACTATTTCCCACTACAACTTTTTTTAACCTTAAGAAAAAGAAATGCAGTCTTTTATTCCTGTGTTCCAATACATTTCTTTTTTTTTAAAAAGCAGAAAGCTTCCAGGTGTGTTAGATTTCAACTTCAACAGTTCGCAGCCTGTTGAAAATTATGTGAATTGATGTCCAAGAAGATAAGGGAATTTCTGTGTCTTTCTTGGGCAACCTTGAGCGGTACACATGTATCTATTTATGAACTGAAAATGAAAGCTGATCTTGATGCAGCATTCTGAGAAAGAAGGAAGTTAAAAATCTCCATCTATTCTATACTATTTAGAGTGAAAATGTTATTTTAAGGAGTTGTAGTTACTTCATTCATTTAACCAATCATTAATCTGCAAAACCAAAACTTCCTTGTTTCGTCACAATACCTGAAATGCTTCATGCAAGTTCCTCATATCACAATGTTCCTTCAGGCCTGTTTGGAAGGCATGTGCTATCACATAGATCATGCAGGACCTGGCACACTGGAACATTTGAGCAGCCTTGATTTCATCAACTAGTGCTTGGCATACAGCCCCAGAGAGCAAATCTGGATCAACAAACATGAAAATCCTAAGGGAATGAAGAGTTAATATATATTACATAAGCAGAACTTATTAGCTGTAGATATGAAAGTGAATCCAAGAGTCTACATGGGAAACTAAAGGGCTCTGTAAACAATCAGTTCCATGCTTAAATCCACAATATTCCCGATTCAGTAATGTTAATGTCCCTTCAGTATTAATGATTTCATCTTGGTGTAGACACTTGATCTTTTGCTCTAACAATGGACGTTTTATCACAAATTTAATAACAACAAGCTTTTCAACAAGATAGCACCATAAGGAAAAATAACCCTGAAAGAAAAATAATAAATCTATTTATTTACATAAAGAAAACTCATAAATCTATTTATTTACATAAATCTACAATTTAACAAAGCTTAACTTAAATAGAAATCAAACAGAAGGTATCTTAAGGAGTCAAACTGATGTTCTTCTGCAACAAACATGTAACATCACACACGTACAAGCATACTTAAAAACCTGGCAATAAACAACTTGGAAAACTTCTTTCAGCCAGATGACCATAGAGCAGCCATAGTTTTCATATACTTTTGAATTCACTGGTACAAAGTCCTAAATTTAGGATAGATATAGGCACAAAAGGGACATGGGAAGTGGCATACTCACTTATCCTGATAAGGGAATGAGTCATTTTTGAGACCTTGTTCTGCAGAGACTTTCCTTTGGTATAATATCCCTAGTGAATAAACACATATACAGCAATCAAAATGCAAATGTCCATGGTCTGATTTTGAGTCTAATAATCGGTTAAGGGAATAATGCTCAAAACCGCCACCATAAGCTACTGGACAGCTTGAACAGTGAATAATTTCAAAGCAGTCTTAACAAAAGCATGAAATATGCTTACAGATAAGCCTTTTATAGTATAATATTCCTGCATTATTCATGAAGCATTCTTGGGGAGAGGTCCATGCATCACTGCATGTACAGAGAATAGTCCATCGTAATTCTCCCATATTTTCTGATCCCTTTTCCTTTTGATGCTAATTTTACGTATTTGTTAATAAATAGCCATTATATCATAACAAATACAACAAACTAAAATAAATAAAACTTGCCTACCTGGGATTGCTCGTTCTAGTTTCAGTTGGCAAGCATAATCCAAACCAATAGTGCAGAAAGGCTTGGGCAAAGTAAGCAACTTCTTGAAGAAATCATAGACCCTCTCATACAGATCATCAGATAAGCAAGGCACCTGGAAAAAAAAACTCCAGTAAATGCCCAAACAGAAGTTTCTTCATATGAAACACATTTAATTCTGAGGTGTAAGAATTTCTGCTAGTACTAGTTACGTTAAACATGAGTAGAAAGCAGATTGTGGGGTTATGGTAGGGTTATAGAATCCCCATTTATAAGTAGTCTACATTGCTGATAATATAAATACCATCACAGAATCAGTGTTATTGTTTGTTTTCTTTTCCCATTGATATAATAAACAATGCAGTACACAGTAGGGGCCAGCATGACCATTCATAAATACACTGCATCCTATTATCTGTATCTGTCAAGGCAAGCAGATTATGAAAGTATCCATTGCACCTTGACAAAGCTCTGCTTCCTGTCCTAAGATCAGAGTCCCTGCATTCTTAATCTGTGTGTATGCACACAAATGTGCCTTTGAATCAGTGTTGACTACTGGAGACTGCCCGGACAAATTCCGGCAGTTTACTTGGCACAGTTTTTTGAGAGTGGTTTGCCATTGTCTTCTTCCTAGGGCTGACAGTGAGTGGCCCAAAGTTACGGATCCTTCAAAAGGAACACATTTAATTCTCAGAGGTGTAAGAATTTCTGCTGCACAGGACTAGAACTCCCAGTCTCCCAGTTTCTAACCGGATACCTTAACCACAACATCAGATTATATCTCTTCTTAATAATGAGCATAGCATATACATAGCAAACTATTCTTTACAAGTTCCTCTCTTTGAAATGGGTATGGAGTTTCAGTGCCAAAATTAATGCCTGATATCAGCACTAATCCCAGTCCTGAAGAAATAAGGTTCTTACTTTGATCAGCGTATACATCAGTGTGTGAACCAGAGGGATGATGTGCTTTTGATGATTACATCTTTCTGCCTGGAAAAAGCAGATAGTTATGTTAAATATATTCTAAATGTTGAATTGTTTTCTAAAAAAGAGAGGCAAAGTTTTCCAAAATAAAATCACAGAAGACAGGTAGGCAGCCAGCTAGAGCAGTGCAGCAGCAATGCTTCTGAAAGAATACATAACAACCACTGTAGGAAAATCTGAGACCTCCCCACCTCTCGTGCTTTGCTGTTTAATAACTAGTCTCTTCCTTATTCTGATACGTTCTAAAAAAAAGGTGGTGAAGGGCTGAAAGCTATAGGAATGTGTAATTTAAACGGAAGTTTGAAGGAGCTAGGCATATATCCCACATCCAAAGGAGAATAATATTAGTATTTGAGAAAACTGGTCCTAGAAAACTAAGACAAAAGTTTTTTAAATCATAAAACATATGAAAGGATTTACTGCAAACAAAAGGTTTTTTTTTAATGATACTACTATGCCAAAGACAGAGCTGCTCTTAATGTATTTTTTCCACTGACATTCCATTTTGAATTTTTACAAAAACACTGAAGATTTACTTTCAGTAGGAACTGTGAAATGAATGTATATTCAAATGAGCCTGCCAGAATTTTGGGGAAACAATATTGATATTATCTGTCTCTAGCCAGATGATCCTTTACTCTCAAAATTAAGGGCTAGGAATGAAAAGTAGTAAAAGCAGCAAGACAGAAGAGACAAATTAAGAAATATCAATCTCCAGTTAACCTGCAGAGGTCATGGTAGGTGTGATAAACTGAGATAAAGCAATTGGAAAGAAAATGGACCTGCAAATTAGATGTTGATGCTATGAATTCTTGACCTTGAAAGAGTGCAAAATTGCTTTTACACTGGGATTTGGTAAGCAGCATGTCTTGTTTTGCTTCTTTCAAGAAAGGAATAGGTGAGACTTTAATCTAGAGCAATGCAGACATCCTTTTCTTTTCTCTTCTTTTTTTTAACCAAGGGCTACTTAATATTTTTAGGAACTCTGCACCCACAAAAAGGTAGGACCAAAATGTTTGTCCCCTTAATTATTGTGAGATTTTGAAAAGTAAGACAAATTTGCTCAGTCTGATTTAGGATAGACCCTTTTGTCATTTCTTTTTAGAATAATGGATCGAAAAACATTCTGTGGACTGAATTTTCACAATTTGTAACTGAATTTCAGCAGTGCAATTTTAGAAGAATGGCTGCATGTGTTCCCAGCCCAAGAGTTGTTCACTTCTGCTCTAGCTAACAATAAATTGCACTGATGATGTAACCTAATTTGCTAATGAAACGTCTGCACAAGAAAAACACCAAGCTCAGAGAGCACCAAGGACTCCAGAGAAAATATCCCTATGTGTCAGCTGCAAGAAAAGGCAGCATTACTAACATCTCTCTCAGGCTATGATGCCCAAGTCCCTGAGAGAAAGCCAATTTCATTCGTTCTAAATCCAGAAGAGTAAGGGTTGACCATAAAACATAGTTTTATATTCATGAGCAAGTCTGTCTGGGTTAATAAGACTACCCCCAAACATAAGTAAGGTCACTTGCCTATTTACTTGATTGTTAGATTTACATTCAACTTTTTCTTCAGGAGATTAACGAGTTTTACATTGGTATCTCAGTTTATTTAATTTAAAAAAAATAACCACCTGCTAAAGCAGGTTGGATTACAAGAAAGAGACTGAGTAACAAAGCCACCCACTGAGTTTCCATGGCTGAAGGTGGGCTTGACCTAAGTCTCCATGGTCCTAATCCAACACATTTACTATTACTCATGGTAGTTCTCATTTCTTACTCTTTCAAGTTCTTTCACCAAAATTTTAATCCAGAGGATTCCATTTTGGGGATTCCGGTCGATTTTCTTGTGCAAGGTCCATCTCAGCATCCCTGTGAGATCAAAATCAAAGTATCTATTAATGTTTCATTTACTAATCCAAGGATATAGTATATAAAAGAATGGAATTCATAGGAGAGGGAAGGAGAGGGAAGGCTGGATTGCAATATGTTCAGGAAAAGCTCTCAGGATATAGGTGTCTTTCAGTATGTTTTACAGGTAAGTGTGTGAGTGTGATCATTAGTTTTAAATACAATTAAGCTTTAACCAAAAACGATCTACTATTGACCTCACCTCATTCCTAAAAGGACCATAAGGGGCGTGCATAAGCGCACAAACGTGCCTACCGTTCCTGTCCTATTGTTTTTCTTTTCTTCTTCCTATATATATATTGATGCTTATACCTCCTAATATTTACTCATATATATGTTTATATACTATATAATCCTTTTTATATGATGTTGTGAATAAATAAATAAATAAATAAACATATTAATAATTCTTTCCAGTCCTTAAAACTGAGGTATTCATTTCCACCTAGGATAGGAATTTGCTTCCAAGATGTTTTTAAAAAGCTGTAGTATTACATTAAAAAAAAATCTGAACAAAAGCACTTACCTTGCCTTTTGTCTATAAAGATTCTCAATCATTCAGGTCCCAACAGTGCTTTTCAAAAGGCAACCAGACTTGCTTGATTTTTTCCTTAAAAATGTTTCACTTCTCATCTAAGAACTGGAAAACTGAAGAAGCTTCTTGGATGAGAAGTGAAACATTAAAAAAAAAACCTACGAAAGTCCAGTTGCCTTTGAAAAGTACCTTTGGGACATTACATTGCCTTAATTTATTCAGTACTTCAGGTTAACAATACAGCATTTGTTATGCTGTGGAACAGCACTAATCCTGTCATACAAATGGCCAGATAGCACAAGCTAAAAAAAGCTAAGAGAAATGGATATTGACACTGGTTGGAACCCACCATAATCTGTCTTTAATATTCTGTTGCAATTATCTTCACACAACATAACTAATCCAGGCAAATATATCACCAATGTGAACTGATGTCCAAAGATGAAGAGTGGCTATCTTCAAACAAAGTAATGAGATTGTCACTTACTGCTTTTTTAAACTTTCCTCTGAAAGACCTGGGAAGAAATTCCTCAAGGCCCAATTGGAATCAGAAGCATAGTGGATGGAAACTTAGCTATCCTTGTGTCTTTTTTTCTGCCCTATTTGGCTATGAGATGAAAATAATAAAGTGAATTACTTCACAGAGAAGCCCTGTTTTCCTCTACACTTTCATTTCTGGGTGGGTGATAAGCAGAGTGGGTTAACTCTAAGTTTAGGTTAAACTTTCAACCTAAATGGCATGCTTGTAATCCACTTAACCATGTTGTGTGAATCTAGCCCAGGGGTCAGCAACCCACGGCTCTGGAGCCACATGTGGCTCTTTCATCCCTCTGCCGTGGCTCCTTGTTGCCGGTCAGCTCCCCAATTGATAGGGCTTTCAGTTAGGACAGGTAGAGGAAAAAGGACGCCATGCTAGGAGGAGACTCTATGGTGGGGAACCGGACTTCCGATCAGCTCCAGAATTGAACAGAGGGCTTCCAATTAGGACCTTTGTGGCTCTTTGAGTGTTTAAGGTTGCCGACCCCTGACCTAGCCTATGTGGGTTAATTATTCCTAGCATACATTAAGCCAAACCAATTGGGAAGCCACACAATGAATTTGATCAAAGTTCTACCCAGCCATTTGGCAGTTTCTTTTCTTTAGGCAAAGCTTTTTCTGCTATTTTGCTGCCTGAAATCTCTCAACTAGAGATAACAGATGGAAATTTCTTCTTTACAAAACATGCTCTTTGAAATGAGCTTCTCCTCTGTAGTTTTACTGGTAATAAGGAAGAATTTAAAGGGCAGAGATTTGTCCTCTAGGATCAGATCAACTTCATCTTTTGAGAAGTATCTCACCAAGTAAGGTATCCAGAAACAAATTCCAAGTGAATGACATCCAAGCATGGACAGTCAAGCTTTCCTTCCTCCAGATTATGTAGGCAGAACATGTAGGAGATGACCAAGCCGAGCCTGAGGGAGGGGTCAAATGTGTCTTCAGTCTCGAGTCCCTTCATGCCCACAAGGTCCAGCCCACTTTGAATTCCATTGGCTCTTATCTACCACTAATTCCCTTTATTAGTTCATAAATTAGTTAATGGTTCAGATTCTTGAAGAGAGTTTAATTTTGCTATAGACCTTTCTATTCATTTGAACTGCCTGGACTTCCTGATTTCCCCTGCTTGACAGAATGGAAGTGTAAACACACAACAACCAATCTCTTGGAAGGCTGGTTATCTGTAATGATCTTACCTCTCTCACTTTGGAAGGCTGGATGATGGCCATCAAGTTCCCGAAGAAGGGCATGCACACTTCGGAGAAAGTCTGACTCAACCTCTTAAAACAAACAAAGAAATCAACATGAGGAAACAGGTTCAATGATTTCTAATTTTTTAGTTTCATACAAATTTATGTAAGTTTACATTTACATAACCCCATCATCAAAGGCAAAATCCTAGTTATACACCACTAGTGTTGTTAGCTCCTATTTGAGATATAAGCAGCACCAGTTACGACTAGTAGATCGATATTGTAGAGCATGGATTTCTTTACAAAATCAAAATATCCATGTTTATTTTTAGCAGTATTTTCCATACACACTTAGTCCTGGATACTATTTACAAACAAAACGTGAAGGGTACCATGTGTAAACAATTCAATTTGTAAAAATAAAACAACCCACCTCTGATATTTTGTTTTTATTTAAACAACCCATCAGAAATTACTATCAGCCATTCCATAGAGAGGAAAGAAAATTACAACAATATTCCTTTTTTATAATAAGTGAACTTAATCAAGCCTATAGTAATTTTCTCATGAAGTCTTTAAGTATAAATAATGCTTAATTTCAAGGCACCCTTAGATTCTTTCTTTGGGTGTTCCGTGTGTTTAATGAGCATAGCTAGCTCTTGTGATGGAATCAACAATTGAGGCTGGGAATAGAGTTAATAGCCTGCTAGCTTGGAACCTCTGCAGGGGAGGAAGTAGAGAGACCTGACCTTCTTGTATATTTTCTTTTTTTTTTTTCAACAGGGAAGGGATAGCAAAAGAAAAATGAAACCATTTCATGCTTCCTAATTAGTATCTCACGCTTTAATGCAAAGCACAAACCTGGGTTTTCCATATCTGGACAGTGTTTAAAGGAGTTGATTGCAAGTTTAATTGTACCCAGGCTTTTTGGAGAGCTAGATGAACGGAGGACTCAGTTTCACTCAGCATGGCCTCAGCTCCTCTACTGCTTCTGCAAAATAAGATGATGGTGTAAGACAGAGGTTGTGGATTGCTGCATGGAAGAGCAAAGGATTGAATCCCTAGTATAGGTCTCCTGCTTAAGTAGGGGGTTGGACTAGAAGACCTCCAAGGTCCCTTCCAACTCTGTTACTGTTATTAAAGGTTTGCTTCCCACAACATTTCAGTGTTCAGAACTACATCTACACTCATGCAAATGCATGAAATAAGATTTCCTTTCCCTCCTACAGCTATAGCCCACTCCCATCCCAACTCCCCAGCACTGTAATCCTCCAGAGCTCTGTTTACAAACATACTGGAGGCTGCAGCATTGTCCATTTCTTTGCTGAAAATATTCACAGGATAAAACTTGTCTTGGTGCAATACACTTCTTTTACTAGTGTTAGCCTTCCTGATCTGCCAACCTCTATATAAGATGAACTACAATCCTGTTAGTAGCTTTATCATATGACTATAGTAGGAATTTGGAGTCAATATATCTGCATCAGATTAGAGGAAGACTGTCCCAGAATAAGTGACATTCCACAATACGACTAAATCTTGTGAGGACAGCCATCAGTAGCACAAACCACTGCTATTCAGGGTGCTGGCAGGCAGAACGGGTTATCTAAGGTCCTGAACTGACTGATACCTGTGGGATACTTGTCCTGTAATTGTAAATACAGTTGTATAGAGCCATCCTAGGTTCCAAGCACAGAAAATGATGTTGAAATGGCTTCCAAGGTAAGCATAGGAAATGGCATTGTGAAGATCTGGCAGTAGAAAATACAGCATGGCAAGATTCTGAATACAACAATAAAAGACTACCATAAATCAAGAAGGTCTCACTTACCTTGGTATGATATACAGGGCATAGGGAAACTCATGAGAAAAGACAGCCAAACAACAATAAGCTAATCATTCATATTACAGGATCTATATACCCAGCCAGATCTCTGCAACAGGCTGTTTAAACCTGCCAATTTCCATCATGTAGAAACATACCTAAAATAGACTTGCTTTACCTGCCTCACCAGTGTTGACAATACCTGCAAATATTTGAGAGGATTAGAAAGTGGAATGTGTTGTCTCTTCCCTCTTGCCCTGAAACTACAGATCTCCTAACACGTTTGAAACCAGGAGTCAAGCCAGATATACCTGCAATATCTGATAATATCTTGAAAGTGTCCTCGAGAGTTTTGATATGGAAATTTTCTTGTCACAGGCTCTCCCTGACCAACTTCATCTGAAGTTCTTTGGAAGAAGGCACCACAAGCCTGCCAGAAGCCACACAGATTCAGTGGCTTTGTCCCCCTGCCATGTTTTCCACACTCCAGTGTATTTGGCCCAGTTTTGAGGCGATTATCCAGCACCTTTGGATCCAGAGCTTAATGGTAAAGCCTACCTTGTAAAATGCTTTTACTTGTTAGCTATTCCATAGCCTCACATCAACTGGCCTCCCCAAACCATACAGGCTGATAGAATTCAAGCATTCATTCTTGAGAATGAACCCGGTGAGCCCAAGCAGATAATGGCATTCATTTCTCCTCAGCTGTAAAAGAAGAAGTGCCACCACAACAATCTTTTGAAATGTGGGTGGATTCATACCAGTGGTTGTTCCAAAATGTGCTAATACTTTCCTCTTAAATATCAATATGCACATATACATACTCACAAGAATTCAAGTGACAAGGTTGATACATACTTCTAGAGAAGTAACTATGTTTACCCTGCGAAACAAAATCAATGTAAACTTTTAGGATATTTTTGAGATATTAGGATTCAGAGACTCATACAATGAATGCATAAAACAAGGATAGGCATGTAGCAGTCTGAAGTTTTCATTCAGTTCCCTAAAAATTGGTATTCCTTCCAAGACCCTTTAGATGTTGCTATCAAAGTACAATTTTTAATGTGACAAAAATAATAATCAAATTCAGTAACTGCATTTATTAAATTTAAAATTAATCGTATTTAGATGTTGTTCTGGGCTCATTCATTTTTGACAGCACAGCTCTGGTAGGCAAATCAATAGCCAACTCCCCTACCTCCTTTCATATTGTACTTTTATGGTACTTTCATTGTCCTGTGTTTTTTTTAAATAACTGTGGATTTTAAAAAAAAACACCAAAGTATTCTGTGGCTTTAAAAAGTTAGAAGTTTGCAAACAAAGATGTGGGACAAGGTGCCCAGGTATTTCCACCCACTGATGGTTTTGGTTTTTTAGCCTTTTCAACTAATTTACTCATTATTCATCTTGAGTACCAAGCAATTTTCCATCTGTTCACAAAATCACGTGTAAGAGTTAATTCCCGCCCGAAAAAGAAATCAAGAGACTTTTATGTAATTAATAAGTTGCAATGTTCACTGATATTGGAGGAGGAAAAGCCCCTACCATTTTGCCAGACACAAAGAAGGCAGTTAGAAAACACAAACAAAATATTTCCACCCCAAAGTACTTTGAGGTGTATTGGGAAATGGTTCAGTTGTTTTAATTCTTCCTAAAGAAACTGTATGGTTTCAATTTTCTGACTGAAAGAAAGTTATAAGCAAATACTTGACAACATGCATCTCAACTCGATCAAGCTTCTCTTACCTAGATTGGACTGCAACTGCTAACTGGCATGCTTTGGGTAGTGGGACTTACGACCACAACTGGTAGTCCTTGATTTATGACCACAATTGAGCCCATAATTTCCATTATTAATCAAGACAGTTTCTAAGTGAATTTTGCCTCATTTTACAACCAGTTCACAGTTATTAAATAACTTACTGCAGTTGTTAAATTAGTGACATAGCAATTAACTGAATCTAGCTTCCCCACTGACTTTGCTTGTCGAAGGTTGCAAAAGATGATCACATGATCCTGGGAAACTGCCACCACCATAAATACAAGTATCCAAATTTTGATCATGTGATCACAGGGAAGCTGCAATGGTTGTGAATGTGAAAAATGGTCAAAAGTCATTTTTTTCAGTGACATTGTAACTTCAAACAGTCATTAAACAAATGGTTTAAGTCAGAGGTGAAATGCTACCAGATCGGACTGGATCGTGCGATCCGGTAGCCATGGTGGAGCAAAGCTCCGCCCACCCACCCAGGTGTTATTTTTACCTTTTGCACATGCGCAGGTTTTACCTTCTGCACATGCACAGAAGGTCTGTGTGCTCATGTGGGCAGGGTGTGTACTCCAGAGCCAGTAAGGAAGGTAAGTAGAATTCACCCCTGGTTTAAGTCAAGGATTACCTGTATTTCAAGCCATTTAGGTTACAGGATGCCAAGTTTGGAAATTGCACTAAGCAGCCTTTACTTAGGATGCCTGCCTTTAGATAGCAATTGAGGAGAAGAATTACTGGCCCTTTGCACAACATGCTTAACTGGGTCATGGAGATACCATTTAATCTCAGCTAATTGACCCTGCCACTGTATCCAAAAGAGATAAGACCAAGGCTAGAATAGTCTTATTTCGGATAAAAGTAACATTTCTCCAATGAACTAATTCCCTCTATTTTGTGGAAACAATTCACTAAATGAGGAAAATGGGTACTCTTTCTTCGGCTGCTGGGGGTGTGGAGGTGTCAGTCCAGTGGTGGGATTCAGCCAGGTCGCACCACTTCGGGAGAACCGGTTGTTAACTGTCTGAGCAGTTTGGCAAACTGGTTGTTGGAAGAAATCATTAGGGCAGAGAACCGGTTGTTAAATTACTTGAATCCCACCACTGTGTCAATCCCCCTGCAGAGCCATATGGAGGGGATCAAAAAGGACAAAAACACTTTGAGTGGTTGCTATATTGGTGCTGAAAATTAATTTTCCATGCAGAAGGGGAGGGGGGGGGATAAAGCTAAATATGGGAAGGGTAAATGACCTCCTTCCAGTGTTCTTGATATAGGCTAAGAGGTCTAAAAACATGGGAATATTCATATGCCCCAGAATTATATGCTACCGACAAACCAACCTTACTTTTCTCATGAAGGTGAAGCAATACAGCACTTTCTTTAGACTTTTATTAGAGGCTTAAATCCTTACCTCACTAAGGAGAGGGAGAAAGGAAGGGGAAGTAGAGAAGGAGTAGGAGAGGAGAGAAGAAGTAGGTAGGATGAAAGGAGGGAGGAAGAGGAGTGAGAAGGAGAAGAAAGGATTGCTGTAAAAAGGAAAAGATGAAATGGAAGAAAGGCAACCCTGAATATATTTGAATATATTAGGATAAAAATTGAAACAGTTAAAAAAAGAATGAAAGAGAATGAATATTAATAAAAATGGAGAAATTAGAACTTGATGGCGAAAGAAGATGTGACTTAGGGAAATGAGCAATGAAATATTAGGATATGGATAAAAATTATGAAAAAAGAACATTCTGGCAAAAATTGTAACTAAGTAAAATATATTTGAATATGTTAAATTGTATAAGATATGATATGGCCAATACTCTGTTCACAAACTATGTATGTGTGTTGGGGGGGGGAAATTAAAAAATAAATAAAAACTTGTTTATAAAAAAAAATCCTTACCTCACTGGGAATTACTGTATATAGAATGCTACAGAAGTCATTACTGCATTAGATTTTCAAAACCAAAATGTTTCCTAATAAATTTCAATCCATATAACATTTTAATTATCAAAAATATGATTGAACTGATCACAGTGCAAAATGCAGCTGATCATGTGTCCATTCAAAATACTTCACCTATATTTATGCAAATGATTCTACTAGCGATTTTTTTAAGGACTTAAAGTTTCCTTTCTCATCATGGGTGGGCCTTATTGCAGAAACAGCTCTAACCATTTCCGGTTTTCTATTTTAAGACCCCAGTAGAGGCAGAAGTTGTTGCAGACAAACTTCCTCTTTACACCTTTTGTCAGGGCCATCGGTGACTGCTGAAGCTACAAACAGCCTCCAAACTCCCATAACTCTTAAGGAAACAATTCTACTACAGACGGTGGCTCAAACCTTGAAATTTAGCAACAGCAAACAATGAAGCATTTCCCTGCATTTCCGGAGGATCTGGAAGACAATTCTTAGATATTAACTGTAGCCACACAGTTTGTAGAATGTGCATAGCTGTGTGTAAGTCATTGAGACCTTTTTTAAGATAAGGCAACTATTCTGAGCCCCACCCTTGGGAAGGAAGATAAGTAAGGTTCAGAATCACCAGACTGCCTTTTATTCCAGGCAATCAAAATAGTCTGAAACAGTAATTAGGAAAATTCTAGAATGCGCAGAGATGGATAAAATGACTATGGAGTTGAAAGACAGAGAGGATTCGGAATATTATGAAATATGGAATAAAATGTACAGCTGGCTCAAAAATAGAAACCAGAACAAGAAATGTTTAACTTAATACTGATGAAACTTAAAGTAACTGAACAACATTAAATAAAGAGATGTAAATATAAACGAATATAAATGTGTAGATAAGAGCAATGAATATTATAATGTGTGTATGTGTGTGTGTGTGTGTGTGTTGGAGTAATGTGGTTATCCTACTATTGAGTAGTAAATAGAAATGATAGAATAGAGAACTACAAAAGCAAAATACATAAGTTGATACGGAATGCTATAAAATTACCATTAATGTTATGTGATGTTCAATACGTTATGTCTTGACATGTTTTGTTTTTATATGTGTGTGATTATTTTTTGTGTTGTTTTTAAAGACAAACTGTTTAATAAAAATTATTTTAAAAAAACAAAAAACATAATAGTCTGAAATTTTCCTCATGCATTCTGGTTTACTTCATCATTGGCATAGCCATTTGTTCAACGTTACCTTTGTTTATTCTTATGCTCCTGACTAATGTAGCAAAATAAAAAGTACATGAACCTCTGCTAGTTTTAAAAAAAAATTAAATCCAAGCAAATTTTGTAGTTGCTCGAATCTGAGGGAATAAAGACTGACTTATCTTGCAAACAGTTCAGTGGTTTCCTTGATCTCTAAGTCCACTGTTTTTCATTGACATTCTTGAAAAATAATATGCCACTCTCTATTATTTATGTACGATTCTCAGGAAACCTGACTTTGCATGTGGTTCTAAGCACACTCTCTTCAAAGTTCCGTTGAATAATGTAATGTTTAAAACTGAACACGGGATATTTGCCAGAATTGGCTTAAATTAACTAGTCAATATATAGACAAAGAAGTAGTGACAATTTCAACTACCTGTTTTTTTGTTCTTTATCTCCCTAGAAGTTATTGATATATTATTTTTGGGATCTATCATCACGCTGGCTAGAGGATAATAGGATTCATACTTTAACACATCTGTAGGGCACCAGACTAGTGAATGTCATTGATCTATCTGTAAGTAATGAAATGATGCCAATCATAAAGTACCAGTAACTACTTTATAGTAAAAACCCATATTTCTAAACATCCATCCACAAATGCAATCTGTTCATTGCATGTACATTAAGAAATCCTCATTATTCAAATAATATAACACAAACTTTGAAAAAAATACATTTTAAAATCACACACATACAAAGGTCAAATTTAGTCACATGGAACCAGGAAGTAGGTATTATGTGAATATGCTTAGTATTCCTAGAAGCCTATGTTTTCCATATTTAATATGTATAAATAAATACATATTTGATTAGTATGTGCCTATGATTCACATACTTATAGCAAGGAGAATTGCTCAATTTACAAGGGACCTCTTTAGCGTATGGAGTCACAGCAAGCCATTCTGTGGCCACTTGATTGCTGTTTCTCTTTTTTTATACAGGTAGTCCCCAACTTTTTTTTTTTATTTATAACTCTACATGCTTTATTTATTTATTTATTTATTTATTTTGTCACAACAATATATGTAGGTATCATACAGAAATATTATATAGTATATAAACACATATATGAGTAAATATAAGGAGGTATAAGCATATATATATATGAAGAAGAAAAGAAAAACAATAGGACTGGAACGGTAGGCACGTTTGTGTGCTTATGCACGCCCCTTATGGTCCTCTTAGGAATGGGGTGAGGTCAATAGTAGAAAGTTTTTGGTTAAAGCTTTTAGGATTATGAGAAGCGACCACAGAGTCAGGTAAAGTATTCCAAGCACTGATGATTCTGTTACAGAAGTCATATTTTCTGCAATCTAGATTAAAGCGGTTGACATTAAGTTTAAATCTATTGGTTGCTCTAGTATTATTGCAATTGAAGCTGAAGTAGTCTTTAACAGGAAGGACATTACAATAGATGATTCTGTGAGTTAAACTTAGGTTTTGTTGAAGGCGACGGAGTTCCAAGTTTTCTAAGCCTAGGATTTCAAGTCTGGTGGGATAAGGTATTTTATTGTTTTCAGAGGAATGGAGAACTCTTCTTGTAAAATATTTCTGGACACGTTCAATTGTATTGATGTCAGAGATGTGGTGAGGGTTCCAAACAGGTGAGCTGTATTCTAGAATTGGTCTAGCAAATGTTTTATATGCTCTAGTTAGTAGTATGGTGTTTTTGGAAAAGAAGCTATGCAAGATTAGGTTTACAATTCTTAGAGCTTTTACAACCACAATTGAGCCCAACATTTCTGTTGTTAAGCGAGACATTTGTTAAGTGACTTTTATCTCATTTTACGATCTTTCTTGCCTCAGCTGTTAAGTGAATCACTTCAGTTGATAAGTTAGTAACCCAATTATTAAGTGAATGTGGCTTCCCCACTGATTTTGCTTGTCAGAAGGTTGCAAAAGGTGATCACATGACACTTGGACACTGCAATGATCATAAATATGAACCAATTGCCAAGCGTCTGAATTTTGAATTATGATCATTGCACACATGATCATGGGGATGCTGGAAAGGTCATAACTGAAAAACAGTTACAAGTCACTTTTTTTCAGTGATGTTGTAACTTTGAACAGTCACTAAATGAATAGGTGTAAGTCGAGGACTACCTGTATAGCGCAATGCTCACATCCTCTTTCTGTAAGATCTGTGACAGGTCAGTCAGGATAAGCTGTATATCAGTGAAGGCGAACCTTTTAGACACCAAGTGCCCAAACTGTGCACATGTGCATGCCCAAATTAAAAGATGCATGCGTGTGTGAATGCACGCCTGTGCAGACACACACACTTACACATGCATGGACATGCACACACCTGCACAGAGAGACCTGAAGACCAGCTGGCTGGCGGGAGGCGGTGCATCCCAACACCGGCAGAAGTAAGATCTTTTTCTTTTGTGAGCTTCTGTTTGTCATTTGCAGGGAAACAAAAGCTCACGAAAGAAACATCACAGAGATCTGACCTGGGGTAAATACCAGCAGAGAGGGTTCTTCATGCCACCTCTGGCACACACGCCATAGGTTTGCCATCACAGCTGTATAATGTCACAGAATCATATCCTACTGCAATTAGAAATTTTATTTGTGCTGATTATATATAAAAACTTTAAAAATATATGCTGTTTCTGCACCCAGTTCTTTCTCTCTATAGCTTTGTGAAAAGATCAGCACTTGTCTGAGTTATCTTTCTAAAGATGTCATACTGGCCTACCTCATTCCCATAATCGCTGTTTTGGGGAGGGCATATTTATGTTCCTTCATGGGTTTTAGGTCCAGAGTTTCATTCAGATAGTTGTTTAGTGTACTGTCACTAAGACTAAAAAAAAAAGAAAAAGAATTACCTCACTTCCAACTCAGTTCTAGCATAAATGGGAACACAAGTCTATTCAGTTAGCAGTAGAATTCCATTCAGTAGAACACACTGAAATAAAGTGGATTTGAAGAACTGTTTCTTTACTTTGCAGTATACTGTCCTCGACCACCATAAATGTAGAGGTTAGAAAGTAGCAAATTAGAGGGCAATGACTAGAATTGAAATATGGTAAGATAAAAACTATAAAAATTCCAGAAAACTAAAAACTGCAAAAGCTATGGAACTAATTAAAATTAAAGTTTAATGAAATTGAATAGATGAATAGTGAAGTGATTTACATTTTAATTTACTTAACTTATTTTATTGTTCTAATGGTCTGTGGATCCTGCATCATTTGCTATCTATGTGGAAATGTTTATGTAGTCACCAAGAATCAAGCTAGATTCAAGGTGTCTCTACTTTTGAATACTGTACTGTACCTATTCAGAGAGTAGATGCTAGCAGGTTTCAAAATGATATTTGATAAGGTAGCAAAATTCATTTTACACAGCAAATGGGTTCTTTGAAAACTGTTCCTTTCATGTAGGAAAAGTTTATGGGCAAATATATCTGCTAATTCTTACATGCTCCATAAAGCTTATTGTAACATAAGTAACAACCTTGCAAATTCCAAAATCTTTTACAGTCACAAAGCAGGAGAAAAAGCAGAAATTTTAGATTTTTTAAAAGCAACTTTTACAAAAGCATACACTTTCTGTAACAACTGCTTAAATTTTTGAGCATATTTTCAATTGAGAGCAAACTGTATCTTATTCTATACATTCATTCTAACCACTAGAAAAACCACCCCATTCCTCCATATATCAATATCAAAATCTAGGAGCTTGGCTTAGTTTGGGCTCAACCATCTATCCTTGCTTCCAGAAACTATAAGCCCTAACTTTTACATGTAACAACAGCCTTTTTAGTTAAAAGGTAGCTTAATATGTCAAAGTGAAACTGAAGAAATTACATCTGCAAATCAGGACTTATTAGGACATCAACACAATACTGAATTGCAGACAAATGCGTTTTCTATACAATTCTAACTTTAGCTTGGGTCTTCCCTTTCCTTTTAATGAGGGTGGAAAAACTTGCAGTCTATTGCTATATTGAGATTTAGCTTGGGGAAACCCAGGAAGAGACAGGGCCTCACTTGAAAGACGGTACTATATGTACTGTTGTAAAGCTCATATACAAGCATTTGGTACAGGGGCTAATTTAATCTTTTACTGGCATGTAGAGGGCATACTGCAGAAGAGTGGCTGGAGACAGGGGAAGTGGGAAGGGACACATTATGTAACTAAGCTTCAACATTAATTTAAATGAAGTAAATGCATTTAAAGACCTCATTCGTTTTAACTCAACAACAATATTTGTGTAATGCTTTGGGGACTATAGGTAATCCTGAAGAATTCAGAAATTATACCCCTTCTGTGAAGGTTAATATGATAACCTTAGAAACAAATACAATAAAATATGTCAGTTGGGCATGGCTCAGAAATTATATTTTAAGTTAAGTGGTTAAGCGGCCTATTTTAGTCTTAGGCTGCAACCAATGTCTTTTTTACTTTCTGTAATAAAATGATACATCCAAGAGGAAAAGTGGCATATTACAGAGCAGAAAAAGAATAGGTAAATTGCTGGTGGCAACCAGAAACTGGGAGCTGAATTCCATGCATATTTTATCATAGGGAAAGCCTATTAGTTTCAATGGGACTTATTCCTAAGTAAACACGTAATGACTTGTAAAAGAAAGAATGTGGCAATGATTCCAAGAAGTGGCTGAAAGCTGGCAAAAGCATACGATTGCTTATGCTGGCATATGATTCCATATATAATGCAAAATACCAGCAGGTTGATTCTCATAGAGTTGTTGTTTTTAAAAGATATGAGCTTTCCCCACATATCAGGTGTTTTGTGAATTATAGCTTTAGCCAGAAGGATATGCACCTAAAGTTCCTAAACATGTAAGTTCCTAAACATGAAAGATCCTTTGGATAATTTCTCCAGCTCATCATATTTAATTAGATGGGGGTGAGGACTTCCAGAAAGCATTTAGCATCTCTGATGCTATTTCCAGTGTCATTTGCAGAATATCAAGAAGATATAATACAGAAGGAAATCCAACATGTTGCTGAATCTGTTCATAAAATGAAGCAGCACAACCAAACACCTGGAAAAGTAGTTCTGCCTCCAAAACTTTACACAGAAGTGGTCATGTCGAACATTGGTTGGGACAGCAATGGAGACAAGGTCTCACTCATTTCTCCCAAGTTCTGATTCAGGACTTGCTCAATTCACTGAGTAATAAACTAATGAAAAGGGCTGGGTTGCTAACAAGTTGCTAACAAATGAACTATTATTAAGCTGTACAAATTTGCTATGTGACCTGATTAAATGTATTTTTTTACACATAACTGTAGTATGAAAGCACTTGTCATTCTGTGTGGCTAGCGCTCAAAGCAACTGATCCATCAAGATCACAAAAACCACAAGAATGAATGCAAACTTAACAGTAATGGAAAGCATACCCATGCAATTTCAAGCCCTGATCAATTGAAACCACGTTTGTCCACCAACATCTTATACTCCTGCCTTTCCTCCAGCTGATGGATAAGATTTGGAGACCAACACTTTTAGTGAAGTTTTCATGTAGCCTGAAATTAGATGGGAAAGAAACTCCCACAGCTTCTAAGAGATTCATTGCATTGGTGCTCACATGAATATTAATCATTTTAGTGGCAGAAACATCAAAGGCTGATAGATCACAGATTTTTCATGGAGAAGTTCCAAATTCAACCCCTTGGGCATTTCTAAATAGGGAGAAAGAAAATTATGTAAAAATTTGATGAGTACCAGCCAGTAAGCTAAATGAAGCAATTTCTGGTCTTGGTGCATGGAAACTTCAACAAGCAAACTGGGCACATTTCAAAGATCACAAACAGGGTTGTGGTACCACCTCCAACATAAACGTCTCCAATAGTTCCAATTCACCCATTTGAGCCAGGAAGAATCAATGTTTGGTCAATTAAATGTTTGTTTGAGGAAGCCCTTTGGGCGTTATATAAATAGCATTAAACTGAAAGGAGGAGGAGCTGCCATGTGGCCCCGGCTGCAGGAGGGCACCCATCCAGCTAAATGCTCTGAGGGGGCACAAGGTCCTGTAACACAAGCTAGCAATTGCGCAAAACAACCGACAAGCCGCCTCCCAAAAGCAATCGCAGCCATCCTCGCACCTCTGTTCCAGTTTTTCCTGTCCCAGGGTGGAGGATAATCTGGAAACAAGGGCGAAGTGTTTCTGCCAGGAATTTGAAGACGCAAGTCAGAATTAACCCGCTCCTGCCAGACGGGTAGCGGAGCGAAGCACCGCTGGCTCCTCTTTTGCAGGGATCATCAACCCCGACTCTTTCGGGAAACACCTGTGGCTAAGCACCGGCCCGCCAGCGCGCGGGGCCTTGCAGTCCAGATGGCCCTTGTTAACTGGGATCTAGTCTGCCGCACTGCATTTTCTCCCTTCCCGCCTTGCCCCGCCGGAGGGACAAGTTTCTCTGCACGGGACACTGGCTTATGTTGTCGCTTAGGAGACGGAAGCATCGATATCCGGCAGAGAGAGAGCGAGAGAGCAGCTCCTCTTTTCCTCCCTCACCCCCCCCTTCCCAAAGGCTGCAACTTTGTCCCTCGCACCACCCAAAAATTTTCCCGCTCCAGATCTTGCGCCAAAACACCCCCCACCCCTCACCCACCCCATCCCCAAACGATCGGAGAGCCAGAGAGATTTTTTTTTTGAAAGATCCCGCCCGTAGCCGCTCAAAAGCTTTCTTAACGGGATTCTCTGGAAGAATCCAGAACTTGAAAAGCAAAATTGGCATTCCTCGGGACTCTTCACCCAACGAAGAGCCACCAAAACTGCCCTCTTCTGCCCGTCGCTGCGCCATCTCGCCCAAGGGGCATTATAAATAGTCCGCCTTTCTCCGCCTCGTCCTTTTTTTCTCCCGCCCAACCTGAGGAAGGGGACCAAGCGGCGGGGTCCCGGGACGCGCGAGAAAAGCGGGCTGAGGGAGAGCAGTCATTCGGCGCGGCCGTACCTTTAGGGCGAGAAAGCCTGGCTTAGTCTCGAAGGCTTCCCAAGGGCGGTCCCGGTCAGAGCTCCCGTAGGACTCTTTGAGAGAGGGGGCCATCTGGGGGTAGGGGGGGCTGGCTTAAGGTCCCGTCTTCATCCGCGCGCCGGCCGGCCCGCCAGCCTGCCTGTTGGCGCGCGCCGTCTCGGTTTGGCTCGACTGCTCAGGAAGTGCTTGGCTGGGCTCGCTCGTTTGCTCGCTCCCTCGAAGTTTGTCTGCGGGCTGCCGCTTACCTCTCCTGCCCGAGGGCGGCTCAGTCGAAGCCCGCATAAAGATCTCCTTGCCCTGCCAGAGGACAAGACGCACTTCCTTTCCTGTCCGAAGGTGGTTGCTTCGCTCGTCCCTGGCTTTGCCACTCCGCTCGCCCGCCTGTCTGTCTGTCTGGGTTTTGTTTTTGTTTTTTTCGGCGCCGAGAAATCGCTGAGCACAACTGGGCGGCCGCGGGAGTTGACGGAATCCCGACGCCTCCCAGGGCAGGAAAAGCTAAACCGGAGTTACCGGAGAAGCCTCCGGAAGCCTAGGATGGTGCCTCGCTTGCTCCACCGAGAGGTGTTTTCGTCCACGACCAGGGAGGCAGCTCGGTCCACGTGAGCTTGCAAGAGGTCAAGCAGGTGTTTCTCCTGTCCTTTGGTGGCCGGCGGCATTTGCCAGCCTCTCGGTCGCTTGACCTTTCCACAAGTGAAAAGCCTCTCGGCACTACTTGCCTTACGCTCCCTCCTCTTTCCCGGTTCATTCTGTGGCTGTTTTCTGGAGGGCAGAACATTCCTCTCCAAATGTTGATTGGGTAGAAGACCCAATTCATATTATACTCAAGGCAGGTAGTCCTCCACTTATGTCAGTCGACAAATTTGAGCCCCAAATTTCTGTTGCTAAGTGAGACAGTTGTTAAAATGAGTTTTGCCCCATTTTACAACCTTTCTTGCCACAGTTGTTAAGTGAATCAGTGGAGTTGTTAACTTAATTACACTTCAATACACTTAGTTGAGTGAATCTGTCATCCCCCTTGACTTTGTTTGTCAGAAGGTCGCAAAAGGGGATTGCATGTCCCTGGGAAACTGCAACTGTCCTAAATATGAGTCAGCTGCCAAGCGTCTCAAATTTAATCACATGGCCATGGAGATCCTGTAACGGTGGTAAGTGTGAAAAATGGTCATAAGTCACTTTTTTTCATTGCCATTGTAACTGGACCGTCGCTAAACAAAATGCTGTACATCAAAGACTACCTGCAGGAAGGGTCCTCACCCCCTCTTATAATTAAGCCCAAAACTCATCAGTTAATTGGCTCAGAATGATGGGAGTTGAAATCAGTTTAGGAAGGCTGCTTGTAACATATATAATATGAATACGTAAGAGATGAATAGAATAGAATAGAATAGAATAGAATTTTATTGGCCAAGTGTGATTGGACACACAAGGAATTTGTCTTGGTGCATATGCTCTCAGTGTACATAAAAGAAAAGATACCTTCATCAAGGTACAACATTTGTATGTATTATCACCAAAGATGTAATACAGTATTTCATTTACTGCACTCCAAAGGTTTTGGACTTTGATTTAAATAATTCATACTTAAAGTCAATAAATATAGCCACCCATCTTGCAATTGCAACTCTCCAGATACCGCTGCTTATGGCAGTGTCTGCACATGCCCATTCTGCTGGATGGGCTGGGAACTTCCAACTCCAATCACCCCCTGGGCAAGACTGGTACAGTGATTAAGCTGAGACATAGCCCCAACTCTGCTGTGGAATAAATTAAAAAGACTCAGCCTTCATAATGTTGTTATGAGGATAAATGAGAAGAATTACATAACATGAGCTGCTCTAAGGAAGAATGGGGATATTTGTTAAAGACCAAACAAGAATTCATTGAATAGGCTTTCTGTAAGTCTCTACACTAACCTCTGGTGCACTCAGTGAAGCTGTTCCAGCTGTCAAGCTCCAGCTGCCACAGCAGGCATTGAGTGCAGAAAGCCAGTCACATGTTCCAGGATTTGTGGGCACAACTGTTGTTTTGCTCCTTGAAGGCTCACACTACTCCAGGCTTGGGTCCAAGTGAGGGTTTGTATCGATTCTTTCCGATGTCCACATTCACTCCAGATCAGATGTTTTCTCCAAAATCTAGACCAGCATTAATCTGTTTCAGGTACAGCACTCTTCTGTAGAAAGATGATCTTAGAACTTTTAATAAAAAGTGTTAGTCAAAAAGAGGGTTACTGGAATTCTTCTTGATTTTTTTCCAGCATAGACTAAGGGGGCTGACCTCCTACAATGTATACATCACAGTAAGTTCCGATGTTTACAAGAGGTGCTTTCCTGCAGACACAGAGCAGGAAGCCTTTCAAGAGGATGCTTTCAGTAGCATGAGGCTAGATCGCTTTATCTGATCAGAACTGCTAAACAAATACCATGGAGATAATTTGGTTAGGTTTTAAAAGGGCCTCTGGTGGCTCAGCAGACTAAGTCTGTCTGTTATTAACACAGCTGCTTGCAATTACTGCAAGTTCAAGTCCCACCAGGCCCAAGGTTGACTCAGCCTTCCACTCTTTATAAGGTAGGTAAAATGAGGACCCAGATTGTTGGGGGCAATAAAAGTTGACTTTGTATATAATATACAAATGGATGAAGACTATTGCTTAACACTGTATAAGCCGCCCTGAGTCTTCGGAGAAGGGCAGGATATAAATTCAAATTTTTTAAAAAAAGAGTTTCTGCCTTCACAAAGAAGAGGACTTTGCTTGAAAGAGCATCTTACGATTTTTGCATTCAGGTATACACACTTTCATTCACAACACACTCCAATTAAATACTTTCCTGTGTCTTCAAGTTACTATCCTTAGGCTGTTTTTCCTAGATCCATGTGCAGGATAATATCCCAGATGTGTGGACTACAGATGCCGAGAATCATAATACAGCAGCTTCTCTGGAACCATGGCTTTATTGTGTCTGGTTTAATGTTCACTAGCATGCCTTCTGAGAATCTTTCATCACTTCTATGGCTTCAGTACAAAATGACTAGCAGTGGAAAAAACTAATCTGTCAATAAGACTTGTATCACACAAGCTTGTATGCAGGGTCCTAACAGCCTAGACTTCTTTCTTAGCTTTGTATTTTTGTTAGTTTTTAGTCTTCAAATATATGGTGGATGATTAAAAATGCAGATAATGTCACCCACTAGCCCACTAACCAGGGAAATATAAAATCTGTGTTTTATACCTGATAAAGTGCTAAGTTTTTTGCTCTTTAAGTCTTGGAGCCATACGATTCATCACAGGTTGGGCCCCTTAGTTTTTGGAGCTAGAGTTTGAACTGGAATTTTTTTTTATACTGTGTGTAGAAAACTTCCAGTTTTATTATGCTTATTAGAATTGTAAGCAGCAGATATCCCTCTTTGTAATAGACTGGATTTCTGTCGTTTCTAATATTGCACTTGTCTTTCTGATAAATCTTAGTTTACAAATGCTCAAGGGAATGATTGGGGGGGGTGGAATCCATACATGCTAGCAGCTAGCAGATGAAAATCTCATCATTATAGAAGCTTATCTGTAACAAAAGATGCAAGGAAGAGGATGCTGAATTTTAACAACAACCCTCTCTTCTTTATCTGATATTGTTGAATACAAGGGGAGAGGACTGAATGATTAAATAAGTAATTTGAAATCATTTCCTTAAAGGAAAGAGGAAGAAGTAGAGTTTGCAGTGTTGGCCCAGTGACAGGAAAAACAAGAGCTGAGCTGAATATAAACTGCACATCAGGATGCTATACTTCTTTTAAACTAATAATTTTTCCATAGTGTTTTTTAAGTATAAAATTTTTTTAAGAAGTGTTAGAGCGCCATAGGATAATTTTAAAAGTGGTCAGAGCTTTGCTCATGATTTGATGAGCCATCCAGGAAATTAGCATAGAATATGATTATCAAACTGATTTTTCATTATGATCTCCCCCACCATACTCCTCAGTTAAGAGCCATCATCACACTTTTGCAAGAATCTCAACATGAATATTTATTTAAAATATATGGACAGATATCTTAGCACATCTATTAACTAGCAAGGAAGATCACAATACTTTTCTAATGACAGTGGTGGCACAGTGGTTAGAGTACAGTACTGCAGGCTACTTCTGACTGCTGGCTGGCTGCAATTTAGCAGATTGGCAGATTGAATCTCACCAGGTTGATTCAGTCTTCCATCCTTCCCAAATGAGGAGCCAAATTGTTGGGAGCAATATGCTGATTCTGTAAAACCACTTAGAGAGGAGTGTAAAGCACTGTAAAGCAGTATATAAGTCTAAGTGCTATTGCTATTGCTATTTTGTCCTGCAACATGCCTGCATCATATCATTGTTATCCATGTATACATTTGCCCTCCCCTCTTAAAAACCATACATCTGGCAGATGGAAATCACCAGGTTAGTGTTCTGCCCATGTATAATTGGCAGATCCTACAGGTCAACACTATGCATGGATCTTGGAAAACATTCTGCATGATGTTTCCCCAACAATGGGAAATAAAATTCGATATCTTTGCCTTACACAGTTCTCATCAAAAGAATCACAGACATGTGAAGATATAGAAGAGCTCAAACTGTTCCAGGCTTTTGAATCTCAACATCCATCTGCCTAAAATCAATCAGGCTCCAGAGTCAGCTGTGACTGACAACTTGCAGAATAGGGACCTTGCCAAGAACCAACACAATCTTCTTAGTTTTAGAGATTGGTTTCAGTGATACAGATTCAAATCTATTTTGATTCCTGCCTCTACTCTGTGTTGTAGATTATTGAACTTGATTTTCCAAAGATGTCACTGGACCCAAGATATACAAAGTTGCCTTATTTGACTAAACATTTGAACATCCATATAAATTTTGGAAATTATTTCAATGATTTTGTTTTTGGAAAAAAAAATCTGTGGGATTTTTAAAAATCATGCATTGGCCACTGAGAATTGTTAGATAGGGCAAAATAACATCTATATATAACACCTATAGATAATGTTATTCACCTAGATCTTTTGGATGATAAATACTTATACATTTCTTTTATATATAACAACTAAATTCACATTATATAATCAATCAACATTAAGTAAATAAAATACACTTTTGCAAGAATCTCAACATGAATATTTATTTAAAATATATGGACAGATATCTTAGCACATCTATTAACTAGCAAGGAAGATCACAATACTTTTCTAATGACAAGAAAGGTTTTCCTGGAACTTACATTAGAGACTATTTTATGCCACCTATTCCTATAGATGTGAACTTCATTTTAACAGAACTCTGAACTAAAAAGTAACCTAATGATTTATTCAACTCAGTGTCAAACTGTTCATGAGCGTTGCATATCCAGTGAAGTTTCATACAAAATACCCCATAACTTTGCTTAAGAAAATACATGTAGTCATGAATTAGGAAAATGTCCTTTATTAGACAAATAATTTTATAGTCATAATTAAAATATATTTTTTTATAAAACAAGATCACAAAAATTTACAGAACATTTATATACAGATTCATTCCATAGGGCAATTCTTATCTTTATTAAGAAAAAGCTCTGCACACATACACATAACTTGATTTTAATTGAACCGTTTTGCATTGGTTACAGAAATATTTTAATTTCTTTGCAGTTACCGAAAACCAAAGTGCTGTGTGCTATTTGGCAGATTGCTGACTGTTTAACAGGCTATTTATGTCGGATGCACTGAGATGGTCCTGAGAAAATAAGATTTTAAAAATGAACCAGAGGAAAATTGCTCAAGGAATAAAACTAAAATTTTTAAAAGCCATTCAAACCACCAAGCTATTAAATCAGCACATTATGACATTCAATAGTTTGTGTGCTATCTATTGATTGCTATCTAGAAGAGAAATTGAAATTATACTTTCCCTTCACAATTTTTCACCAATGTATTTCCTTACAGCTGAAGCTGATATTGATGTTTTGAAGAAATTGCACTGCATCTCATTGTGCTTAAATGAATAGGATTTTTCAGATTTTCTTTATTCTTGGAGGAAATGTTTTCAGAAGTAATGTTCATACAAACAGACACTGTGTGTTTTAAACTAAGGCACTGCAGTAGAAAAAGTAGATGAGCTTTTAAAATGTTCTTTACAATTCTTCAGTTTTAATTTTTCTTTCTGAACACCATCATTCCAAATGTCTTTTTTTATTAAGCTTCACCTCCTTGAAGAAGTGGGTGTGGTTTTCCTTCCTCAGGCCAAGGAAATGTATAGTGCATCTTATTGCCGATAAATTTTAAAATTATTTACTTTAAATAAGCAGATGATGAAAAGGGATCTCAATTATTCTTACATTTCTTGGTTGCATGTTTGTTTGTTTGTTTGTTTGTTTGTTTATAATTTATAGGCAACCTAACTCCAATGGACTCCAAGATTATGATTAATTGTTCTATAAAACTCAATAAAATCGTCTTCTTTTTTTGACTGGATAGAAAAATATAGTTGTTGTGATGGTTCTCTGTTAGGTTGTCTTTGGGTATCATTTCTAAAAACCCTGCATGCACCAATTGACAACCTTTTGCTCTAGAAGTGTACCCTGAATATTCCGATAGGCAGACACATTCCCCTGCCCAGGAATACAGCACCATAGATTGCACATTAGTGATAGTTATGACCATTTAAATAACTATGACCTTCCAACCCTAAGACCTTGTGACGAGCTGGATTTTAGACAAAACTCCATGGAGCTGCTAAGTTTGGAGTTGGTCAAAGATATTACAGTCTATTGGATTTGATCAAGGATTCTAAAAACGGGTAGAAACATTTCAGAAACATTGGGATTAAAATTGCCCTGGCTCAAGTTACATCTTTCTGCTACAAATCTAAGGATGTTGAATCTTTTTGAGGTTTATATTTTTCACACGGTAAAGTGCTGGGGCTGCTTGGCACAATTCATGCCAATGCAAGTATTCATTAGGTATAAATCTTGTGTCCCTCAGTTGGACAAAACCCCCAATCGCCAAAACTGCCCAGCTCCACAGATCACATCATAGAAGATATTTAAAACATATTTTTCTAGCAATGTTTCCAAAGAATTGGGATATTTGTCAATAAATAAACAATAATATCTTTTCCAGACCCTTTGAAATGGGAAAGCATTCCATATGTCATGAAATTATGCTAGCCTACTAGCTTATTTTGATCAATGTTTTCCCTTGACAAGTTTGCTCTTTCATTTCATTCAATGCTTGCAGATATATCATTGGCACAGAAAGAAATATATAATCAAATGAAACAGCCTTTTCTTTTCTGCTCCCTTGTTCTCCTTGCCCATATCTCCAGGAGGCAGCTCAAATAATAGAATGCAAAAATGCTATTGCCAAAGCAATTTGTGAATGACAACAAAATCTACCAACTCGTCTCTGAGTTCTTCAACCATTGTCTTGGCTGGTTTAAACTGGCTCGTAGGCCAAGTACCTGTTCCCATCATATATATCCTTGGCTGCTTTGTGAAAAAGAAAAGGGAAAGACTGCAATTTCTTCCTCTCATGAAGAAATTTCACATAGATTGGCCAGTCGTCTTATCCTTTCTCTGCATTTCAGATGTGCTTTTTTGACTTTTATTCCAGGTGCCACAAATACAGTAAAAAAAGTAATATTCCACCTCTTAAGATATGGCTTTTCACTTTATATTCATTTGCTAAGCTTCTAGGACTGCAAGGAGGATTTTCTTTTTTTTTGGACAATTTTTGGTAGCTGGTCCCAGTTTGGCAGTAATTTCAGTCAGCATTTGAGGCAGGTTACCCAGTCCGTTCTTTCTGGTATTTTTAGGGAAGTGCTCCACTAAAAGTAGTAATTGGCAAGCACAGAAGAGAGCAGAAATCAGAGGAATCTTTGGGAGGAAGTAATGAAGTGGGATTCCCCCTGGTGCAAGGCTCATTGGTCTTGGGTTTGTAGCATGCAGAGATTTCACATCTATGAAAACAATAAGACACCAAAGTCACCCCTAATGTAATTCAGCCAGACATGAAATTATTTCCAATACTGTTGAAATTCAAATATCTGAATGTCCTTTCAAGAGAATATTGAACAATAGAGACTGTTATCCTTTGATAAATGGTATGCTGATGTAGCAACTTTCTTTGAAACTGTAGATTGACTACACCAGGGGTCTTCAACCTTAAATACTCAAAGAGCCATTTGGACCCGTTTCCCACAGAAAAGAAAACACCGGGAGCAACAAAACCTGGGTGGGCATGGCCGACTCGATGTCACTCATTTCCACTAGTCACATGATACCCCCTTAGCCACGCCTACCCAACTGGTCATTAGGGAAGAACCAGTTGTTAAAAAACACCGGGAACCACAAAATCCTTTTGACATATCTCTCTCTCCCCTCCCTCCCTCCCTCTCTCCCCCCTCTCCCTGAATCTCTCTCTGTATCTTTCTGTCTCTGCCCTGGCCGCTTCTCCATCCCCTGCTATCGCCCTTACCTTCTCAGACCAGGTGGCTAGGAGTGACTGAGAGGGGAGGGCGAGGGGCAGGGCCAGTCAGTGGTGGGATCACCTGACATGGATCCACAGCAGAGGGCCCAAAGAGCTGCATGCAGCTCCGGAGCCGCAGGTTGCTGACCCCTGGATTACACAAAAGCCATCTTTTACTTTGGATACTTTGGAACCCTAACAGTGGGCACCACTGTGGGAAGCAAAGTAGCAATAGCTTGTAACCTGCTTGTAACCTGTCCAGATGGCTTCTGATCATCTGCACACCCCAGATGGATTAGAAGGTGGATCAAACAGATTCTCAAAGCAAGAGTTTTAAATGAGATTCTCCTTTTCCCCATTACAATGTACTAACCCTATATTAGGATTCCCTATAAAGAAATTCAACACTGGATAAAGTTTCCAGTCAGATCCAGTCAGATGTTACTCACTTAATACCAAGAATATATTCTTCTCTGGCTCATGCGGGATATCCAAAAGACCTACGGTAATTCTGCATATCCTTACATAGGAGCTGCAAGAGCCTTTCAACATTTAAATGTACTGAGACTAAAAGGATACCATATTACTCTGAGCAATCTCAATAACTGAAGATTGAATAATAAGAATTGCAAACAAATTGGATCCAATCTCTGTCAGACCTATGTAAAACTTAAAAGCTTTCTAAGTTCCCTTACACTACTCAGGTGAAGCAAGGAAAAAAGAACAGGCATTGTAATGCATATATATAGCAGAAAGAGAGATGGAAAAAACTCCCAGATATTAGTGAAGAAAAACCTTAATGGTAAAACCTAAGGTGATTCCAAAAGGCATCTTTTTCACTTTGTAGAATGGCTAAAACCCTACCAATCTAGCTATCTCTCATCAAATTACAAAGACAGTGCTGTTCACTCTCACCCACCTAGTAACACTCTGCAGAATTTTCCGTTCATCTTGATCTAGGCATACAGCAAAGGAACAGTTAACTCCGGTGATCTGAACTTTGTCCACTTTCAACTGGTATATACCAATTTGCTATAAGAAAAACATACATGAGATTGTTTCATAGAGACATATTTTTGCTTCCCTCAACCATAGCAATTGGGACAATGGGTGGCATCATTGATCAGGTACCTGATTGAAACTCTTTTTAGACTTAGAGCTTTGCCTCTTGATTACCTCGGTGGCAGTAAGAGTCAAACATTCTGTTTTGGGACCTGGAAAAGAAAGGAAATAAAGGTAATAGTCAAATGTGGAATTTCCATACCAACCTTCACAAACTGATTAACCAGTAATTATTAATTACTGAACTACAACACCCCATTTTCAATGAAATGCAAATGGGATATTAAAGTGGGAAAGTAACTGGATAATGTAGTGGTTAGATGCTGCCCTTTGATGCAGGAGAGCAGGCTTTGAATTCTGACAAGTACCTGCATTAACAGTAGGGGTCCTTGCAGTAGTGGGTTTCTACTGGTTCACCCCGGTTCAGGTGAACTGGTAGCAGCAGTGGCAGGAGGCTCTGCCCACCCACCCAGACATCATCACGGCTGCACACAAGTGAAGCAAGCGTGCACGCTGCCTGCTCACAGTTCCAAACCAGTAATGAAAGTAAGTGAAACCCATCTACTGGGTCCTTGGGCAAAGATGCCCTAAATCTTCACCTAAATCTTGGATATGAAAGCTACAGAGGCAAAAACAGCCATGCCACTTTGGACATCACCTGAATTAACAAGTTCGGCACCAAATGTTGGGGAACCAGGAAAAATCTAACAATACATGGGCTATTGGAACAAACTATACATGGATGAGACAAGAAAACCTGGATTTGATGGAATGCTACTAAAGAAGTGTACCTAAGGAAAGCGGATATCTGAAATATATGAGGGAACTATGGATGGACAGAAGAACTAAGTCCACATTAACTTAAGAAACAGTTACCAATTGCATCAATATAGTGATGAGCAAGCTATTCTTACAACTTGAAATAGATCAACTATACATTACATCCCAGATTCAAGAAGACCTGGATGTGCAACCAACACATGACACTGGAATATCACTACCACACCCACCATTACAGAGCACAGCAGTTATCATGAGGCATAAAATCATGGATAAACTAGCTATTGTAAACCCTCAACAGAGCTCAAACCCAAGATTCAGTGGAGAAGTACCATCAGATAGTATGCAAGAAGATACTAGTAGAATCCTCATAACAATCTTTACTATCACTACCACCATAACTCAGACCAAAGAACTGGTATACCCTACAGCCACTATAATCCTGGAGATGTTTGGCTACATGACGAATAGCAAAATACTCTCCCACAGAAAATGAGGTTAGAGGCTAAGAACACAGCAACTCAGAGAGAAATTAGTCAACTGATGGAACTACAGAAGGGAGTGAAGACAAAGACTCAAATCACTGACTACCAGGATAAGAAGGTACACTGGATACATATTTTCATATTTGGTGGACTTGCAAGAATATCAAGGCTTTTTGGATAAGAATTTGGTGGATTCTACAAAATGTTTTGAAAAAGAAGATAAAGTTCCTGCCGCAATTTTTTTTACTGGGAATTATCACGGACTGTACAGTAATTGAGACTAAATTGATTTTAAATCTAATAAAGCGGCAAGATTATTGATAGGACAGTATTGGAAGAAAAAAGAATTACCTACAATAGAAGAATGGATTTTGAAAGTTGCTAATCTGGCTGAGATGGCAAAAATCTCAGCCTTTTTGAAAGACAATACACAAGAAAGATACTTAAATGAATGGAAAAAATGGACTGACTATATCCAAAACAGATATCAGATTAAGAGATATCAGGCTGCCTTTGAATGATTAGGAGGTATTATTTCTGTTTGCTATGGGGGAGGTTAGGATTTGATGAGAATTGCAGGAGTATAACTGAGTTGGGAGGGGAAATTTTTAACATATGTTTGTTTTATTTTTAAACCATACCTTGTGTTTCTTTCGGGAAGTCAGGGGGAGAGGGGGGAGGGGGATAGAGGGGGGGAGGGGGGAAAGGGGGGGAAAAGCTTTTTTTTGTAAAAACTTTTTTAATAAAAAAAAAAAGAAGGTACACTGGATGTACAGATACCAAGAAGATAAATCTTTCTTCTCAACGAACCATCCATGCAGTGCAACAACACAATAACAGTTGAGCCACCAATAACAGAAACTAAACAGAAGTGGAAGAACATTCTAAAAAGATGACACATTAGACCAATGCAAAGTGGCTGCAGAATCTGAGGGCTGACCATAGCAATCCCCCAGAACAGGCACCAGTCACTATCAAAGTAGCAGACATGAACATAAAAAGCAAGGCAACACCTGGCTCACACACAAGCCAAACTTACTGGCTAAAGAATGCCTATCAGTACAGATGAACCAGCTGGCTTTCACCCAAACTGGCTAACACAAGGAAGAATAGTGCTAATTATGAAAGACCCACATAAGAGAACAGCACCAACTTCTGGCCAAAAGCTGCCTCACCACAACATGGGAAGTCCTATCAAGCATCATAGCCACCAATCTAAAGGACCATATCAACCAATACATAAGCCCAACTCATGGGTGTTGGAAACAATACCGAAGACACAGAATACCAGTTGCTCATTGATCGACCAATTGCCAAAGACTCAAGATCTAGACAGACCAAACTGAGTACAGTCTGAATTGACTATAGGAAAGCCTACAACTCAATGCCACACACATAGGCTGTACCATCAACAGAAAGCCGAGGTGGCTGACATTGAGAAATACTACCAGTGGCTCGAAAGGGCTGAATTAAAAGACAGCACTGAGATACTGATTATAACAACACAAGAAATGGCACAGGAGCCATCACATTAGACAGGAACTAAGGGCAGATTATGCAGCCTCAGAGATAGTCCAACACATAGTGGCAAGGTTAAGATGCAGGCAGGAACAATTGTTTGAAATTATGACAAGAGCTTTATGTTTGCTGTTAGAAACCTATCTATTTGCCTAAGCATTTTTAAACAAGTTGCTGAAGTATTTGATAAGAGTATTTATTGTTACATGTTCTGTATCCTTTATTGCTGTAATTATGGGTCCGTGTGAAATGAGAGTCCATAAATTGCATGTTACATTCTAGTGAGTAGTGGTAATGGAAGAAGCAGGGATGGGTATTAGGAAAAACTATACACAACAATTGAAGTGATCCAAGTTAAAAAAAAATTCTATATGTGATATAGATGGGTGGATTGGAACAAGACATAAAATACAGAAAAAGTGATTGAACCATTTAGGTACCCAAGAATGAAGACTGATGAGTTTCAGCATCAAAAAAGATCTGTTTCTTTTGAATAGGTTTTTAAACTGAAGTCTATCTGTATGTATACATGATAAAGGAATTTATTATTTTGTATGTAACACAAATTTATGTATTGCCACTTCAGACAGTATATAATTAGTATAAACCACAAAGTATGATTGATTATCATGAAAAAATGAGAGAATTAGTCAAGAATTATGATGATGAGGTTCTGAATTTGGAAAAGATAGGTATCCTTTTTTAAAAAAAAAAATCAAGGTGAGTTCTGGAAAAACATGGATGTGGGGGGAAATGATCCTGAAAGCAAACCAATTCAGGAACAGAAAGTTGAAACAATATTAGAAAACAGATTACTCTGTCAGCAGAATGACTATAAAATAGATCTGAGGGAAGAAAATATAGGAGCTGCTTTCCAGAGAGTGGAAATAATTATGTTACAGAGTACCAGAATAGTAAGTGGAATTATGTTATTGGAAAATACAGAAAAGTGTGTTTGGTAAAATAATGAATTAAAAAAGTCTGTGCATGAGAAAACATAGAATGTGGGTGAAATAATAAAAAAGAGACGTCCTGTTTCTGCTAGGATGGTGTTACAAACTATTGAATGGATGTGTGTCCAAATTTTTGCTATTGCTGTAATCGTGTTTTTCTTATTTTGAATGTATATGTAACTGTGCATAAATAGTAAGCATGCACTCAAATTTTCAGGTAAGTTAGGATTAACTTTGTATTGTGCATATGGTAGGATATGCTGACCTAGGAATTTAAAAACTTGATTTTTGCCATCAAGCCAGAGACCTGGATAGTATGAAAGAGGCCCATTCCTTGGTTATAGTAATTGTGGGATGCTGTCAGTGCTCCTGACTGCTGTTTTATGATATTTATGTTATTTATAATTTTGATTGTATTTTACTCTTTTTTAATTGTTAGGGCTGTCTGTCATGTATATGAGATTTGTGGCTATATAAATTTATTAAATGTATGAAAGTCTATTGTACAATCTCTACAGATGCAAAAAGACAGCTGCAAAAAGTAATAAAAAGAGCAAGTAGCAGTTAATATTAAAGATCCAGAGAAAATATACAGCAGTTTTGATATTTTTTTTTTAAAAATGGAAAGAAATGAAGGGGGCCAGTAATAAGGATGAAATTGAAAGTAAAACTAGTAAAATGATTCGGAATGAAACTTAAACAAGGGAATGCTGGAAAGAGTATTTTAGAGATCTAAATGGGAACGACAGTGATATGTCAGAGAGTATAATCTGAAAGGTGTTCTAAATGTTAGTGTCCAAGTAAATATTGAAGAAATGAAATTAATAAATGCTGTGTGAAAAATGGCAAGGCTGTAGGCACACTAGAGAATAGTTTAATTTGTGTGCAAAGGCTTCACCTGTGCCTGGTAATTGAAAGAAATACCTTATTTCTTTAGACCAAGGCTAAGATAGCAAATGAATGCAGAAAATAACACATTTGTTTACTAACAAACTCAATTCAAATACGTATATCCCTGAGTTTATACTTTTAAGATTATATTTAGTATTGTAAAGTGACAGATAAAACATACATTTTAACAAACTATTTTAATTAATAAACATCATCCCTAGATATCACTATGTCATCTACCCCAACTTTTAGCCTTGCTTTTTTCATAATTCTCAGTTTCAAAATGCCCATATAACTTAAGGGACTCTTACAAAATTTCCTTACCCTATTTCAAGATATCACTTACAATCTGTAATAGGTGCCCATTAAAGTTATTTCTGGTACATTAGCCTAGTTTGTTTAAATGTGCAATTACAAGCATTTGAAGTTGTAAGCACATTGTTCTATCAGACTAAAAATACGATTTCCTTAGATAATTGGACGGCAGCCAACCCCTCTGTGTTTAAAGCCAGTCGGGTTACTGGAGTGCAAACATTTTTGGTTAAAAGCAGGAAAGTGTGTGACATCTAGTGTCCAAGATTGTTACTGCATGAATCTAGCAGATATCTCTAGAGCTGTAAGCATACAAAAAATGGGGCAAATAGCAGCATTTGGTCTATTGCAGAGGTGGAGAATCTCTCCGGCAAACGGAGTTGCTCAAATCCATTCTGACTTGGGCTTTGACCAAGCAAGGCAGGCCAAGGTGCCCAGGGCACAGTCTAGTGGTATGATCTGCAATCAACTGGTGACTCCTAAGTAAATCAGTATGTATTGTCAGCTCAGTTACCTAATTACTAGATCTGGGCACCTAATAGGACATAAAAGTGGCCAAAAAGGTGACTTGAAGTTGGATCCATGCTGTGGCGTCAGCTTCTTTGACAGAAGGTTCTTCCTGCCTTGAAAGAAACAGCGATGTATCCTGTCTTCAAGAGGCCATTCTTGGACCTCACATTCTTTTATAATGATTAATTAGTCTCCAACCTTCCCTTTCTGTTTTGTTTCCAGGGGGAAACAAGCAGGAGAAAATGATGACATATGCATAAGAACATCATCACACAATCCCACAATTTAAGGACTAGTGCCAGATATTGGGACACAAGTATCTAATCATAACATTTGCCTCTCATTACATAAGTGTCAAGTTAACCAACAAGGAGTGCATTAATAAATACACACCTCAATTGCACAGTCTGGGTCTTTCCAAATCAGCTGCCCACTTCTTCAGATAAATCCTTGGTTCAACAAGATCCCCCCCCCCGCTCACACTTATTGATCTTATGAAAGCAGAATTGTTGCCCACACTTACCAAGTTCCTCTTGCCTCTTACAGCCCTTGCTAAGGTTGACGGATGTACAAACTTTTTCAATGTCATTCCAGCGGCTCCTTCCACTGACTGCCCTCTGGAGAAATTAGACGTGAGTTACTCCCAGTCTCTTGGTTCCTTGTACCAAACTCTGAAGACAGTTGTTAACAGCATTGGCTCTTTCTAATTAAATACATTTCCCCATGAGTTGCTGTCAGTGCTTGAGAACTTTACACTTGTGTTGCTGTTTTCTTCCCTTTCCTGAACAGACTCCCCCTTTCCAACCCAGGTCCTAACATGGGAGGCCCATAAGAAGAGCATCTTCCTTACCTTGCTGTAGGTGATCTGTAGTGTTAGAGGGATTGCTTCTCTGTCTCCATCTATGCCAAGACGCTTGCAACCTGGACCTGAACAAAATAATAATAAGAAGAAGATGAGATTGGATGGATGGATGGATGGATGGATGGGAGTAAACACCAATAGAACATAGAAAGATTCTCTGCAGGTGGTTTAGCAGAGGGAAAAGACCTGTTTAGTTTTGTAACAGAACAAGTACACATGCCATTCCTCTATTTTGGCTTCTCCCCATCCTTCAAGAAGACTTCATGTTTTGGATCCATCAGTGCACAGCTGTTGCCATGAACATCTGTGCCTCTCTTATTACCATATTTTTCAGAGTATAAGACGCTCCGGACTATAAGACGCACCTACCTTTTTTGGAGAGGAAAACGAGAAAAAGAAATCTGCCTCTGCCTCCCAGCAATTTTGCCTCATTGCAGCAAACAGCAAACAGCCTGCTTTACTTTCAATTTTGTTTTCAGCATAGCTTGTTTAGCACAAGAAAAAAAAATCTGGTCCCAGCAATTTACCTCCTTGCAACAAGCAGCAGAGGCAATGGCAATCCCTGCAGCCTGAAACAGCCGAGAGTCAGGAGGCTGATCCAACCGACAATCAACTTGTGCTAATTGGGCTGTGCTGAACCTGAAATGGGCTGTTTCTTCTTGCTGGTTGCTGCAAGGAGGTAAATTGCTGGGAGGCAGAGGCCAAAGGGTGGGGGGCAGTGGGTGGCCGGGGCTACATTTGGTGTATAAGACGCACCCAAATTTTTACCCCCTTTTAGGGGGGGAAAAAGGTGCGTCTTATACTCTGAAAAATACAGTACTTGGTTCATAGCATTGATTCCCTTACTTTCCATGGATACCTGAAAGCAAAAGGCTGCCCTTTTGCCTTCTTATCATAGGTACCTTATAGGAGATGAAGGTTAGTCAGACTAAACAATTCTCTTTTCTGCTTTCTATGGTTTTTACAAACATTCCAGTGAAACAAGATGGCAACAGTGGAACTGAGTGGGTTTCTCCAAAACAAGACCAAGGGGTTGCTGGCCTGCCTATCAATTTATTTAGTTACAAAAGACCTCTTTTATTTTATCAGGTCTGTCTTCCCCCTGAGTTTTATGCTAGCAATTGCTGAAGAGAAAACCCTTCAGTAGATGACAGTCCTGTCTGAGTTTATCAATTTGGTTGTTCTTTGCAGGCAGAGCTTTGGTTTTTCTCCTTTGCATCACTGAGTTTTCCACCATCCCCAAATTGAACAAAAAATGATCACACAGTGAGCCTCCTTTGCCTTACCTGAGGCTTTGATGGCCCGGGTAGCTGCTGAGTGGCCCAACTCAAGGGAGTGGATGAAGATCTCAGTTTTTCTCTCTCCCCCAATGAAAGTGAGCTGTGAAATTCAGGGGAAGAGCCCATTTAACATTCTCCTTAAAGATAAATAAAAGCAGTTCACCTCCCCCACCACTACCATTTCAAGACCATTTTTGCTAAAAACAAATTAACAAACACATTAAATTTGGTTTATAGGACCAAATATGGATTAGAATCAGGAATCACAAGATTTAAGTACACACTTTCAGAGACTGTTGCAATAAATAACAGGAAGACTACACTTAATGTGTGTTGAGGCAGTCAGGTCTTCCAAAACAGGGGTCTCAACCTTGGCAAGTTTAAGCCTGGAGGACTTCAACTCCCAGAATTCTGGGAGTTGAAGTCCACCAGGCTTAAACTTGCCAAGGTTGGAGACCCCTATTCTATAAATAGGCCAAGGCAGAGGAAACCAGCCACAGTGTTTTGGGGAGAAGAATGAATCAGGCATCTGATGAGATTTCTAAAATGGTCTAAAAACAAGACTGGCCCATTAGAGCCATGCCTTAGCTAGGGCATCCTCTCTTCTAATTCTCAAGAAGAAAAATGTATTATTGGGTCTGACTTTTTCTGCCACACAGAAAAATGATAACCTAGCCAAAAACATGCTGAATGAAATTGAAGGTATTCTTGGCCTGCTGCATGGGACTAAAAGAATAACGACAGGCATACTAATAACAATTATTATTACTATTATTTATTACATGCCTTTACCAACCCCTGTTTTTTACCATTCTCACCTCTGCCTGATAGACCTGGAGTAATATAGAGTGGGTAGCAAAGCGACAGTAATAAAGAATCATATCAGCCAGGATGGGAAGTTTGGTGACTGTTTCCTCTGAAGACTCGCCCTCAGGCTTAATGGATTGCTGCAGATAGACAAAAAGTCATCAGTTCTCTTCCAACTAAACAGTGCAGTTCAGTAATTCTCCCACAGCCTTCTGCTCACCCTCTACCCCATAAGAATATCTCCCTAAGACAAGAAAGGATTCTGAGTTTGTTTCCCCAAACATTTCAATTTTTTTAGAGAACATTTGTAAGTGGAAAGCCTAAAGCTAAGCAACTTTGCAAGTCAATACAAAATATGACAAATACATCCAAATAGGCACAAGGTTTATGTGTATTTAATGCAGCTACATTTAATAATTTAAGAAGTATTAATTGCAGCTCTTTGCCACACAGGAGCATGCATGTTTGTCAGTCCTCCAAGAATCTTAGCATTTTATGAAACCCTGTGGCAGGAAGCTAACACATGTTAATGGCCTTATTGTGTAAATGAACAGGATATAATTTAACATTTCTCCTCAGATATAGAAAGGAGAATTATTTTTTGTTTCAATAAGCAGAACACTCAAAGGAGCCTCTTAATATGTTAATATAAAGGAGATCTCTTCTCTGTTCTCCACTACCACAATATCACAATTCTGCCTCCATCTTGTCTTAGTTTTCTGTATTGCATCCCTCACGCATGACAAAATCCCTTCCTTAAATCTAGTCTTTTGTCTTTTGATACATTTCCAATATATAGGCAACGGTGACCAAGGGCAAAGGTTTGACAGAATAAAGGCCTGGAGTGCATTGCTGAATAACAAGATGCACGCTAAGCAATTCAGAATTCAGAAAATACCTGGCATAAAACGTTGGTGGGGAGATTCATTAGCTCAAGAACATTGCGTTCGTACCAGGGATCCAGCATACCTATATAGAATGAGATATCATTTGTGCTGCTCTCCATCCCTCCCATAGCTGGATCCTGAAATCAAAGAAATACATATTATTAGCAGCTTTACTGAAGCATGACCGCAATGCTCGGAGGTCCAAATAGAAATTCTTATTATGCTGGGAACACAGTAACCACTTTTTAAAGACAGATGTATATGAACCCTTCTTCAAATCTAGCTGGATTTGTTGTAAGAAGCATATAGTCAATGCATTCCAGCCAGGTCACCTCACAGCGTGGGCTTCCAAAATCCAATGCTTCCAAACAACTTCCTCGTGTATATTAATGAACCTCAACAGTTTAGTTATGAATGTTACTATACTCTTGCTAAGGAGATTCTATGCAAAGTTGATTGTTGTTTCCTAGCTACTCTCCCTATATTCCTATATGTGCTTAGAGCTCAAAGCATTGGTAGAGAGTAGACCCCACACACCCACTTTATGGTCTGTTTCTGTTGCTCCCCTCTGGGATGAGATTTTGAAGTATTTCTAACAAGATTACCAGATTCTGTAACAGCTTTGTTCCCTATGCCATCCATCTGGTAAACTCGCAAGATTCATTTTTCTCACCATGTACATGTATACATCTGAACTAGACTGTGTTGTTTCTCTGTGTTATATAATATATGTGGGTATATGCATAATTTTGCATTTATTTATTTATTTTGTCATGTTTATGTAGAGTATATTGGAGGTGGTGACCCTCTGAGATGTGTATGCAACAAAATTTCATTTTAATGAATGCCAATCAGTGTACTTTCAAAGTGACAATAAAGTTATTCTAAGTCTAAGTCTATTTTGCTAAACTCACCCTCCCCAAATGGGGGATGCATGGAAGCAAGCATGACTTGGAGAAGGGATCAGCAGTGACTTCTATCACATTCATGCTATCTTGCCACCAAACACAGAGACTATGTTCTTTTAATACTCACTTATATCAGCTGAATTTTTGTTATAAAGACACATACTCTTAAAGTATTTATCAAAAGCTCATCTAGTCCAGCATGCTGTTCTCACCCAAGCCAACCAGATGTCTCTGGAAAGGATGTGAGCGTAGCAGCATATTTCCACTCACATCCTGGAGCAACAATTATACAGATGCTGATAAAGATCTAGCACAATTAGCGTCCATTCACATAGTGAGATGTATAAATCAGTCTAAATCTCTTCTAAAATAATCCAGGTGGCAACTATCTTGATATTGTTTTGAACATTCAACTAGGTATTACATAAAAAGGTGTTTCCTGACTCAGTTACACTGAATGGCCTCAGTTCCACCCTAATGAGGAATGGGGCAAACTTCCCTGTTCATTTTTGCCATTCTGTGGATAGATTTATACAACTTTTATATGAGATACAATAGTTTAGAATACCACCACCACCCCGCAATCTTTCTTCTTTACAGCAGAATTGCTTCAGGTCCTTAATAATTTAGAAAGGAGTTTGAGCGTTTTACTTTAAATGTAACAGCCAAATGTGAATACAGTGTTTTGAGTGTAATTGCACCACAGATTTCTGTAATATTGGTTGCTTTTATTTTTATTCCTTTCCTACTGATTCCCAAAATGAAACATCCTGGGTCAACGCTGCCACTGAGCTATCTTGTACCAGCTCAACCTTTTCTGCTTAATCAATGTCATCTCAAATATCAGGCTGCTATCTTTAGTTACACGACTTTTTCACCTCCATATTCATCAGTTAAAATTAGCTGGCAGTGAATGAGCTATGTCTATTCCTACTGGGGATCATCACTTCAATCCCCCCCATTTTTGTTGTTCTTGTTTTAATCGGTAAGTGGGAGGGGCAGATATGGCGGAAGGGGGGGATCGTATCGACATAGGGGGTCACGCGTTCGATGTTTGCAGGCGATCGCGTGCCCCGATCCCCCTGACTTCTCCCGTTCCCCGGATGGCCAAGACCCTCAGAGCCTGGGCCTTCGTCTGATGTTATGCAACGCACGGTCCGTGGCCAATAAGGCCCCTCTAATACATGATCTGATTCAGGGGGGTGCCGCGGATATTATAGGCGTTACGGAGACCTGGTTGGGCACTGAAGGGTCGAGATGTGCCCACCGGGTTTCCGTGCATTCCATCAGCCGAGGGCCCAGGGTAGGGGTGGAGGGGTGGCGGTTGCTATTAAAGAGAGTCTAGAGCCGAGGGAGACCACTGTACCTCAGATTGCCGGGTGTGAATCCCTCTTTGTGAGGTGGGGTCATAGATGTCAGATGGGCTTGCTGGTGGCGTACCTGGCTCCTTGCTGCGTCACAGCTGCCCTGTCCGAGCTCCTGGAGGTGCTTGCCGCGCTGGCAGTGGAGACCCCCAGACTTTTAGTCATGGGGGACTTTAACTTGCCATCTGCCGGCTCGTCATCGACGGTAGCTCGGGAGTTCTTGGCCTCCATGACGGCCTTGGACCTGACTCAAGTAGTGGATGGCCCCACTCACATCGGGGGAGGCACACTGGACCTGATTTTTGTCTCTGGTCAGTGGTTGAGAGATCTGGACTTAAAGGAAATAGTCATTGAACCTTTGTCATGGTCAGATCACTCTCTCCTTCGCCTGGACTTTCTGACCGCTACCCAACACCGCAGGGAGACGGAACCATTACGGTGGTACCGTCCCAGGCGCCTGATGGACCCAGAGAGGTTTCGGACGGAGCTTGGGCCACTTCCTGAGGGTCTGGCCCACGGCACGGCAGAGGACCTAGCTGCAGCCGGGGACCGGGCTGCGGCTGGGGCTTTAGACCGTGTCGTGCCTTTGCGGCCTCTGACCCGGCGCAGATCCCAACCGGCTCCTTGGTTCTCCGAGGAGCTGAGGGGGATGAAACGCCGGAGAAGACGCCTAGAGAGTTCCTGGAGGTCCAGCCGTTCAGAGGCTGATCGGACACTAGTTAGATCCTATACCAGGACCTACCTAGTGGCACTGGGGGAAGCGGCGTTCTCGCCTCCTCCCTCATTGCGTCGGCAGATAACCGCCCAGCTGCCCTGTTTGGTGACCCGCTCCCTCCTTCACCAGGGGAGCGGGATGACCCGCTGCGAGGGACGTGCTGAGGAGTTTAACGGTTATCTATCGATAAAATCGTTCAGCTTAGGGACGGTCTGGACCAAAATTGTGGCGATTCAGACGAGGTATCTGAGGGCGGTCTTGGTGATGTTGTGTGGGATGAGTTTGACCCTGTGACTCCCGAGGACATGGACAGGTTGCTGGGTAGATTGAATGCCACCACGTGTTTACTGGACCCGTGCCCTCCTGGCTGGTGCTGGCCACTCAGGAGGTGACACGAGGCTGGCTCAGGGGATTACGAGTGCTTCCTTGTTGGAGGAGTCTTTCCGGCCGCCTTGAAAGAGGCGGTGGTGAGGCCCTCCTCAAGAAGCCTTCCTGGACCCGGCTGTTTTAGGTAATTATCGTCGGTCTCCAACCTTCGCCGGCGAAGGTTGTAGAAATATGGTGGCATATCAGTTTCCCCTGCACCTGGAGGAAACTGTCTATCTGGACCCGTTCAGTCCGGCTTCCGACCGGTTACAGCACTGAGGCGGCTTTGGTCGCGTTGGTGGATGATCTCTGGAGGGCCAGGGATAGGGGTTACTCCTCTGCCCTGGTCCTATTAGACCTCTCAGCGGCTTTTGATACCATCGACCATGGTATCCTGCTGCGCCGGTTGGGGGGGTTGGGAGTGGGAGGCACCGTTTATCGGTGGGTCTCCTCCTATCTCTCCGACCGGTCGCAGACGGTGGTGACGGGCAGAGGTCGACCCGCGGCGCCTCACTTGTGGGGTGCCGCGGGGTCGATTCTCTCGCCTTCTGTTCAACATCTATATGAAGCCGCTGGGTGAGATCATCAGTGGCTTCGTGTGAGGTACCAGCTGTACGCTGATGACACCCAGCTGTACTTTTCACACGGGCCACCCCAATGAAGCTATCAGTGCTGTCCCGGTGTTTGGAAGCCGACGGGTCTGGATGGGGAGAAACAGGCTCAGCTCAATCCCTCCAAGACGGAGTGGCTGTGGATGCCGGCATCCCGGTACAGTCAGCTGAGTCCGCGGCTGACTGTCGGGAGCGAGTCATTGGCCCCGATGGAGAGGGTGCGTAATTTGGGCGTTCTCCTGGATGCACGGCTGTCTTTTGAAGATCATTTGACGGCCGTCTCCAGGAGAGCTTTCCACCAGGTTTGCCTGGTGCGCCAGTTGCGCCCCTTTCTAGACCGGGATGCCTTGTGCACAGTCACTCACGCCCTTGTGACGTCTCGTCTGGACTACTGCAATGCTCTCTACATGGGGCTCCCCCTGAAGGGCATCCGGAGGCTGCAGTTGGTCAGAATGCAGCTGCGCTGGTGATAGAGGAGCCCTCGTGGCTCCCGAGTGACACCTATCCTGCGCAGCCTCCACTGTCTACCTGTGTCCTTCCGGGTGCGCTTCAAGGTGTTGGTGAACGTCTTTAAAGCGCTCCATGGCATAGGGCCGGGTTACTTACGGGACCGCCTGCTGCTACCAAATACCTCTCACCGACCCGTGCGCTCTCACAGAGAGGGACTCCTCAGGGTGCCGTCGGTAGCGACAATGTCGTCTGGCGACACCCAGGGAAGGGCCTTCTCTGTGGGGCTCCCGCCCTCTGGAACGAACTCCCCAGGACTTCGTCAACTTCCGGACCTCCGAACCTTTCGCATGAGCTCAAAACTTACTTATTTATCTGCGCTGGACTGGGTTAGTTTTTTAAGTTATGGGTTTTTAAATGGGTTTTACTTCCAAATTTTAATTATGGCCAATTTAAATAAGTTTTTTATTAGTATTTTAATTGTATGTATTGTGCATTTTACTTGGCTGTGAACCGCCCTGAGTCCTTCGGGAGAAGGGCGGTATACAAATTTAAATAATAAATAAATAAATAAATAAATAAATCATCTTAGCAATTAAAAGTAATCTTAGCAAGTAAAACATACCCATCATATGACTCATCATTCTTTCCAGATAATTTATGAATAAATTGAAAAGCAGTAGTCTTAAAGACTCCCCCAAAACCAATTCTCTTTCCTGTCTTTATTTACTTTCCACACCCCACTTTTTTTTTTAATCAAGTTACCATTTCAGAAAAGGAGTCATATCCACTTATCTTTGCTAAGGAATTCTGCCAAAGCTCTAGAACTAAACAGTCCACATAAATACAGGTAGTCCTAGACTTACGACCACATATGAGTTGTAATTACAATGACAACAAAATTTCTGTTGCTAAGCAAGACATTTGTTGAGTGAATTTTGCTCCATTTTATGACCTTTCTTCCCACAGTTGTTAAGTGAATCACTGCTGTTGTTAAGATTAAGATAGTAACAAGGTTGTTTAGTGAACAACCTTGGCTTCCCCCTTGGCTTCCCCTGTCAGAAGGTTGCAAAAGGTGATCACATGACCCCAGGACACTGCAACCATCATAAATATGAACCATTTACCAAGCATCCGAATTTTGATCATGTGACCATGGGGATCTACAAAGGTCATAAGTGTGAAAAAGGGACATGGTTTTTTCAGTACCATTGTAACTTCAAATGGTCACTAAATGAACTGTTGTAAGTTGAGGACTACCTGTAGTATTGCTTATATCTCTCCAATTTAGGTTTGTTGACACTGTCCAAAAACTTATATATGCTTATATATGCTATTTATTCTTCAGCAAGAATACTGTTTCTGTATGCTTGCTAATTTGATCTAGCAAAAAAATTTTCACGGACACCAGCTGTAATTTTCTTGATTCCCTTTTTAAAAGGGGACAATACATTATTCAATTTCCAATTCTTTGATATAGAAACCAATTTTAGTCGCATAGCACATATTTTTGCAAGATGAACCACAGGATTCATATTCAAGCTCCTCAAGAACTATTGGATGAGTTCCATTTGCACCTCATATAAAGAAATAATTATTTAATTTTATGCATTACACAGTCTAATAGACTATAAGTATCAGCTCCAACTTTGCCCAGTAGGCTTACCGTTGATCCAGAGCCATGGGAATTAGGAGATCCTGAAGAAAGAAGAGGGTAAGTCAGTGCAAATGAGGTAGGATTGCTCCTCTTCACAGGGACGTAAAAAAATTGCAATCTACAGTACCGAGTTAAACAGGGACAGCTGCTTTCTTGAGATCTGTAAAAAAAAAAAAGAGAGAGAGAGAGACAGAATAAGAATACATGAAGAAAGTGATATGCAGCGGCCATTTGTTTGCAAACAGAATGTGACTGATTGGTTCTATTTACAACATCCATCAAAAATAGGGAATCCATGATAAAAATGAAGGACAACACAATAGGCAATCCTAACATATGCAGCATTACAACCAATGGCAACAACGTATATCTCAAACAGCACTCTTTAAACCCAAAGGGCTGCCGTACTTGGAATCAACTGAATGTCAGCATTCCAGAAAACCCCTCCTGCAGAAAAAGACTCCGAAACCAACATCTTTCAAAGTTCTTTTACTAGCATAGGTAAACTGGCACAGTTGGATGAAAACTGAAACTGGGGATTCCGGTTCCTCCCTCTGTAATACAAACCCTAAAATCTCCACCCTCATGACCCCTCTGCCGGTCACATGCTCCAATCCTCAAACATCCCATGTCGAAGCATCACTCCAGCCACTCCTTCTCCAGATGCGAACCCAGCCTGACCTTGACCAGCAGGAAAAAAATGTTGTTTTGTCTAATCATCCCTTGTACTACCACTTCCTCCCCTCCTTTCCCACAGAGGGGAATGTGGCAGCGTGTGGAAGGCTTCAGCCTGGTATGGCTTCCAAAACTGACACTGAAGTTTTCAAATGGTCTTCAAAGGCCGTTCCATACAAAGCATATTGCAATGGTCCAGAACTGAAGGATACTGTGCCTTATCCTCTAATCACAGTAGAACTAAAAAAGCATACAGGCTATTTCAGATTACACCCCCACCTTTTTTTATCACCTATTTGCATGAAAGAGTCATGAATTTATTTATTTATTTATTAGATTTTTATACCGCCCTTCTCCCGAAGGACTCAGGGCGGTTCACAGCCATAATAAAAATAGAACAATATACAAATAAAACAAAGATTAAAAAACTTATTATATATCGGCTAAAATTTAAAAACAATATCCCATTAAAATTAAACTCTCTAAAAATTATAATTGACATAAATAAATTATGAATGACATAAATAAAACATACAATGACATAACATAAGGCCTCAGAAGAAATTTCACTGCAGGGACTAACAGCTAAGCTATAGGAACATTGGTCTTCCAAATACTACATTGGCTGGTCCCTGCATAATAAAACAATAGCTCTGAAAAGGGCAAGAGAAAAGTTATTAAGAATTGCTTTCACCCACTTACTTCAGACTACTATAAGCCCGGGCCACTTTCCCTGAGATGCGATCAGAACCAAAGACGACGACTCGCAGTGTTGAAATCTTTGTATCTTCATCACAGCTCAACAAGGGCCTGCGTTGGACAAAAGTGTTCTGTGCTAGATGGCATTGTAAGAGCGTGGCACTCAGCATATGCTGTGGCAGTGACTGTGCCCGTCGGGATCGTGCAGGGATACGGTCCTTGGCTACAGGATTGCAGAGACTCTCTGCTCGGCGTAATGGCAACGACAGTGAGGCTACCTCAGAAACATCTCTCAGATCTCTGCCCAAGATCATTTGGCTCTTGCTCTTGAACAACTTGTATAGCCTGTTGCTCAGCCGATGCCTGTGTGACACTTTTTCTTCCTTCAGATCTAAGCGTCCTGTCAAGTCTAGAGAGTTGTCATCACTGTCTTCCACATAGCCACTATCCATAGAATCTTTCAGACTGGAAACAAAAGATTTCAAGGACTTCTTAGAGATCAAGGAGAGCTCAGAGTTTTTGGAAAGAGCAGAGATGACAGACACTTGTGAGTCACATGGGTCATCTTCTGACAATGTTGAATACATAGAGTCTTTCCTGACTGAGGCAAGGGTGGACAACAGGCAGTCTTTTTTTGCAAAGCAATTGTCAACCTCTTCCTCCTCCTCTTCATCCTCCAAAAGAACTTGTTTTGGATAATCCACTTCTTTGTCTAGTACCTCATTCAAGATATCTGTAACAAGGAGGCAGATACAAAATAAGATGTAACAAAAATCCTAACAGTTTAAAGCAGTCTTTATTTGTGGTACACCCTAGAAGATGTCATTTGTCTATGACTTCTGTCATAGAGCTATTGATATTGCCAAGTTTCCCTGAAAATAAGACCCTGTCTTATATTTTTTTGAACCCTGAAATAAGCGCTTGGCCTTATTGTCATGGGTTCAAAAGCCCAACTGGGCTTACTATCAGGGGATGTCTTATTTTTGGGGGGGGGAAAGGTAATAGTTTAATTAATCAGATAATATCAGGCTCTACTTTTATATATGCTTTTTCTATTTCTAAAAAATCAAGACGAGTCTTGGGTTTAAAGAAGTTGGGGCCAAGTCTTCTACTTTATTTCAGTCAGGCTTACCAAACCATCCTTCCTTCCCTCTGAAAACATTATTAAGCATGTAAACTGGTCTACAGATTTTAAGCTTACCAAAATTATCCTTATCCCATCTGTACACATGACAGCGAGCAACAGGGATGGGGATCACACGGAGTTTAGACAGCTGGCCTTCATCTGAAGAGAGAAATGGACACATTAAGAGGTAGACAAACTTAGGAGGGAGACAGTATCTACTGAATATATTCACACACCTGTCTTAGCTTTCCTACCTGCTATTTCAGGTAGCCCTGCTGTTCTTGCAATCTCTTGCAAGGCAGATTCCAGCTGTTCTCTAGCAGTTGAAGGATCGTTGTTAGTCAGAACTGCCATCTCCTGGGCTTCTGTGGTTCTGGTGAACATTTTCATGAGTTCTTCTGCAGTTTTCAGCTGCATAGAAAGAAAATAATATAAGATTCGATTGGGAATTACTTCAAAAATAAAAGCTACTGCAAGTTGAACAAATGTACCATAGAGAAATGAGATTTACTATGGCAGTAGCAGCAGCACCAACACCAGCAAAAACAATTTATTCTAGAGTGTCCAGTTCCAAAAACAACTCGAGGTGACTTCATACAGCTAAAAAGAAAGAATTTAATTAACAAAACCCCCACAAAATTAACTCAAGGGAAGAATGAAACAAAAGCAAAAACCATTTCTCATACCACCTCAAATTAGAGGGGCCTTCCAGACATCTTAACTCAGGGCCTAAAAGAAGAGCTACATTTACTTGTTTGATGGCTGGTAGGGTGGGGTCCTGAAGAGGGTGGGAAGCAGAAAGGAGGAAGATTATTGTTGTTTTCTGAATTCTGCTAAATGACACTGCTTAATCACAAGCCAACCCTGTCTATACATGATGGACAGACACTATGGGAGATAGGCAATCACTCAGAGACCTAGGTCTTATGCCAGTGACCTTTATAGGCAATAATTAGCACTCTGAACTGCAGTAGGACGCTTATTGGTATATCAGTGCAGCTCATGAAGCATGGACATAGTAAGATCTGCCAATCGCTGATCAAGCTGCCGCACAATGGATTGGATGTAGCTTCTGAGTAGTTTTCAGGGAATGACCTGATATAGAGGTCATTGCAATAGCCCATCTGAAGAAAACCAAGGCATGAGTTATTGTAAGATTGATTCTCTGAATCCAGGAATGGGAGCAAGTGGTGTACAAATTAGATTTATTTAAAGACCTTCCTGGGCATAACTTCCCCCTATTCCTCAAGCAACAGCTAAGAGTTCCAGTAGATGCTGCAATTGTACACTACTGTTGAATGAGTGTTTCATTCAACAGAGTGTACAATCTGGAGTGTTGCCCCATTCAAGACCAAGGGTGGAAAGTTCCCCACATTAGGTCATAGTATCCACAACCAGGTTTTCCCAGTAATACGTTTGAGCCTGTTCTTCCCATAGTTACTGACAGCTTCCAGGCATAAAGACAATACCTTGACAACATCACTTGGACAACCGGAGGTCAAGGTATGCAACCAAGTATTATCCTCATATTTATGATATATGCCCCCAAAGCAATGAATGACCTCTCCAGTTGCTTCATGTATATATTAAACAGGAGAGGGGAGAGTATTGAGTCCCATTGCACCTCACAAAGCAGCAGTATTTCTGTTTTTCGCCACCAACATTGACTGCGGAGAAAGGAGGCAATTGCAGTACTGGACTTCCAATTCCTATTTTCCTGCAGCCAGTCCAGAAAGATATCATGACTGATGGTATTGAAGGCCATTAAGAAATCAAGGAGGGCGAGGACAGATACATCACCCACATCCTAGCTTCACTGCAGGTCACTGACAAGTTACCAAAGCTGTCTCCATACTAAGTCCTAGCCTAAAACCTAAAATTTATAAAATAAATTTTATTTATTGATGTATTTGGAATACATGTATTTATATAGCAATATTATAAGGGCCTCTGGTGGTGCAACAGGCTAATGCAGCCTATTATTAACAGCAACTGCTTGCAATATTGCAGGTTCAAGTCCCACCAGGCCCAAGGTTGACTCAGCCTTCCATCCTTTATAAGGTAGGTAAAATGAGGACCCAGATTGTTGGGGGGCAATAAGTTGACTTTGTATATAGTATACAAATGGATGAAGACTATTGCTTGACACAATGTAAGCTGCCCTGAGTCTTCGGAGAAGGGCGGGATATAAATGCAAAAAAATATATATATTGAATAAATAAATCAAGGCCTAAGCCAGAGGATTTTCTTTACCTTCAGGATTTGACGTAATTTTGCCAGGTTGCATCTGGTCCCAAAGTTAGCTTGGTATGTGTGCTCCAGGAGTGTCGCTAGTAATGTATGCTGGGAGTAGTCTGCAGAGCTTAGCTTTTCAGCAACTGATAGGAATTCCCCATCAACTTCTGAAGGATTCAGCAATAGGACTGTTCTAGGGAAAGAAGACAGGAAAACAAGCAAACCGTTAATAGAAGAGAATATGTAGCTCAGGGTTGCAGCGTGGAGTCCTTAGTGATGTTACCAATGAAATGTTTGCAAGCAAAGCCCCGAAGTCAGAGGGCCGCAAGGATCCAAAGCGGTTAATAACACACCAAAGGAACAAAGCCTCTTTCCCTAAGGATAGGCTTTCTTAAGCTGGTGTCCTACAGTTGTGCTAAAGATAAAGGGCATTATGGTCCAATCATCCTGAGGATATCAGGTGAGGAAAGCTGCTCTAAAAATGTACAGAAAGCCATTATGAGTGTTTAATACTTACACGGTAGAATTCTCACAGCCTTTTTGAGGTAATCCTTGCTCAGCTTTAACAAGCCTTTGAAAAGAAATTCCTGTAAAGGATGAGAAGTGGTCAGCCAAAGCAGCGGCAGGAGCTGGCTTTCACCATGCAAAATAGGACAGCAGTGATACAGGATGAGCAGCCCCACATGTTTCATGTTCCCATTCCATTGTGCACATGAGACTGTGCAATTTGGCAATAAAAATGTTGAAATTTAAAGGTAGAACCATCAGTTTTCTGCTTCCTCACCTTTTGTGCTCATCCAAATAAACAAAATAGATCAGCTAAATACTTTCAAGGCTTAAGATCCCTGTCTGTCAATTTTAATACATACGCACACGCACTATGACCTAGACTGTCTTGAAAAGACTGTCTTGTTTACTATATTGTCAGAAAACATTAGGGAATCCAGAGCTATAGACTAGAAAGAGAGATCCAGAGAAAAACAAAAATCCCCCCAAAAAAGCTTTAGCTTTCCAAAGTTCATGCAAGAGCCAACTTGGAACAATCTGTTTTTCACAATCCTGAGAAAGTAGGATGGGAATGGCTGGGAAGAGGGCTTAGGAGCAATAGCCAATGGGTTTACCAGATTCTGGGTGGCCCCCATTCTGATAATATTCAGGAAGCTATTAAAGAGCTAACTATTATTTTAATTTTTGGGCAAGTGGAATTTGAGCCTTGCTGTATAGATTCTGCATGGAGGAGTTATATGTTGATTTCAGGTAACTCATTTTTTGTAACTTTTATTTACCTTTACTTGTACGCTTTGTGGTCTATAAATTGTATAAACAAATAAATAAAATTAGCCACTGTCTGGTTAGGTAGCCAAGTCATGGGAGAGTGGGGGAACAACATTCTTTAAAATGTTACTCCTGCTGTAGAGAATGCTCCTTTCTGGCAGCTTCCAAATTGACTAAAACTAAATTTGGGACACTTTCGTGCTTTCAGTTTAATTGGTCAAACATCCATGACTAGGAAATCGAAATGTATTGACATGCTTAAAATTGCCATATCATTGTCCAGCAAGCGGCCTTCACAGGGCAGTATGCTTAGCTCAATCAGTCTCCAAAAAATTCCTGAAGATTCCTACCTGGGGCTTTGAGTTCATTGTTGATCAAATTAAGTAATTCCTGACAGATATTGCAGTATGGCACAGGCCAGGTGAGAAAATCATGGTACATGCTCACAGCTCTCAAAAGCAGATCAGAATCCGAAGGAAAATGGGGGATCTAAGGAGAAAAGGTATTTTAAAGGGGTGCATCACTTGAGGACAAATAACACAAGGGCCCATTGGAGACATCAAGCATGAGTTAATGCTACAGATTTAACAGCATGGTAACACCTCCCCCCCAAAAAAGACCCAGGGAAAAAAGAAAGGAAAACAAAATCTTCATAACACTGTAGCACAGAATTTGATGTGCATTCTCATTCATTCTCTCCCTCTCCCTCTCTCTCCCTCTTTCTCTCTCTCTCCCCCCTCCCTTTTTCCTTCATTTATTATCACCATTAGTAGTCCTTATTACAAGAAGGGAAGCCCACCCTTCTAATGGATTATAAGAACCATCAATAAATGTCACTTAATAAAATGATCACGAGATGCTGAATTAAGTGTCAAAAAGTTCTATAGTTCTCAAAAATAGATTGTTTAATCCATACTTACTACAATGGCCACTACTTTCTAAAGTTACAATAATTTGTCTTAAACCCCTTCCTTTTTATTTTTATTAAGGACTGATAGATTTGAAGAATCTAGAGAGTGAAGACCTTGTAGAGAACACCTGATCATTGACTTACTTTTCCAACTGATCTCATCTTTCCACTTTATTTATTAAAATAAATTTCTGGCTTGCTACTGCAGCCAAGGTTTCTCTGATTACTGTGACTTCCTCAAGCAGAACCTCTAACTCTGATGATATTGCTTGACTTATTTCTTTCATTGTGCTTCAATAAACACAGGGTCCAGTGGTAGTTATTTACAGCACGCCTTCATGATAGATTAGACCAGTGATTCCCAAACTGTGAGCCGCGGCTCCCCAGGGAGCCGCGCTATCGTCATGGGGGCGCCGCGGAATATCTGCGCCCGCTGGGTCCGGCGCTGATGCGCCATTTCTGGGGCGTCTGGTGCGCATGCGCAGTTGCAGGTCGGATTTCCGGCGGCCTGGTGCGCATGCGCAGTTGCAGGTCGGATTTCCGGGGGAGCCGCGGGCGAAAAAGATTGGGAACCTCTGGATTAGACCCACAATCCCATCAATTTAGAAAAAAATCTAAATGACAGTGAGTCATCATCACAAAGGATTGACTGCTGAGACCATGAATTGCAGGGTTTAAACTCCAAACTTACACACAGGACAGTTGCACTGAAGAGAAAGGCCAATGGAGTAAAGAGACTGTAGTCACATTTTTCTTGGACCTTCATAAAAAAGAAAAACAAGAATGAACAGAAAATGAAAATATGTAATTTGGTAAACTACTTAAAAGAAAACCCATTAAAAGCAATATTAATCTCACTTTGCATAGCTTTACATATTATACTAAAACATATTTCATAATACAATTTGTTGAATAATTAATGGTTTATATTATGCTAAACTACAAATCATTATCTTTTTGGTTTACAGAGCAGAAGAGTTGGGTTCCCACATTATTCAAAAAACACACTTATGTATTGTGGTGCAAAATGTGGAACAGGCCTGTAGGGTATTTGTTCCAGTGATAAAGCCACTTTGAATGGTGATTCTGAGTTCTGGCACAATACTCAACATAATTTGTCAGTACATCTTTCTAGACAGTGGTGCTAGTTGAAAAAAGAATGACATTGTGACAGAGAAGAGGGGGTCGACCTACAGTATTCTTCAAAGCCCCTGACAGCAGGATAAGAAGTAACAGATAATAACTTATCAAAGAGAAGTCCAACCTAGAATTAAGGAGAAATTGCCTATCAGCGAGAACAATTGATCAATGGAATGGCTTGACTCCAGAAATTTTGGGTGCTCCATTACTGGAGATTTTCAAGAAGAGATTGGACATCCATGTGTCTGAAATGATATGCTTGAGCAGAGGTGGGTTGCTACTAGTTTGCCCCAGATTGGGCACACTGGTAGCGATGGCAGTGGGAGGCTCCGCCCACCCACTCGGACATCTCTGTGCATGCGCAGAAGCGTTGCACATGCCAACGAGCAAGCCAGTAGCGAACGAAATTGAAACCCACTACTGGTTGGACTAGAAGACCTTCAAGATCCTTTCCAATTCTGTTATTCTGACATTGTATTGCATACTAGAGGCAAGTGAAGTGATGCCTTTTGCAGAAGCTTGTCTTAAAATGACACATGGGAACCTGTGACCCTTCAGATGTTGTACAATGGTATCTCTATCTTCTGTGTCCACAGACCATGATAGCTTGGTCTGAGAGGAGTCAGAATTAAACCACACTTTGAGACCCAACATTCTCAGTGCCTACTGTAAAGGTACTGCTAGAACAGTATAGTTTTATTTGTTTATATCTGTTCATCTTTCTTTTAAAAAATCCATTATTTAAAAAAAAAGTTCAACAAGACCAATGTAATAACAAAGCATCCTCATATAAAGAAAGATACACAGCTATCAAAATGAGAAAGAACAGATAAGTAGCATCATCAAGAAGTACAAAAGTTTAAACTATACATCCAAAACTTTATTAAAGGAGTTATTAGGGGGAAAACACCTTGGGACTTATAGATGTAAGAGTCCAATAGATGAGCTGGCAGGGGAAATCAAGATGGAGAAGGCTGAATTGAACAAATGCAGCATTGAATGGCATGCCAGGGGCCACAATCAGAAAGTTCTCAGTAGAATTGAAAGAAAAACTAAATTTTATTTTATTTAATTTCATTGGATTAAAATTTACAAATACTTAATAGCAATAGCACTTAGACGTATATGCCGCTTCACAGTGCTTTACAGCCCTCTCTAAGCAGAGTCAGCATATTGCCCCCAGCAATCTGGGTCCTCATTTTACCGACCTCAGAAGGATGGAAGGCTGAGTCAACCTTGAGCTGGTGAGATTCGAACTGCCGAACTGCTGGTAGCCGGCAGAAATAGCCTGCTGTACTGCATTTATTTGATATTTTTACCATTACACAGCAATTTGTTTTTTTAAAACAGAGAGAAAGAGGACTTTGAGTGCTTTATCAAAGGTTCTGGAGGCTTTGGTTTATTTTCTATGATCCAAATGTGACTTTTTATTAAACTCCATGGTCTTGTACAGATGAAAGGGAAACTTTCTTCTGATGGATTCACACCTGTGATTTGATTTTGCTTTATGTACCCTGAACTAAGCACTATTTCTAAATTATAAAAACTCAAAATAATTGGGGCAAGGCTCTGTTAAAGAACCAGGAAGTCACTGACGGGAAGAAAAGGAGAAAAAAAAAACAGTGCAGGATTCACTGGAACTCCAGTTACACTAATCTCTATTCAGTAACACTGAAGTAACCTTGTTTCAGAATCAAAGCAAGTTTCTTTTTCAATAGAAAGGTGAGACCTCATTTGCTGACCTGCCCATTTCACAAAAGCAGGTATTCTCTGGAGCAGGGGTCTCCAACCTTGGTCCCTTTAAGACTTGTGGACTTCAACTCCCAGAGTTCCTCAGCCAGCTTTGCTGGCTGAGGGACTCTGGGAGTTGAAGTCCATAAGTCTTAAAAGGACCAAGGTTGGAGACCCCTGCTCTGGAGAAAAAGAAGCTGGCATTCGATCAAAGGAACAAATTTTAATATCTATTATTAGAGCAGTCGCTTCATATCAGGAGCTGTTGTTCAAAGCGGGATTAGATTAAAAAAACAAAAAGACCTTTCGGAGTCCTGCCTGACCCAGCTCTGGACTTTAGCAGCTGTTTCCAACACAGCAGAAAACAGAACCGACAGTTTCAAACTAAATCTACTGAGACCAGATGTCTCTCAATACAGATGGAATCAATTCCAAGAAGGATGCAGCTAGGCAGTTAGATAATCTCATTAGATGCCAGTCCACAAGACGATTTCCCTTTTGTAGAGGGTTCAACACATGTAAACAAGGTAATTGAAAAGAAAGTGGTTCATCATCAGATCTTATTTTCTTTCCCATCTCTCCCTTTGTTTTACCTCTTGAGTCTTCCGTAGGATTTTCTCCAGGAGAATGAGGTAGTTCCCTGCATCACGACTAACTAACTCCTGAAGGGTCCAGCAGTTCAGACAAAGCCCAGCTATTTGGAAGAAAGGAAAAATAATTAGAGAATATCCAATCATACCATGAAGTCAAGAGCATAAGTAGTCTTCACTACAGAAGTCTGCTTGCACACACGATTTTGCAGATGGAGGTGTTGCACCTACATTATCTGCATTCAAGAACATAGGATCAGATCTTTTGCCCTGCACAATCGTGAGTTATTTATACTCATTGATACTATGCAAACACACAATGTATGCCCTTTTTAACCTGAGTGTGTATACTAACTGTCATTCAGAGCAGGAAAACAAGTGTACCAACTGAAGGTAGGATGGCCCAGAGAAGGGATAGGAAAAGGCTTTTCTGCCTTTTAAAATCATAGAGGGAACGTCTTTGTATTTAGACTAATCCTTGGAGGAGAGGCAAAATCAGTCCAGGTGGGAATTGAGATTTAAGTTAAAACCCTCCTTCAGGTCTGATGCTCTGAGACTATCCACTGAATGATAGAATTGATCTGAGAACAAAGCAGAAGAACTGTATATTCCATTTTGAAATACATTTAGTAACAGTAATTAATATTACAATGCAGGCTAATTATTGATAACTTAAATGGCAAAGTGAAGGTTCATACTGTCAACATGATATACAAACACCGGGCTGGTCTGTGTCTCTTTCTTAAGTTATTTTTTAACCGGCCTCATATTTAATTCACCTGGGCTAAACAAGCCTCTAAATCACGGGTGAAATGTAAAATTTGTTACTACCGGTTCTGTGGGCGTGGCTTGGGGATAATGTGACTGGGTGGGCATGACCAACTTTTTTTTTTTTACTTTTAAAAGCATTTTTTCTACAACCTCTTCGGCCAAAGAGGTTGTAGAAAAAAATGCTTTTAAAAGGCTCCTCTGACGATCCCAGCTGTGTTGCCTGATCGTCAGAGGCTATTCTTTTAAAAGCAGTATTTTTTTTCCTTTAAAAGAAAAAATAGCCTCTGATGATCAGGCAACTAAGCTGGGATCGTCAGAGGAGCCTTTTAAAAGAATTTTTTTCTACAACCTCTTCAGCTGAAGAGGTTTTAAAAGCCTCTGACGATTCCAGCTGAGCCGTGCAATCTGGCTTTATTTTTTTACTTTTAAAAGCATTTTTTTGGCAGAAGAAAAAATGCTTTTAAAAATAAAATTAAAAAAACTTCTGATGATTGCGCAGCTCAGCTGGCCATGTGGGGGCAGGGATTTTTGCTACCGGTTCTCCAAACCACCCGCCACTATAGCTACCGGATCAGGCTATCTAGTCCGAACCGGGAACATTTCACCCCTGCTCTAAATTCAGTAACCTGTAGAAAGTAATTAAGATGCTGCCCACTGGTTCATGTAACTCTGTATTGCTGCAGCACCTACCTAAAATTTAAAGTAGGAGTTTCTCCTACCCTAATAGGAGATGCCAGGGGGCAAAAACAGCCCTTTATTTTCTGTAAATATGCTCGAAGTGTCAAATAACACATTCTGAAAACAGCAAAATGTTATAGCTGGGTGATAGTGGGTGGGAGAATTCATGTTGCTGCAGCCTGATACAGTGGGGGAGATACTTTTTCAGAATGCAGCATATTCTTCTTAGAATTATATTGTCCCCCGGAAATGCTAAATCCTTAACTTGGCATCTGTGGTTAGCATTTCCTCTCTCAATTCTTTGTCATGTAAGAGCAGCTCAAAGGTTGCAACCAGCAACTGTTGAAAACATCACTGGAAGATGTAAATATCAAGGTTCCACCCATGATAAAGACATAGGCTGACCAACATTAAAGCAGACAATTATCATGTCATAAATTGTTATAAATTGTCATAAATATGATTGAAGCCCCTGGCCTTCTATAGTCAGTATTTTAGACTGATGGCAGCCAAGATACAAAATGCAAGATGGTACATTATGGAACGCCATGACTCAGTGCCTTTGGCGTTGAGTCATGCCGGCCACATGACCACGCAGATATCTTTGGACAGCTCTGGCTCTTCGGCTTTGAAACAGAGATGAGCACCACCCCCTAGAGTCGGCAACAAGTAGCACGTATGTGCAAGGGGAACCTTTATCTTTACCTTTACCTTTACATTATGGAACTAACTGACAATCGCATGTAAAAATGACATTAGAAATACGATGTGTGTACTGAAATGGCAAAACTCCATCTAATTTAGCCTGTTGAGGATACTGGAGTGCATTTCTTTAAACTGTTTAGCATGTTCTCTCTCTCTCTCTCTCTTGCCCCACGCTTTTTTTTTCAATGCTAGGCAATTCCCTTCATTTGCAGATCCCTTAAAAAAAACAAAAGTCTGTTCCGGAGAATTCTTAGAACGTTTCAGAGGGCCAGAAGGAAGCGACAGGCTGAGGATTCCGTCTAATTCAGAGGTGTCAAACTCAAGGCCCATGGGCCGTATCCAGCCCATGCATGCTTAGATCTGACCTGCGGGCCCACTTGGAAACAGCAAAGGAGCGGCCCATGGTGCCTCTGCCAGGGAAAACGGAGCTCGAGAGGGCTGAATGCAGCCCTTCTGAGCTTTGTTTTCACTGGCAGAGGGTTGCAGGAGTCTGTCCCAGCCAAAAACAGAGCTCGGGAGCCTGTTTTCTCTGGCAGAGCGCTCGGGTCACAGGCGTTCCCGATACAAGTGACTTCAAGCTGGCCATGCCCACCCTGGCCCCCAAGGCCAAACACAACCCTGATGCGGCCCTCAATAAAATCGAATTTGACACCCCTGGTCTAATTAATGACCCAAATATCCAAGTGGATACAATAGATGCATCTTCTCTTTCTATTCTGCTATCACACTTGGACTGGTTGCTATTGAAAAATTCTACAAACAAAAGGCTATGCACATATCTTGCACAACATGCACAGACTTTTGCATTCAGCATACAAATGCAAAAATATTCAGAATTGGTTAGTACTACCAGACATGGGCAGCCAGTGTAAATTATTAGGGTGGCTAGGAAGCCTCAAGCAATAGCTTGAATGCACAAACATCTAGGGGTCTCTCTTTCCCCCAACTCCTTTTCTCTGCTCGTCCCCTGCCCATATATTCTTTCTTTCCCCTTTCTATTAGTTGTAAATGGACCTGTAGAGCCTGTTCTAAGGCCTCCAACCCTCCAATGCTTCTCATTGTTTCTGCCTCAGTGATGAAGACATGATGAACAAATCAGAGACGTTAAAGCCTCATTAAGCTTAGTACACCTATTTATTTTAAAAATCCAACAAACAGGCCCCACATTTTCCAGTGGCCCCTCCTCAACAGCATTAGGTATACTTGCAACCCACAGAGTCCTGTTTCAAAAAAGAAGCCAGTTTTTGAGCAGAAAAGAAATTGCTTACTCCTAAATCTATTTGGACTAGATTTGGAGGCATTTGCATTCAACAAATATAGGAAACCCAAGGAGCAGGGAAGAAAGGAAGTTGCCAGAGTGAGGAATCTTCTTTCTCTCAAGAGGCATTGAGCTCAGAAAAAGTTGACTGGAGTTTAGACACTGCTATTCATTAACCCACATTGGAAAATGGCAGTGCCTGGGGAAATGGTGCTTTATTTCCCTCTTCTAAAGCTCTGGAAATTGAAGTGAGGTTTCACTAAGTAACAGAACAATATTCCTGCAAAAGAAGGCAACACACCTGCAGCAGGAAAGATGGAAGGACAGACAATCCTGCTGAACATTGCCCAGCATTGCCTTCCAGTATTAGTGTGTCATGCAGGTGGGAAGGATTTGGAAATGCCCAGGTTTTGAATTAAACTAGGGTTGGTGCATCTACCCCTCAAGTGGAAGTTTCTCTCCTTGCTCTTAAGTTCTCTCAATGATGAGAGTAAGCAGATACGTCTGGGGGGAAAAAATCTGTTTAGGGGATGAAGGGGAGGGAATTGAAGATGAAAACCAGCAGTTTTGCTGTTTCTAGACACTTTTTATAGTATTAGTCAAAGGAGAAAAATGGAACAGAAGGCTACACAAGTCTATTCAGCCATCATATATAAGTTCAATAAATGATCTTAATACCATTCATATCAAATACAAAATTTGAAGCTATGGAATCAGAATTTCAATTTTCAAATGCATTGGTAACACTACCACAAAGTTGTCGTCTTCTTTCTTTTGAAGCAACTACAAACATTTCCACCACTAAAGTCCCACCTGTAAACAGCATTCCTCTTGCTAGCCTGACCTTGTTTGACTCCCAAGGATGTTTGGCCTGGTTTAACCTTTGGAATTAGTCTTTGTGGTGACCTTGTTGCTATTGAAACTTGCAGCATCACAAGGCCAGAGCTCAACACAAAAATACACCTGTGATACTAGAGCAAAGTACCCGAGCACACATTCAGTGTTTACCATATTCCCCCAGTTCTCAAGGATATCTTTTTTTACTAAGTAAGGGGTTATTAGTTAGGCTCTTAGCAACTTTAACCTAGAATAGAAATGGAAGAATTGTGATAAGGAGGGGTAGTAATAGTAGTTTATTTTTTAGATAAATTTATTGTTTTAGATAATTTATCTCCCCTTTCTTTAGAGAAGGGGAGATAAATGAATTCATATACTTGGGGAGTAATAAAACTCACTGTTCATTTTATTGTTTTAGAGCACACAAATTTTAATTTTCTCCCAAACCAGCTTTTGGTACAGGGGTCCAAAAATCAGCTATGGTTCTTAGCTCAGCAAAACCTGCATACTAATAGTTTTAGTACACTACTAGTACTTCTTTACTAGGACTATATTCTGCTAGTAGTATCTTCTACTAGCAGTACTTCTTTACTAGTAGTAAGTAAAAGTTTTTTCACTTACCTGTCCATGTACTTGCAGAAAACGTGCTTTTGCTAAGGCCATGGAGGCACCTCTCCAATGCATGGTGGATCCTGTCCTCTGTACACGTCGTGTGCTGCATTTTATTTCATTTCCTAAACAAGATAAATGAATTAATTAATTCAAACCTAATTAGAGTAATCCACCCCAATTTTTAGCTTAATCCACCTCTGACTTTTAGGTTTCTTGGTTAATTTGCCATTACATTCTGCCTTTGAGATGCATACAACTTCCTATCCAGACCACTAGCATCTCCACAAACTCTGCTGCCAAGATAAATTTTCCCCCAAATTTGATTGCTGAATTGTCATGTTGCTAGATGGGGAAAAGAGCCCTTTGTTACTGGGCAATGTAGAACAGCAGTGGTAAATGGGACAAGATAAACAGAAGTTATTCCAATGCTAAACCAAAACAGGAAAGCTTTCGCTCTCATTTGTTTTCCTCTACAATTTTTGGTTGGAATCATTGCAAAAACAAGAAGCTGTGTGAAACCCACAACTGTTGGCTTCCTATAAACTGGAAATGTGCTTAAGATGAAAGCGGGAGAGGGAGTACGAAGCACAACCAAGTTACAACCTGCTATGCCCTGACAATTTTGCCACTCATTCAATAGAATTGTTTTATGCTAAGGATTCATACACAGAGGCTCTAAAACTGTGTTTCTTCTTCCCAGCTCAAAACCTTGGGTACAACTCCAGGAGCTTCATTTAAAGTTACTATGCACTTTTTTCTCAGACGTAGCCTCGATTGTAGCTCTTAAAACTCCATCCCACATGTCTAAACTTATTGTCTGAGTTCACATATTATTCTAAATCACAGTCTAGATTAACCTGCTATACATAGTAAGCCTGAATGGTGAGTTAATGTTTTAGTGAATAATAATTTCCTTTCCTTTCCTTTCCTTTCCTTTCCTTTCTTTTTCTTTCCTTTCCTCCCTCCCTTCCCCTCCCTTCTCTTCTCTTCCCTTCCCAGCAGGTAGGTAAGTGGCGGAAGGGAGTGTGATGCAAGAGCAAATGGACTGGTGCTCCCTTGGACTTGTGGGAAACTGCCAGGGAACACTGAGAATGAGATCATGTGACCACATCTGAAAGTGACAGTGTAGTGAGGTTGAAGCAGCCTCAACAGCCCTGCAGTACTGAAACAGCAACAACTTTCCCAAAGTTCATTTCTTTTGAGAGTCCTGGGCAGTGGTGGGATTCAGCCACTTCGCACCACTTCAGGAGAACCGGTTGTTAACTTCCTGAGCAGTTTGGCAAACTGGTTGTTGGAAGAAATCATCAGGGCAGAGAACTGGTTGTTAAATGACTTGAATCTCACCACTAGTCCTGGGTCCCAGCATTCTGTAAGTTAGCCCATTAGAGGTACCTTAGTTCGAAAACTTTTGCCCTATGATGCACTGTTTCACCCAGTTAAAGGTTACAGAAACGCAAGTTTTAGTAGTATATTAATTGTATTATTAAAATCTATCACGGTAATATTTTTTTCTCCTTTGCTCCCAATTTCTTTCTCTTGCCTTAATATATTTTTTGGCAGTGTGGCCTGTGCCCGAAATGGATTAAGCATTTCTATTATCAAGCAGCGGGTAAGATCTCCATTTAAATTCAGACAGAAAGGATGAAGGAAATAATCAAGTTCTGGACATGAGATCATTTACCAGGGGTGTCAAACTGATGGCCTGCAGGCCGGATATGTCACATGCAGACCACACCCACCCCAGCGAAGGGAAAAAACTTCACAATACTTCACATGACAGCAACGTGATGCCTCGAGTTTGACACCCGTGATTTAATACTCTATCTCTAAAGAAATCTGGGGTCAGGTAGACATACTTACTTAACATAACATAACATAACATCAGAGTTGGAAGGGACCTTGGAGGCCTTCTAGTCCAACCCCCTGCCCAGGCAGGAAACCCTACACCATCTCAGTCAGATGGTTATCCAACATTTTCTTAAAAATTTCCAGTGTTGGAGCATTCACAACTTCTGAAGGCAAGTCGTTCCACTTATTAATTGTTCTAACTGTCAGGAAATTTCTCCTTAGTTCTAAGTTGCTTCTTTCTTTGATCAGTTTCCACCCATTGCTTCTTGTTCTACCCTCAGGTGCTTTGGAGAACAGCCCGACTCCCTCTTCTTTGTGGCAGCCCCTGAGATATTGGAACACAGCTATCATGTCTCCCCTAGTCCTTCTTTTTGTTAAACTAGACATACCCAGTTCCTGCAACCGTTCTTCATATGTTTTAGCCTCCAGTCCCCTAATCATCTTTGTTGCTCTTCTCTGCACTCTTTCTAGAGTCTCAACATCTTTTTTACATCGTGGCGACCAAAACTGGATGCAATATTCTTGCTTGAAAACCATGCTTGAAAACCATGGAATCACAGCTGCAAGGCTTAACAAGAAGCCTGAAAACACCTGTGGATGACTTATTCTCCTAAATCTTGACAAGATCTATCTTACCTCTTACACCTCAACAATCTGATCCTTTAAGCAAATTGCCCTTCAAAGGGAGAAGTTCTAGGACAGGCAACATGGTTAACATCCAACACATCTAGTGTGGCTTTAAATATCTGCTGGAAAAGCATTTGGTTTTGGACAACATCGCCACTTTCAAAAAGCTCACCTCTGGAAGAAGGAATGTTCTTCTTCCAAAGCTCAGAATTAAATGTGCTTTGAAGAATAGAAGAAGATTTTTTTTTGTTTTATTTATTTATTTTTGTCATAACAGTATATATAAGCATTAACATGTAATAACTATATAATATATAAGCATATATATGAGCATAAGTATGTAATAACTGTATTAATTGGATATAATGAAGAGGAACAATAGGACAGGGAATGGTAGGCACATTTGTGCTCTTATGCACGCCCCTTATAGACTTCTTAGGAATGGGGTGAGGTCAATAGTAGATAGTTTTTGGTTAAAGATTTTGGGATTTTGAGAAGAGACCACAGAGTCAGGTAATGTGTTCCAAGCATTAACAACTCTTTAATGCTTGGAACACATATAGAAGTCATATTTTCTGCAATCAAGATTGAAGTGGTTAACATTAAGTTTAAATCTATTGTTTGCTCTTGTATTGTTGTGATTGAAGCTGAAGAAGTTTTCAGCAGGAAGAACATTGCAATAGATGATTCTATGTGTTAAACACAGGTCTTGTCGAAGGCGGCGGAGTTCTAAATTTTCTAAACCCAGGATTTCAAGTCTTGTGGCATAAGGTATTTTGTTGTATTCGGAGGAGTGGAGAATTCTTCTTGTAAAATATTTCTGGACACGTTCAATTGTATTGATGTCTGAAATGTGGTATGGGTTCCAAACAGGCGAGCTGTATTCAAGAGTACTTATTTTTATAAAAAGTATTTATTTTATAAAAAGAAAAAAGAAGGAACTCATCTCCAAATCTCAATGTCTTCATTACATTTTGGAACAAATGTCATAAGGGAAATGATGACTGGATAAAGGACATGATTCATATCCTGAACATGGCCAGAAATAGTATTTTCTAATGTCAGCTCCTTACACAAAGGTCCATTAGCGGAAGAAGGGTGATTCCTCAACTGGCCTGAGCAAACAGAAGTCTACCCAGCCTCAAATTCACTTTTTTTCACTCAATTCCTAATTGAGTAATCAAGAACTGTCAACAGCCGCAGAAAATGAAGAAAAAATATTCCCGTAACTTAAAAAGCCACAGGGTACAGATTTGGCTTATGTCATAGTTTCCTCACATGATAATGAACATTTTCTGACTTCATGCAAACTTAATGCAGATTGTCTAAGGCTGTCAGCTGTACAGGTTCCCTGTACATTTAACCTCTAAGATCTGCATGAAATCTCTGGACCCTCATGATTATTGGACTGGGCTGAGATGTCATGTTAACAAAGTATGAAATTGGGGCCCTTATTTCAGGGAAAAGACAATTTGTCAAATGATCAAAAGACTGTAGGCAAATTCTTTCATAGCTTTCAGCAATGTCATTAACGTTCCCACTAGATTTTATCTTACCCTTTCCCATTTGTCTTTTGGAAGACGCCTCTGTAGACAACTGCACTAACAGCAGGGAAAGTAACCAATATTCATTGTTCCACATCGTTACTTTTCGAAAACTGCTGCATCAGTCCAGATATCACCATGTAAATATTTATAGTCCCTCAGTCCATATTATGACATCATGATTCAAATATTTTTAGATGAATCAGTTTTTTAAGAATCTTTAGCTGCCTCAGAAAGCCAATGCTTTCGGTATTTTAGTCAGAACTGTTGAATCTGAGCATGAGCTTTGAACTAACTCTCAGTGAGCCATTTGCAAACTGGACTCTGAACTTATTCAGGGCTTGGTGAAACTTAAAATTCTAAGTAACATAGTCAGAAACCTACCTTTGTACTTCAGAAAAGAAAGCAAAGCAAACACCTTTCTCAAAGGAACCAATTCCAATTTCAGAAGAGCACCAGGTGTGACCTTTTTAAGAACTCCCTCACAACTTATTTTCAATGATTTTAAACATTCTTGTGCAATTTGTGTACCTGTTTTTCCACACACTAGAAACTCTGGTCTGTCTGATTTTTACAATTTCTAGTTTATGATTGGGCTCTGTTTTGACCTTTTGCCCAAAGTTTTACTTCTATATTCTGTTGACTTGGCCTATCAGTAATTCACAGGTAAAAAATACCATTTTGGGAGTGGGGGGACAATGAGATGTACAAATTGTCCAATTGACAATCAAATCACATGGCTTTTTTACTTCAGCAATACAGCCTTCTAGAGCTGGGCTGAAGGATTGAACTCTATCAATTCCTTGAAACATCACTGAGTGTTTCTTCAGTTCTGTTGCCAACTCAGTTTGGAATTTAATGGCAATAGCTTTCCTAACCAGTTTTTCCTTGCAACCCACGGAGGAGGATTAAATGTTTAACATTTGTATGATGCTAACCTTTGTTTGTTGCTAAACTAGAAACAAGGGACACCACTGATACCAAATGGTGTTTTTCCTCAGCCAAATTATTCCCGGCTCCTTTAGCAACTTGCCTTCTGCTCTGCTAATGTTCTTCATTCTAGAATAAAATGATTTAATTGGAAATCAAGAGAGTGACCTAATGTTCAAAATGTGAGTAGAGTACAAAATCAGGATATTTAGAATAGAACAGAATAGAACAACCACAGGGATAGCCAAGGCACAAGGTTCAGATGGATCTCAATAGACTTGAACACTGGGCCCTATCTAACAAAATAAAATTCAATGTAGAAAAGAGTAAGGTTTTATTTACACTTAGGCAAGAACAACCAAATGTACTACAGATGCAGATTATGTGAAACTTGGTTCAACAGCAGTAGCTTCAAGAAGAGAGATCTTGGAGTCCTAGTGGACAATCACTTAAGTGTATGTCAGTAGTGTGTTGCAGTTGCCAAAAAAGCTAGGCTGCATTAAAACAGGGGTAGAATCAAGGTAACAAGAAGTGATACTACTGCTTTATAATGCCTTAGTAAAACCACACTTGAAACACACTGCATCCAATTTTGGTAACCACAATATAAAAAAAAATGTTGAGACTCTGAAAAAATGCAGAGAAGAGCAACAAAGATGATTAGGGAGCTAGAGGCTAAAAGATATGAAAAATGTTTTCAGGAATTGGGTATGTCTAGTCTAGTGAAATGAAGGACTAGATCTAGGTGACATGATAGCAGTGTTCCAATATTTGAGGGGCTGCCACAAAGAAGAGGGGGTCAACCTATTTTCCAAAGCACCAGAAGGCAAGACAAGAAGCAATGGATGGAAACTGAACAAAGAGAGAAGCAACCTAGAACGAAGGAGAAATTTCCTGACAGTAAGAACAATCAACCAGTAGAACAGCTTGCCTGCAGAAGTTATGGGTGCTCCAACACTGGAGGCTTTTAAGAAGGGACTAGACAGCCATTTGTCTAAAATGGTATACGGTTTCTGCTTGAGCGGAGAGTTGGACTAGATGATCTTCAATGCCTTTTCTAATTATGATATTCTGTATGACCAGAACAGAACAGAACAGAACAGAACAGAAGAACATAACAGAACAGAGCAAATACTTTATTTGGCCAAATGTGACCCGAACCCTAACCCTAAGGAATTTGTCTCTGGTACAGAAGCACTTAGTGTACTTGCAAAAACAACAAATGATAAATAATAATTTGACTGTGTGATGAACCATAATAATAATGATAAAACAAGTGAAGCACCACTTGAACACCACTGACATTGACAAATTCACCATTAATCAATTACAAAAGGCAACTTTATTTGGAATAGCTTACACCCTGCCACAATATCTGTAACAAACATCCACATCTGTCTATCCCAGGTCCTTGGAAAGGATTCGATAGATAAAATGCCAAATCCATCTGGCTGAACATCTGAACATACTAAAGTTTGCAGCCAGTAGAAGAAAATAAGAGGTAATAAAAGGATAAATAATACTAAGCCACAATCTATTTATTTATTTATTATTGGTTAATATACATGCATATTAGACAGAACCTAGCATTCACCATATGTTGTCAACTGTGATAATTAGGTGTTCAGCAGAGTGATGGCACAGTCCAGTTGTCTTGGCATACAATACCCTTTAGTAGCATCCCAAGGGGAGGAAGTGAGACAGTGTCCAGGATATGAGGGATCTGCAGACAATCTCTCCTAGTTATGGTCTTCTAGATATAGAAGTGCACCATGAGCATAATCTTGAGTGTGGCAGACTGGGTGCCACTGTCATCTATACAGAATCCCTTTCCTCTCAGACTTCCTGTTCAACTTAGTTCCAATCTAGCACTTTTAATGTCAAAAACCTAGGAAACTGGGGTGTTTTTTTCTGGTAAATCCCCAACCCCAGAGTATATCAGTATTCCTTCTTGTGCTGAGATTGTCCTAGGGGACTTCAAGATATGCACGGAAGTAATTGGAGGAACACACATCAGAACTTCATGGTACCCTTGATAATCATGGGGCCATCTTAAGATGACATCAATTTAGCACAGATGGCAGAATGTAGTTTGGATTGGGTTTTCTCAATCAAGTATAAGAATAATGTCAAGCCCAAGCCCAGAGACGACCCAGAAAAACCCTATTGAGTTCAATCCTTTATTTGCTTACACCTTTGGTGGGAAGGTAACAGTGTTCCGTGCACCTTTGGCGTTTAGTCATGCTGGCCACATGACCACGGAGATGTCTTCGGACAGCACTGGCTCTTCGGCTTTGAAACAGAGATGAGCATCGCCCCCTAGAGTCGGCAACGATAGCACTTATGTGCGAGAGGAACCTTTACCTTTACCTTTACCAGAATATTGTCAAACTAAAGTTATAACCTTCCAACCTATTAGATATATTCTAAGAAAGTCTATGGTGAGGCTAACCTGAACCGCTTTCCCTCTCCCCCATCCAACTCTGGACTGTGCACTCAATTAATTTGGATTTCTTTCAGGGAAAGCTCTGTGTTCAAAAATTCACTGAGAGCAGAGGTCAAAGGGCTATCGGCCTCTTTTAAAGAAGCTCTAATTAGATTATTCATGAAGGATCCTAACCTGGGCTCAGACGATGAAGATAACTACGGTCCAATTGCCGACACTGGAATCACTAGAAAATGTTCCCAAGCAAGTGGATAGTAAATCCTTGACCTCTTGTATGAAACTGTTCTTTATATCCATTTTAAGCTAGTTTGAAGCCTGGTTTTGGAACAGAAACTATCTTGTTTACCTTGTGCTATCCCAAGCTTTAACAGCAAGTCCTCATTTTTTCTGTTCTCTGTAAAAGTATCAAAGTACATCTTTTCAGCCAAGGAATTATGTAAAAATAATTATACTGCATTAGCATAGGAAGATTAATTTTCACTTTAATAATGCTTCCATTCTGTTTCCTTATTGGTGATTGCCTAGATAATGTTACATGCAAGTGCAAATCAGCATTCAGAAAGAGAGAAGAAACGTTTATTTCTAAGCATACTGAAAAATGGTTAAACCCACCCAAAGAGCCACAAAAGCAGGATCCTGAAGATAAGAGATTTATTTACAGCTCACCTGTGGTTCATAAAGGAAGAAGAAGGCCAAAAAGGTATAGTTAGATTCTCTGAAAACAATTTACCGCAAGGATCCAAAGATACCAGATTTGATAAAGATCTTTTTTCATGGCTCAAACAAAATGAGCCTACCCCCTGAAACACAACTGTGAAACTTTTTTCTTAATGAGCTAGTTTTGTTCTGAAAAATGTGGGACAAAAAATGAAAATGACAAGCTATGCTATTATTGAAAGTGTGTGGTGGCAACAGGATGTGAAGCAACATATTCAACTAGTAAAGAGCTACCTAACTCAGAGGTCTTGGATAACTCCAGATTTAGGAGACGAGCAATAGATACTGAACTGGAGTAACAATGCTTATGGTTCTAAAAAGCAGTGACTAGAAAGTCTCATTTAATACAAAGGATTCCAACCTTGGCAACTTTAAGACTTGTGGACTTCAACTCCCAGAGATTCAACTCCCAGAGACTTCAACTCCCAGAGAATTCTGGGAGTTGAAGTCCACAAGTCTTAAAGTTGCCAAGGTTGGAGACCCCTGAGCTAATGAACAGGATTCCAAGTAAGCCCTGAAAGCTCCCAATTATTGCATTTGAAGCAGACAAATCAAGTAAACATATTGTCAAGCCATTGAAGTTACTTCAATCATAAAGCAAACTTTAAAAATCTAATACTTTAAATTTATTTTTATTTTAAATTTATAGTTTAAAATCTCCTTACCTAATCAACACTTTGTTAGGAAACATAACAAAGCCTCTCTACCCAAACTATGTGTCAACTAGGCTCACATTTGTAGAGTTCAAACAAGCTAATTTATTGTTCTATGCTTATTCCACAGGAATCTCCCCGGCTGGGAGCTTTAGCCTGGGAAAGACAAAATGAGCAGGAGTGAAATTCACTTACCTTCGCTACTGGTTCGCAAATGTGAGCATACACGTGCCTCCTCCACGCATTCACAGAGCCTTCTGCGCATGCGCAGAAGGTCAAAAACGGGACGTGATGACATCTGGGTAGGTGAGCAGAGCCTCCCGCCGCTGGTACTACCAGTTTGCCAGAGCCAGATAGAACCGGCTGAATTTCACCACTGAAAATAAGGCTCAGACATTTTGTGGGGGGGGAGCAGACCTTGCCCACTTGAGTTTATGTGTTGTGTTTACATAACAATTCCAAACTAATTTCCCACTTCAGTCCTTCTCTGGCTGGGACAGTTGGTCTCCAACATTGTGCCAGTTTATCAACTTTACAAAGTCTTTTAGAAATCTTATCTACACTGCATTAGATTTTTAAAACTCTCATAATTAATCCAACTCATGTATGATTTCCTGTGCTATGCATTTAAAGAAGTGTTTCATTTTCATGAAGTAAATCAAAACAGGAAACACAACAGGAACAAAACCAAAGCTAAGAAATAGGATTTTCATTACATGTTCTCATAATAGAAGTTAAGATAAAGCAAGTCTATAATTATAATTAACTGTATCTCTTTAGTACAAGATTGGTAGCAGGGATTTATGTTTATTTTGTGTTTAAGCTATACTGTCCTCAAGCCCCATGAAGAAGGCATCATAGCAGTTGAACATGAGTGATTATGAGAAGGGCTTCGCAATCCAGGGAAAAAATGTAAATTGGCAGATAAAATATATTTACCCTCCTGCTAAGAATGACACCTGCTAATAGAGCAGGAACCAAGAGCCTAGGATAATCCCCAAATTTCAAACACATTTTGCTTAGGGAAGTGTAAACCTATTAATATCTAAAGGTTGTAAATCCTTGTAACAAGAATGCTCTTGAAACCAGTGCCATTTTGCTAAGGTTGACCCCCAGTCTGTTTCCTCTCCCCATTTCATCCATACCCTTACTGCCTTCTGATACAGGAACAAGACCTCCACAATATTGTTTGTTGACCTCAGATATAGAATTGGGTATCAATTAATCATGTGTCAGTGTATAATCTTACACAGTTGTTTTGTGCAGATTTTGAAAAAGAGTTGGGTTAATGTCAAAACTGTGATACTCTGCCTAGCAAGAACTGGGGCTAGATTTCATACAACTAGAACCAACCCCAGAAGAAGGAGGAGACACTACAGTACACTATCTCCCACTCTCAGCCCCTCGAGACAGTCTGTAAGGAATACATGACTAATGGAATCAAAAGATGATGAGAATTCAAGTAGAATCAGAGAGATTGTATGACCCCGTCACTGTCATCCATAAATACTCTTTCATTGCTAAAGACAGTCCTACAGCCCAACTGAAAAGTGTCTGGATAATCTATTTCTTTCACGACCTTCTGGGGTTGCCTTCCGTGACATATTTGGCTTCATTATCACCAGCACTGACATTATTCTTTGATGCAACTTCACAAATTCATTGAATTAAGATATGGTGGTAAACATATTGCAGAAACAGTATGCAAATCACTGCCAGATTCCAACTTCACTTGCAATTTTTGAAAACCAGAATCAGCATAGCAGAAATTATATCAGCTTTAGGAAAGAGTCATGCCTACTACCATGTACCACCAGAACAATGGATAGATTTCATTTCTGCACTTGCATTGGGACAAGTTTCACCACTTAACCAAACGTCAAGACCATATGGTAGAAGAAGTCCAATCAGATATGATTCAGTGAGGATCAAGGCCATCTCTCCTATGTATCTGTCTCTCAAATATATCTCTCCTAACACGTCTGTAACTTTACCTCATAAACCAGCTGTTTCCCCTGAAGCTGACATAGAAAGATTTGTTATATATGGCAACATTTTATTCACATATTTATTATGATTTTATTTAAATTTCATCAAGAATGTTTACTTTAAGCAGCATTTATTCTACAGATATACAAGAACATCTGAAACCTCCTAATAGGGTAGTGCAAGCATCAGTGAAGCCAACAGAGGAAGGATGAGGCTGACAGGAGTTTCTTAGAAATGCAGTATACCAAAGACCACATATATTTGTACTGATTTTTTTTTTCAGTTATGCTTCTCTGTTTTCAAAGATGAAAAAGGAAATGGTTGAAAATGAAAACATTTTTTAATTAAAAACATATTTGTTGTAATAAACAGCTATCCATAGTATTGTTCTGAAAAAATGTGACATGCTATATATAAAATAGTAGGTTATTGCAATTAGTTTTTAAGCATCTGAGCATTTCCTTCCTCAAAATTGAAATTGAAAAGACCTCTAATTTTTGAGCAGTTTTGTAGCATTAAACTCATATTCAGGACCTCAAATCAAACTAAGGTCTTTCTTCCTCTGACACAAACTTTGCATATCAAATTAATCTGTATGTGCCAGAAATAATTTATGATCCATCAACAGAACACAGAATTCAAGAGCAACCTTACATATTTTAGATCTGAGTTTCCTAGTTCCTAGTTTCCAATACAGTCTATGAACATCAAAAACACTTGTTAACTTCTATAGCACATCGCTATCTCTATCTCTATGTTTCTGTATTCATGTATATTCCAAACCGTTCTTAGAAAATCAAAATATCAATTGCAGCATTTTTATCTAGAATATGTTTCTATGCCCCAAAGGGAAGAGAGGTAAGATAATTGAGAACATTCAGCTTCTCATGAGGGCATGGTGGGAAAAAGTTTGCCTTTAGGCAAACTGGCCACACTCCCCATATTAACCATTTTATGGAATGCCCAGAAGATGAGTTCAGAATTTCCAATACGCCCATCAGCTCAAAAATGTTGAGAATTCAATTTAAAACACCTAGTTTCTGTGACACTCATATTTGTAATAAATTATTTATTTTATAAAACAGGTTAGATTAAGTTAAGTTAAAGCAATAAAGAGACAATATACAAGAAGCCCAAACTGTGAAAATACAGATTATACTGTGAAAGTCCTTAACAGCATCATTGCCACCCCACCCCCTTGATAATGCAAATTATCTACTAAAAGCAAATGTAGAAAGGAAGAACGGAAGTCCAGCCCTGCTAGTATTCCTGAGATGGAGTACTGACACTTTACTTATAATTCGTTCAAATTTAGCATCTAAAAATTACCAATAATTTGTTGTCAAACCTTGAAAAAGCCAAACTGACAATGGACTTTAGGTCTTACATCCTTTTGCATGAATTACTCTCTAAATCCAGTGGATTTAGAGAGTAATTAAAGTCCCCACACACCCCATTTTGGCTCTCAGGTAAGTGCAGGGAGGCCTACTTGGCCCAAAATGGGGCACGGGTGGGGTGGGTGCAGTGAGCCCCCCCCCCCGGCAGCCCATTTTTGCTCCAGAAGGCTGCAGGGAGGCCTACTAGGCCCAAAATGGGGCACAGGGGTGGGCAGCGCTCCTTGCAGCCTATTTTTGCTCCCAGGGGGGTGCAGGAGGCTGAGTGCTGCCTGTCCCACCCCCTGGCCATGGCCACCATGGCCATGCCCATGTAGCCAGTCATTAGGGCAGAGAACCAGTTGTTAAATAATTTGAATCCCACCACTGTCTAAATCTGTCCATTAACATCACCTTACATTCAAAACTGGAGTGTTAATTGCATCTGAAACACTGAAGTTTTTCCTGTGTAGCCTCACTTCTAAATATCAACCTGTGTCCCTTTCCTCACTCAGAAAAACTAAATCTGAAGCAGCAGATTTCTAAATCTAAGTTAGCAACCACACATTTGGAGTTTTTTCCACTGAGTTCTGTAAAGTCATATTTCTCCTAATCCAGCCCAACAGATGAAAAGAACAAAATCTACACAATTCCTCAGAACATTTCTAGCATGCCAATTTCTTCATGTGCACATCTGAGCACATGACATCATGTTTGAATGCTACTATCGATTCAGCAGGCATAACATCTACTGCAGTCAGTTACTGATTTTCTATGACTATGTTAAAGCAGCATGTGAGCCATGATTTTCAGTCCCTCACCTATTATTCAGTAATTCCTTTAAAAGTTCAGAAAGAAAACATTCCTTTCGTTGGAAAGTAAATAAGCACAATTTGCCTCAAGAATGAAGTAATTAGAATGGAAATTATGACATAGATTGCATAGAGGGCTATAGAAAAAGAAAGTAGAACTACTTAAGGAAACCCTAAGTGAAAATGCTGGCATTCATCAGTATGATTTTCTGGATGTCAGTCCTGCTGAAGAAATTTGGGGCATAATGTTTTCCTGGTTCAATTTCACTGTTCTGACAGAAAGCAGAGGGACCTATTTTGCAAGGCAGTAGTCAAGCAGTAGTCAAACACATGGTAAAGACCTTCCAGGTGATTGAAATTTACTCAGAAGTAGAATAAACTGCCATTGAACATGTAAAGGATGTGAGCCAAAGAAAAGGACCATTGGTGGCGCAGTGGTTTGAATGCAATTAGAACACAGGCTAACTGTGCCCACAGACTGGAGCTTGATCCTAATTGGTTCAAGGTTGAGTCAGGCTTCCATCCTTCCAAGGTCAGTAAAATGAAGACTCAAATTGTTGAGGGCAATATGCTGACTTTGTAAATGGCTTAGAGAGTGCTATAAAGCAAGATGGAGCAATATATACCATAAATGTAAGTGCTATTGCTATTGTTCCAGATTTCTTAGTAGACTATATAGCTTCCACTCTAACTAACATACATCTTATATGATGACCTTATATGATGACACCTTATATGATGACCCCTGTGGCTGCCTTATCAAGAGAGATCCTATCACTTTACAGATGTATGTATTGTTGCAACAGTTGTTTCCACATAAACCAACTTCTTTTAAAGAAGCACGGGATTCCATTTAGATCAATTTCAGTTAAAGTTTTCATTTTATATTATTTATATTTATTTATAGTATTTATTTCCCAACAAGAACAACTCTATTGCATCAGATCCACATGTTGTGGTCCACCAGCAGCCTGCGGAGCTGGCAACGGAGTCGGACAGCAATGAGGCTGAGGAAGAATGTGGGCCAGTCCTGGAGGCTCGGGAAGGCCCGGATGAGGGCTCTGCGTCGGAGGCTGAGATGGGGCCAGGCCATCGGGTAGTGAGGTACGGACCCTAGAGCCTCCAGAGACTACAGTAGTGAGGCAGAGGAACAGGAGGAGCCTGTTCCTAATGCACGCATGAGAAGAGCTGCCAGAAGGCAAGAGCAGCTCAAGCAAAGAGGATGACTCGGAAGTAGGGCCAAGAGATGATTGGCTCCTCCCATAAGGCTTAAAACACCAGCAACGGCATTTGGGCTTTGCCAGAAAACAACATTGATAGCTTCATCTTCTTGCATTTATTTTGTATTGGTGTCTTCTGAATGTTTGCCAAGACAGGCTTTTGGCAGTTTCCTTAATTGGACCAAGGTTGGTGATAGGACTGAGGAATTTGTGTTGGGAGGAATTTGCTTTAATTTAGTTGAACTACTGAGAATGAAGTAATTCTCAGCTTGTTCAAATAAAGTTTGTTTGTTTTTTCACTGACTGAGTTTCCTAATACCTACTTGGGCCTGGGTCACAACACCACATACTTAATACAGTAGTAATAGAAAAATGCTGAATTCGTTTATGGAAGAACAATTTAACTGGTTTGGAAGAATGCTTACACCGCTATGGTGAGATCTTACAGGAGACCAGATTTTCCCCAAATTCTTCTTTTGCTTTAACCAAAGAACTCATCTAGTTAATTCTGAGAGGATCTGAAATCATTCTAAGAATATAACTTTACCAGATCTTCCATAGCCTGAGAAGATGAACTACTGCAGCCACAATGGAACAATGGAAGCTTGGGACATTTAGTAGCACAAATCAAAGTATTTAAGTATCCCATAAATACATGGAATATCTAAGACCACCATAATGAAGAAACCACCATCCCAATTAGTAGATCTGGGCCTTCCTGAAAGGGGGCTCCTCAGCCCAGAAAGAACAAGGCCACTAAGAATTAGGGCAAAAGAGAACTCCAGATCAAACACTTCATAAAGTTTACTTTCACAAGCTTTTACTTATCTAATTGATAAGAGTATCAGATAGAATATATTCTTGGAAAAAGAAGTAAAATTGCCATTATTCAATTCCCATGTGGAACAGAATGCTTGATGCTGGTATAAAGAAAGCAGGCATTTCACTGGGTACAACCAAATAAAACTGCAAAGCTTAAATGTTGATTGTGCAAACTGGCACACAAAAATGAAACAAGCAAGCAAACCAGGTCATTGGTAGTTTTTCAAAAGCAACACTCAATGTGTTGCATGCCACTATATGTGACACTAAAAAGACAAGCAGGTTTTCCTTTTAAGGGGTTAGCCTTTATTCATTTTTTCCAAACACAAATTTTCCTGAAATCAGATCATATTTTTTCTGATATCTATAGGTATCCTATATATGCCAACCAGCTTTTTAAAAAAATTGTCATTCTTAATACCAGTCAATGAGCAGGAATTTTTTTTACAAGTATAACTATACATCACTTACAGATGTTAGCTACCGGTAGATCATAATGTGGCGTTCCCCAAACCAAGTTGGTCATAAATTTTGGACTTTTTCAGGACTTTTGTAGCACTCAGAACAGAGAAATGCTGGAGAGAAACAGTATTATGGTTAAGATGTTGAACTGGCAACAGCAACAGGTTCAGGTTCACCCTTAGCCCCAAAATTCACATTTGACTCTGGGCCCAGTGTTCTCTATCAATCCATCCTACCTCACAGGGTAGCTATGGGGAAAAAAATTGGAAGAAGAGCTATGCACAATGGTCATAAATCAAGCCTGCAAGTCATTCGCAGTCATCTCCAGAGTTTGTAATGTACGCTTCATGTCAAAGGAAATAAATAATCTTGGCTTTCCAAAACAGCTATGTACAAAATCTAATCTCCCTCTCTGCACATATCTACACAAACACTCTGTGCTCATAGGATCTTCACTGGAGAGAAATCCTTGGCTTCAGGAACCCAAATTTAGATTGAAACAACAACCCCGCCAATGAAGTTTCTGCACAAGGAGACATTTCCCCCCTGTACATACCCCTATAAGAGAGCAATTATAAATAAACTGTAAAGTCTTTTCTAATTCTAAAAGCAGCTAAGATTCTATCATTCTCCTAAATGTATTTAACTGACATCTTTTATCTGTGGAGAAGTATAAAGAAGAGTCTTGGTGAACAGGGAGAGGACTGCTGCAAAATAGTTAGCTACAACACAACACTTGCGACATCTCATGAAATTAGTTCTATAGCAGTCAACATGATGTTCCTGTCTTGCTAGAAGGGAAGTGTGTTTGTGCATACAGAGGGAGGAAGAAGCAAAGAGAGCTGAACAGCAGCAATCAAATGATAATTTAATACTTCACACTCCCAGTTCCTCTTTGCATCTCCACTTCCCCTTTTGATTACCAAGAGTATTCTCACTCGGAAAAATTTGCTTTTACCAGCCACTTTCTCAAGTGATTTCCGAAATATTCCCCATTTGTAACTGTGGGCAGGCAGAATTCCTTACTTCTTTCTGTAACAATTACTCAGACTTTGTCCTGTCACTTTATATTTACGGGACCGTCTACTGCCACCGATTGCCTCCCACCGACCCGTGCGCTCTCACAGGGAGGGACTCCTTAGGGTGCCGTCCGCCAGGCAGTGCCGACTGGCGACACCCAGGGGAAGGGCCTTCTCTGTGGGGGCTCCCACCCTCTGGAATGAACTTCCCCCAGGACTCCGCCAACTTCCTGACCTTCAAACCTTCCGCTGCGAGCTTAAAACACATCTATTTATCTGTGCAGGACTGGACTAGAATTTTAATTTTAAATTTAATTTTAATGGGGTTTATATCATTTTAATTGTAATTTTAAATTTTGGCCTATTTAAATAAGTTTTTTAATTTAGTGTTTTACCTTGTACTATATTTGTATTTTTTACCGGCTTGTAAACCGCCCTGAGTCCTCTGGGAGATAGGGCGGTATAAAAATTTGAATAAATAAATAAATTAAATAAATAAATATCAAATCAGTTGTGTCAATTGTTGTTTCTCCTTCCCCAGGGATCCAAAGGTGAATGATGAGCTTGAAAAAGACACAACTGTTGGAAAAGTAATAAAAAGGTTTAGACAACTCCAGCTAGATTTAGGAGAGAAAAGAAGATGCATTTAATATCCATTATAATCAAAAGGCTGTTGAATGGACCACAGGATATAAATAATCATTTTTAAAAATCTCCCTAACCATTAACCCAACAAACAAGATTTAGAGTAGCACACACGGCTATTTAACATTCACAGGGAGTTTTGCAAAAACAGAATTCTTCACATTTGAGGACTTGTTTACATTGCAGCTCACTGAAGTACAAAGAAATTTATTGTGCTGCCTCATTCTCAAAAAGAATGCCGCCATTATCTCTCTCTCAACAACTGCTATAATCTCTGAGAACCTCCACCAAATGATAAGCAATGGCAGCTACTTTTAGAGAGCTGTCACCTGAAAACAAAATTTTTCACACTCCACTCGGTTTGTTTATCTGGGACCTCTGCTCCAATCAACTGCCTTTGACACAACATTGTCACTAATCAGCTTTAGAGTATATCAAAGATGGGAACAATTTTTACAATTCCTGACAAGTTTGTTTGTTTGTTTGTTTAGAACATGTATATTGGCTCCCATTTTAAACATATAAATCTGGGTAGCTAACAACCAATTTAAACAATTAGTTTTCTTTTAAAAAAATATCTAAAACCAAACATATAATCCAATACAAAAGAAAATCAAAGCACCAGGTAACAATTTTACAGATGCACAAATGTCATTTATTTGTTTATTTGTACCCCATCTTTTTTTATTTTTACAAATAACTCAAGGTGGTAGACATATCCAGCACACCTTCCTCCTCCTATTTTCTCCCCAATGACCCTGTGAGGTGGTTTGGGCTGAGAGAGCCACTGGTCCAAAGTCACCCAACTTGCTGTCATGGCTAAGACAGGACTTGAACTGACAGTCTCCTGTCAGTCAGTTTCTAGCCTTGTGCCTTAACCACTAGACCAAACTGACTGTAATACTGGCTTTCCTAACATACTGATCCTAATGCCTGGGGAATTAGTGGCCTTCTGCTTGGTGCTTTCTGAATCTGAGGGGCCAAATTGTTTCACAGGAAAAATGTTATGTTAGAGAAGGCATATTATCTCAGTCCTGCAAGATGACAGTGTTTAAAAGATGAAACCTGGAGCATGCTGAATCTATCAGATTTGATAGAATGGGCTGAAACTCTTGGAGGTAGGTAGTCCCACATAAAGCCTGGCCCCATGCCATGGAGGTTTTTCAAGGTGATAACCAGCCCCTTGAGCTGCATCCTGGTAGCATACAGGAAGGTAATACATCTCACAGTGCTACACTGGCATGTTTTGCAGCACTCAAAATTATGCATGTGTATTTTGAAATCATTGATGCTTCTAAGTATTCTTCAGAATTCTGAGTATTCTTCGGTATTCTCATGTTGTAAGAGAAGTGGGGTTGAAGTAAACCAGTTGAGAAATGGCTAAGACATGAGTGGAAGTGAGCAAATCTCCAGGCGCAGGAATGGGCACAACTGGTGCATAAGATGAATGGAAGTCATTGACCGAGGCTGTCACCTGCTCTTTCAGCAGGAACCATGAATCAGGAGGAGCCCCAGATAGCGCACCAACTCTGTTTGAGGAAGCATGATCCCAACAAGAGTTAAAAATGAAAAATCAATAGATCCAGAGGGGTCAAAAACCCAGGACCACTTGGCCTTGTCAATTTCTGGCAGAGAAACAAACAGTAAGCATGTAAAGTGCTCATTAAATGTTTAACTGATCCACTGACATATATATACCATCCAAGCAAGCCATCCCCTAACCAAGTCTATTTTGGGTATTGAAGCTTTGCTGGAGTAGGGAACAGAATGGATTGTAGTTGCAACAAGCAATGAATAGAAGGGTTTAAAGTCCTAATGTCCTGGACTCCCACAATTACCATTACTTCATTGACAAAAAATGGAAAAATCACATTTGCTAACTGTCATCTTCATTACATGCATAAAGGCATGAAAGATCCCTCAATTTCAGTCACTTTTCCCTTGCTTTTAAGGATCTAAGCAAAAATCATTGCAACCTTTTGAAAGAGAAATAATAAACATGTAAAATTGCTATGATAAAAAAACCCACATAATTTGTCTAAGCCCAATATTTATTTTAGTTTATTGCCGAATATATGTAATTTCATTAAAAAAAACCACATAAGGAGGAGGAGGAGAATAAAATGTTGACTGTGAGATACTTGATAGGCAAAGAGGGTTCTTGTTTTCTATCATCCAAATATTTAAAAAAATTAAAAGAAGATCTCAAATATTTACAGTTGCACAAACTACAGAGTGATTCATATGTGATCTTCAGTTGGGGAAGTAGAGGACATGGCGGATTGGGGAAAGCACTAGAATATACAATCATGGCTCAGCTGAGACAGCAAAATGCCACACACATACACATGTGTAGTTCACAGGATGAAGAAATACAAAGCTACCTAAAACCAGCAGTAACACTTTGCAGTCTAGCACTGTTGTGTATTGTTAACACTAAAAAACAGTAGGGCTTTAAGCAACAGATTTGTCTAATGTAAGACAAAGGAAGTTCCATCTTTACCATTTTAGAGTTTTAAATGTATTAAATAAAAATACCACAGAATTTCTAGTATTTTTTAAAAAAATAAATATCAGGCATTTTTGGCCGAACCTATAAATCTGATTTGTCTAAGTTAATTTTAACTCCAAACTGGCTAATAATGAATCAAAAGATTCCATAATCAGAGAACAGCACTGATCATACACATAACCCCCGTGTATTGTAGCATGTCATAGGCTGTGGTATGTCAGTAAATTGTTAATATCCCCAAAGGTTATTAAGTGGAAGTTCAAATTTATCTATCTATCTATCTATTTAAAAGATTTGTTCGGCCACCTCTCTAAAATACAACTCTGGACAGCTCCCAATAATAAAACCCAAAACTATAAAAACCATAAATCTTTTTTCCTTTGAGATTAAATATTTTATTAGTTTATCAAAATATAAAATACAGAAATACACACCATCAAAACAAAACTCAGTTTCAGTCGTGCTCTTGGGGGAATTAGTCAATTTAATCTCTAACAAAGAATTTTCATGTGGCTTCACAGGAAATGGAGACAAGTACACTGGGGACTTAGATCAGAGATGGAGTTATTTACACCCATCCACATATGGTTGGCTGACAAGTCCCATGATGACCAATGGTCATGGAGGTTAGATTCAGTGTGTAATGATAGACCACCAGCAAGGATCTTTAATATTGGTTACAATATCTTGAGGCTACAGTACTGCAAGGGTTTTAGTGAAATAGGACATGGAAAAGAAGCAAGCAGGAGAATAAATTGGCTGAAATCTTTAGTGCGAAAAGTTGGGTACCACCATTTCGAACAAATTTTATTAAAGCTCATAAATATGGTTCACTTCATCACATGCCTGCAGTGGCTAAAATGATGTGGGATTTAAATTGTAATGAAGCAGTGGTGAAGAGAAGAGAAGGTGTTTCTGCAGACGCAGGCCGCACATGTCACAAGTACGGTATCTTTTTCATTAACAATTAGAACGTATTAAGGACACATTGTTGAGACTTTCTGAGATTGGCTTAAATCTTTTGATGTCTAGTATGTGAGTTCTCTCACTGAATTTGATTGGGGAAATTTTCTTTTTCTCCAAAATACATTTGAAATCTACAACAAAGTGTCTTGGGAGGCAGAAACGTTCTTTTGAGTCCTGATATCAAACTTGTGTCCATGATTATTTATTTATTTATTTTTGCACAAAGAGGGCATTGTTTGCAGACATGCTATGTGTCACATTAAAGAAAGAGCAGCTGATGTTGGCGCTAATCTAGTTTGTGCACTTGTTGATGCCTGTGATTGGGTTGTTGTAGGTGTAGGGGAAATCTGGATTTGCTTCAGTATGCAAGAGAGGGATGCAACTTGCTGGCAATAAGACATTAGTTTGCTACTCTTCCCCAATCTAGTGTCTATACAGGTTCCTTCAAAACTTTATTTTTTTAACCATCTTTCTTCACACCCATACTTCCAAAGGACTCAGTGTTTTCATATACTGTACAGAAATTAGGGGATTTCCCCACCCTACAACTATTGGCGAAAACAAATGTCAGAATGCTGAAAATATCTCTGAGATCTTGATCCGGACCAGAATTTGTGTGTTCCAGCCCAGTTCTCCTCCAGTTTTCAAAATAATCTCCCAAGAAAGTTACAGCTAATTCACACATTCATCAGGGCTAAATCAGGAACTGCATCAGCCATCCTTATTTGGAGCTCTCCAGATTAAGAGTTCAGTCTGGAATGCTGCAAATCCAAAACATTGTGAGTTGTTCTAACAATCTATCTTCAGGGAACTGCAGTTGCTAAGGCTTTGGGGATGAATAGTCTTAGTCCAGGATTTCTTAACCGTGGCAATTTAAAGGTGCTGACTGGAGAATTCTGGGAGTTGAAGTCCACCCATCTTCAAGTTGCCCTACTGTGGCGAGTACTGTGCTCCACACAACTTTGGGAGGGCTGAGAGCTCCAATGGGCAAGCAATGATGCAACTTGGCAGGACTGGTTGTGGTGTATTATGGGTAAAGCTGGGTAATTCTTCTTGGGTTTTCTTCTTGGTTTGGGGAATTAAGGTATGAATTCCCTGATTAGCCTGTCCCTCTTTTTAGGCTTATGGTACATCTTTGCATGTTTTTAGACTAAAATGGATGGAAAGAACACTATTGGTTTTTAATAATAGCAATAGCACTTAGACTTATATACTGCTTTACAGTGCTTTACAGCCCTCTCCAAGTGGTTTACAGAGTCAGCATATTGCCCCCAACAATCTGGGTCCTCATTTTGTCCATCTCGGAAGGATGGAAGGCTGAGTCAACCTTCAGCCTGGTGAGATTTGAACTGCCAAATTGCAGGCAGCTGAAGTAGCCTGCAGTACTGCATTTTAACCACTGCACCACCATAGCTCTAATGAGAGTTAGAGGGGACTATAAAGTTTGTAGTAAAGGGAATCCACAAGACATAGGGTGCCCATTCTTGATATACCTAAAAAAACACAATCATAAATGTTTTAAATCTAGACTGGTATTTTAAAAAATAACTGATTTATATCATAAATCTAAACTTTCACTGTTGCTATTTATTGATAACAAATTCAGATATAAAGCAGAATCACTATGGACACAGTTTACGTTTATCTTGACAACAGAACACACAATACTTGTTCTATCTTCCAATGCAAAAATAATTCCCAAAATTAATATTAATAATTCTATCAATTTTAAGAATATTTAACTATTTTGGAAACACCAAAATAGGATTAATGCATAAGATTTGGTCATGAGTTCTGATTGCTCCAAAACAATTAAATGTTCTTAGAACTGTTAGAAAGGTGATAGAAAGTGAGTAAAGATTTAAAGATCCTGATGTATTGTTAAAATTGGTTCCTAAAATCAGGAATTTATTTATGAAGAACTTTGGAATCAATGTGCTTGGATTGTTACAAAGAAAATTGATCTTGGGAAGATACTTGCATACAAGATATCTAAAGGTAGCTTGATAAAATGTGCACACTGTCAATTTATCATCTCCTAATACAAACCTATTTTCACCTTGTTTTTCCATACCTGACATGCAGTTTTTCCCAAGGCAGATTTATTTCCAAGCACTATTTCCTAATGCAGGCATTTTTATTTCTCCAATGTAAATTTTCTTCTCCAATGTTCAGAAACACCCAAAACAACTGCTTCATAAATATCAGGTAACTCGGAATAGGGAAGGGCAATTTCCTTCCAGTTTATGTATTAAATTAGATCAGTTCCTAGTAAATACAAGAGGAAACTAATTCCATTGAAAGGTAGCAGGTCAAGTGAGGCTACCCAGAGCAGACTACATGACATGAAATTCTATCCACCTAACACCTCACTATCCTGCATCTCTCCCCTACCCTAACATCTGCCTGTAGGCTTACCTGCTTAGAAATAGGCGCAGCTCTATTCTTGCATTGATTTATTTACAAAATGCCGATGCAAACACCTTATTGTCTTCTTGCCACCACACAACTATCTTTCTAACAGCCTGAGCCTCCTTGGCTTCTTAGGCTGCAATGAAACCTCCAAAGAAGGTCTTACAGGGAAGCTCTTACTACTGGGCATTTCAATTTGGAAAGTGTACACCATCAGGATGCATGACAACAAGGATAACAGAAAAGAGGAGGAGGAGCACACACATATTCTTTCAGCATTTTTAAAAATGTTGGGCCGGTGAATAGCGCAGGCTAGTAAAGCCTGTTATTAAGAACACAAAGCCTGCAATTACTGCAGGTTCAAGCCCGGCCCAAGGTTGACTCAGCCTTCCATCCTTTATAAGGTAGGTAAAATGAGGACCCAGATTGTTGGGGGGGCAATAAGTTGACTTTGTAAAAATATACAAATAGAATGAGACTATTGCCTTATACACTGTAAGCCGCCCTGAGTCTTCGGAGAAGGGCGGGGTATAAATGTAAACCAAAAAAAAATAATAATTATTTATTATGCTGCCAATTTCCCCTATAAGGCAACACTATCAAATGTACCACCAATAGAAATGTCACTGAAATTCTCAGACGTCCTGAAAAACAGAAGCCTTTTCACAGGAGCAGAAAATGAAAACACTTCAAGGCAGCATACATTTTTATTGCAGAAATTCGTGATTTGCTTTACAAGCCATGTGTTAGAAGATGCCATGATAGCAGAGACATGGCTATGGGGCTCATCTGGTCAACAAAGGTTCAGGTTGTTTGCTTTTAACCTGGCACCTTCCAGGAAGGTAGCTCACTATTCTCATTCTTTCCTTGACAACATGGCCAGGGCCTTATTGGTTGGGGATAACAAAAGTTGTGCTTCAATATTTTGGGGAGGAATCAGGCTGGGGGAGGCTGGCTGATAAAACTGCCTTTGGAGAGAAGCTACACTTAATTCTTCCTATTTGCTGATATCTCAATGTTAGGGAAACGTTTAACATCAGACATGCTAACAGCCGTCTCAGTCTTGATCCCAGATTAAAGATTATCTCTTGACCCAGTCCTTGCACACACACAACCAAAACTTTACTATCAACCCCAACTGAGGATGTTAATCTCAATAAGGACACAATCAGCAATCACCAAATGTTTTGAGGGTCCTGTTATCCTTCTGCCCCAGGCAAGAGGAATAGCCTTTATGTCAGAACCCCTTTGAAATTCCTAGTTCCTAAAATAGTTTCTCCCTGCCATCCAGGTTGCTCTATTTAGCAGCAAATGAACAATAGTCACCCTCTGCCTTCTTAATGAGTCACCTACAAAGCCTGTAACCATTGACCTGCAAGAACACCCCCCACTCCAAAACAAAAACAAAAAACAAAAGAGAACTCCTGAGCAGCATTCTCATATGGAAATTTTCATGGTATTAAAACAGTCATGGTTACATCTAATTTGGATCAAAGGTGCAATGGGAGACTGTGGAAGATGATTCCAACCTGAAGGTGCAGCATAACTGTCCTAACTCAGACTATGAAGAGTTATGCAGGGAACAGCACTGGATAGCAACATGATTTTAATCTAGGTCTCCCTGGCTGCAGATGCCATTACACTTCTCTTTTCACTCTTTGAAGCAGGTAAGAGAGGAGACCATGTTGACTTAACATAATGGTGGATGCATTGAAAGCAGAAAACTCTTGTGCCTGCAAGCAGGTGTTTTGTCATCTAGTAAAGAATTGTAAGGCCAATTGCAGGCCCCAGGCTCAGAACTCTTGTCTTTGCTTCATAGGGTAGAGGTAGGCAGACCATGGATGTAAGACAATCTACCGGCCAGGAAATGGGAGCCTATTTGACAGCTGCTACATTTTATGACTACAGATGGCTAATAACAATGGGGAGGGGGGGGGAATAAAAGGAAATGCCACCTGTCTGGATGGGAACTTGTTTATGTATTACTGTACATTTGAATATATGGTGGTACTTGGAAATAAGCAAAGTCTTTTAACAATGAAAAGTCAACATAAGAGGTGAGAAAGAGAGGGAGTGGGGAGAGAGAAATTTTATCTCCAGGAAAAAATACTAGAGTTTGGTTGAAAATCTGAACTCATGAAATAAGATTACTGTAATAATTTCTTAAAGCCCTAATAAAAAATATGCCTGAAGCAATTTACTTAAATGGTCTAATGCTTCAGTCTTTTATATATGGATTTTAAAAGGAAGCATAACACTAAAATGCCTTATAGTGAATACATTTACTGAACTATAAATGTGCCAGGACATAGAATTTGTGGCAGTCGTCCCATTGTTGCACACAATGAAGCAACCAAATCAATTCACTTAAAGTCTTGGGGATTTTTTTCTGAAATCAACAAATTTATAAATAATATAATCCAAATTTGTCATGGCAAAACATGGACAAGGCAAATATGCCTAAACACATTAATGTACATACACAAGTAAAAGCCATACCAAAAGCTGCCCTAAGATGTTTTAGCATCAGAGAATGAAAATTGCCTAAGCAAGTATCTACTCAAGCAAAATATATTAAACTGTTATGAAAAAACTGGCCAATTTTAAAAGCAACATATAGACTCAACAACCTAATCATTGTGCCATGTTCCCTCTGGTGAAGAGGAGCCTTTTCCTGAGCTGAAAGGGAGTGTTTCTCTAATTGAGAAAATGCAAATTTCATTAGTATAGCATATCAGCATAATACCTTTTTCATGGCAGTGTTTATTTGCCTAGCTGTTCAGGTATATTTCCAACGCTTAAGGCTTTTTATAGCTGGTCTCTTATTCTGAGGTGCTGCACTTAGGAGAATAAAACAACAAATAAAACATAGACCTCCCTACTGACATGTCTTCCAGCTTGATTTACAGTAGGTATAGGCTACTATGGTAGAAGGAAGGATGAGTAAAGCAGCAAGTGTGTTTCCAACTTGGCCCATCCCTGCTAAATTTGTAAGAGAGAAAGAATCTTTAAACCATTCTGTATTTATATCTAGGATACTATAAGTATCAATAACCTTATGTTGTTCTGCAGGATTGGATGGAAAGTTGCTGCTTTTAAAAATGTAAACCTACTTAAGTCATACCGAAATGAATGTGCTCTCATTTTTGCCTATGCTAAATACCGAACAGAAACTATGTGAAGGCAGATGAGAAACAGTTTGAAATCAATAAGTAAGAAATAATGTATTAACCTATCCAGCCACCTGGAACTGAGTACAAACATTCTCTAGAAGAATGCTGCTTTTAGCTTTAGCTACAGCAATAGAATTTAAACTTACATACTGCTTCATAGTGCTTCATAGTACTCTCTGTATGGTTTACAACGTATTGCCCCCAACAATCTGGGTCCTCATTTTATCAACCTCGGAAGGATGGAAGACTGAGACAAACTTGAGTTGGTCAGGATCGAATTCCTGGCTGCGGGCAGAGAGGGCAGGCTGCAATATGCATTCTAACCACTGCACCACCAGGGCTATTAAGCTTTCAAGTAAACCAGGTAGCTGCACCTGGAATTGCTCCCCAATTGGTCTATAGAGGACTGCCATCTGAGTCACTCAAGTGGAATTTGCAGGATAAAGACAAAAAGTAGGATAGAAGTTATTAAGAGATGGAACCAAAGCATAACATACCCATCATCATCAGGTTTCTGTACAGGTTATTGGAAGCAAATATAGAATTTAGTCATAGAGATAGAAGCCGTTGGCAGCTGTTTCTTCCTCACCAGCAATCTAGAATCTGTCTCATTATGAAAGTTGGACTGGGCAAAAACATTTGCCTCAGTTCTCATTTCTTAATGAAAGCTCTATTTTAGCTACTATAGAAACTCAGATTTCTATGCTAGACTTCCTGATATGTATAATACTAATTGAAACAAGTGCAGCAAAGGGAAGGAGAAGACTCAAGGGAGACACCTCTGAAATAACCTCTGAGACCAGATAATAGAGGCAAAGCTTTGATTTGATGACTAAGATTGGGTACTTTTTCTGCTTGGAAACCTGCAAAGTAGGAAGCCAAACAGTCTTCCAGCAAACAAAGTAACTCAGTTCCACTAATCAAAAGTTGCAAACTGGTTGTTAAACTTATGCCCAGGCAGACCAAGACAAGATAAATAAAATCTCTTCAGTATGGACCCATGATAAAACAACAGTCCTCTGGTTGCAAACTTGCCATGACATCCCAAAGCATTTTTGTTACAGACAGAACAAGCTTTCCTATGCATGCACCATCGCCTAATAAATATTCAGCATTGAGGTTGTTTCCTTGAATGGAGAAATCTCCTTACATCATGAATCCACATAGTTCCCAGCTCATGACACATTTGATTAGCTGTCAAATTAAACAACAGCCTGAGCAAAGAGACCATAGGAATCAATTATCCTTTATCAAGATAAGTATCTGCAGGGAACATGCCCCCCAGCAGCCAAAGATAATAGCTGTGGAACTCACACAAAGCACTTGTGACTGAAAAAAAAAAAAGAAATCTGCATAGCTGCATGTCACAATGCTCAAGCAAAGGAAGAGAGATTGGCCAATGCTCCTTCAATCAAGAACATTTCTGAATTTTTACCACAGCTCTGGGATGTCATTCACAAGTCTGATTTCCACATTAATCCTTCTTAGCACACTACAAAGTCACCTTGTGGTGAGGTGTAGTGTAGTATCCCCATTTATTAAGCCCCTTCATAATGTTGCTTCCTCCTTCTATGATGGTGCTGCAAAAATTAGCTAGCCTACTAATTATTTTATCTTGCATAATCCTTTCTCCATGGATAAATCATGTCTAGTGTTATTATTATTTTTTTAGGAAATGAGTCTGTTTTTATTTTTATTTTTTGTCACAACAGTATACACAAACATCATCAAAAATAAAAACAAGATATCATGAAAGAAAAATATGTATATATAAGTAAAAACAATGGACAGCTATGTTAATCTGATATAATGAAGGGAACAATAGGACAGGAACGATAGGTACTTTTGTGCTCTTATGCACGTCCCTTATAGTCCTCTCAGGAATGTCTTAATGGGTAGACTGTGAGTCTGATATCTCTCTCCCTGTCCTCCCCTCCCCTATCAAAAATGGTTAAAAAGAATGAAGGAACTTTGTACACATAGTGAATGAAGTCACCATAGAAATAAACATCCTGGTGTGTAAACACAATGGAAAAGGTGGGAGCAAGACACCAAGACCTTCGCAGGAAAGGGAGGGGAGTCCATGCAACACTCAAGGGTGAATAAGGATATGATAAAATGCCCCCTTTTGTTTTCTCTGCAGTCCCCAGCCCAGAAGCACAAGCACACTCAATGCACCTATTTGCATTTTCAGCCTGACTCTCTAGTTCCTTTTCTAAAAAAAACAATGCGTCAAAGTTGTATTGCAACATATTAACAACAATTTTTTTTTTTAAACCAAGCACTAAAATACTACCTTCAAGACTTCTCATCAAAGCTTTCAGTCCAATAAAGAGCTCAGATTGTGACCCGGGACCCATGCCACCGCTTGCAGCCCATTCCTGTACGGCTGCCGTTCAGCCCCTTCATGTCCCTGCTTCCCCAAAGCGAGCAAATCCGGATTTTAAAAGTGCTTCGAAGCAGTAAACATTGCAAATATTCTGAGGAAGTCCTTAGCATGCCGCGATCATCCGCCCGCGGGGCCAGACCCAGGATGATCCGGGAACCGGAATCCGCTCCTCCCCACCCCTGCGGGTCTTACTTCTCGAAGTAAGTTACTCCACGCCACGGAGAAGGTCCCACTTATCCAAGCTCAGCCTTCTGCTCCCATCTCATTTTCTTTGCTCAGGAGGAAGACCAAAAAAAAAAACACCAACAAAAAAAACCCTTTTCTTTTCGCGGAGAGTAGGAACCGAACCACCCCAGAACTTTGGGTCATTTGGTCATCCACGGAAGATTTGGCTCTAAATCACTAGTGGCAGCTGTAGCAGCAGCCACGGAGAAGGGCTGCCCATACCTGCATCCGTCCCGAATGCCAGCTGATCGTTTCCAAAACCTCCACGGAGATTTCTGCCCATTTACTCCATCACCCATTTGCCCCGATGCCCGGCTTCTTCCCCACCCCACCCCAATCCCCTCCCTGCCTATTCACGCATCTCTCAGTTCTGCTGATTGCTCGGGACATTTGCAACTAAATCCCCCCCGGAGGGTTAGTTTTGCACCCGAGAGAGATTGACCATCATCTGAAACCCTACCTCTCCCGAGCCATTCTGGACTGCCGCGCATTTCCCCACAATGCCCTTTGGGGACGGATCTACCTGTCCGGCGCCTCCTCCCTGAGTCCCGTCCTCCAGGCCCATCCTAGGGCCGTAGCTTAGGTTGCAAGTCGGACCCGGTAGATCTGGGATTCGAGACGTCCGCGCCGCGCTCAGCCTGCCGGGTTGCAACCCCAATTTTCCATTGCCGGGCCAAGGGAAAAATACAGCTTCAAGCTTCAAGGCTGGGCGAGAAACTTTCAAGCCCCGCCTCCCCCCCGCCCCCCGAGGAAAGCGCCCGGTCTTGCAACAGCCTCGCCTGCGCTTTAAGAGCAGAGCGGAGCGGCGCGGATCCAAGCGGAGTCCCCCAATGGTCACCTGTGTCTCTGCCCTCCCTGCATCCCGCCACCGTCGTCTGTGACTCCCTTACCAGCGTCCACGTTTGATTTCCAAACCTCCCTCGACGTTCAGTACATCCTTTAGAAATCTCGCCAAACCCCACTTAACGTTTATTCGTGAGCGTGCACGTGCAGAGAGTGACAGGCTGCAACCTGTATTTGTGTGTGTGTGTTTTGTCGCTTGTTTTCCTTTAAACTTCTTTGGTGCTTCTGCTCCTTTAATTTAGCATCCCATATTATGGAATAGCTTCTCTGGGGAGCAAAGGAGGAGTGGGGAAGCCAAGACTAGAGAAAAAGCAGCTAGCAGATTCCCCCCCCCTCTAAATACTCTGTCTAGATACTTTAGAATAGAATAGAGAATAGAACTTTTATTGGCCAAGTGTGATTGGACACACAAGGAATTTGTCTTGGTGCATATGCTCTCAGTGTACATAAAAGAAAAGATACCTTCATCAAGGTACAACATTTACAACACAAATGATGGTCAATATATCAATATAAATCATAAGGATTGCCACCAACAAGTTATAGTCATACAGTCATAAATGGAAAGAGATTGGTGATGGGAACTATGAGAAGATTAATAGTAGTGCACATTCAGTAAATAGTTTGACAGTGTTGATGGAATTATTTGTTTAGCAGAGTGATGGCCTTTGGGGAAAAACTGTTCTTGTGTCTAGTTGTTCTGGTGTGCAGTGCTCTATAGCGTCGTTTTGAGGGTAGGAGTTGAAACACTAGATACTAAAAGGTGTCTAGTGATATCTTTTCCCAGGCTATCACAAGCTGTATACAGATAGTCCTCGACTTACAACAGTTCATTTAGTGACCTTCAAAGTTATAACAGCGCTGAAAAAAAGTGACTTATGACCGTTTTTCACAGTTACGACTTTTGCAGCACCGCCATGACCATGTGATCAAAATTCAGATGCTTGGCATTTGTTTCATATTTATGACTGTTGCTATGCCCTATAAGGCTTTCTGATCGTTTTTTTGGTGATCTCCTGACAGCAAAGTCAATGGGGAAGCTTAACAACCGGGTTACTGTAGTGATTCACTTAATAAGTATGGCAGGAAAGGTTGTAAAATGGGCCAAAACTCACCTGACAACAGAAGTTTTGGGCTCAACTGTGATCATAAGTCAAGGACTACCTGTAAAGGGTTTGTTTTTTTTAACATCAATACAACATAGAGTCATCCACTGTAGATAACAACCAATTCACAGATAGGTGTTCATTTTATTGCTAACTTCCTTAGTGGGTGAGTAAATAAGCCATTCCAGGTCATGGCACTGCCAGGCTTAAGCGGGCCTTAAGGCAAGATATTTGTCTGAGGAACAACATTATTGACATAAGCAATATTCAGTTCCAATTTTCCTTCAAAATCCACATTAAAAAAAAACCCCACACTCAGAAATCCTGGCACTAGTCATATACTGACACAGTTTTGCCCATTCTGTATAATCTTCCCTTTTATCACATCATGGTTTTCCAAAAGATGGAAAGTGTGTCTTTAGGAGTGATCAAAGCACCAAGATGGCAACCTCAACAGGGTAACTGAAGCATCGCTTCTGTGTGACACATGTTAAAAAAAAAGGGGGGGGGAGCAGCTTCAGCTGCCATTTTGACTTTCTTTTTGATATTCACCCACCCAACAGATGTCTCTCCTAGCTATTGAAAGGTTGTCCACCCTACTTCTAAACTTTGCAAAATGTTAGCTTGCCTCTTTGGTATGTGATATAGTGTACTATGTATGCCCATTCAGCTAGTATAAATACATGACATCACTTGCTATAAAATCTGCATCACTTTCACTTTAAAATGCATGGAAAGGTCATGTTCCAAAATATTTCCTGGATTGGTTCATATGCTTATCTTGATCTGTATGATCCCATAGAACAGAGAATTGTTCCTTAGTTCTTCAAATGGCTGGACTGTATGCAACAGCTGGAAATATACTGCCAGTTGTAGAAATCAGGTTTTAGGTGCAAAATCTGGTAGACGCAACCTTGCATAACTGATCATTCTAGCCCCACCCCATCCTCCACCCTGTCTATAAAAAGGCATAATTTCTTGGCAGAAAGCCAACTGAAGGGGATTACCATCAGCTCTTGGGGCTCATGCTGTGTGGAAGGAAGTGTAGAATTAGAATAAGGAGGAAGGTAATTTTCCGGGCCATGTGCACTGCTATAATTGCCCAGTAACTAGAGAAGTAAACAAGGTGACACTATTCTTCAAGTGGTGTATGATGTCCTATGGGAAGACTGTGCCTGCATTCTCCCAGGAAAAGCAAATAAATACAATGAACTTCTAAAAGACTACATAGCAAAAAGCAGTCATTAATAGTCATTTTGTCCACAAGCTAAGTTGAATCTATTCCTTCTTAAACTTCCTTTAAAAAGTATTTTAGTGCAAACTTTTACTTCAGTAGTAATCTCGTGTCAGCTTCAGATTCTGTATTTATTTTGAATACTTATATCTGAACACAAATGAAAAACAATACAAGTCTCTTTCATACTTCCAAAGTAACACATTGATTATTGTGTGACATTCTACTTTGATTTCCAGGTCATAAGATTTGGTTTCATGGACTTAACTGTCAAGCAAACAACTGTGTGCTTATGGTGTTACTCATAGTTCTCATTTAATGACCATTTGCAGTTGTAACTGTTGAAAAACTTACTTTGCCACTTGCCACCAATCTAGACATTTATGATGTTTGCAGCAGAGGTGGGTTTCAGCAGGTTCTGACCAGTTCTGGAGAACTGGTAGCGGAAATTTTCAGTAGTTCGGAGAACCGGTAGTAAATATTCTGACTGGCCCCACTCCCATCTATGCTCTGCCTCCCAAGTCCCAGCTGATCAGGAGGAAATGGGGATTTTGCAGTAACCGTCTCCTGGATTGGGGAGGGAATGGAGATTTTACAGTATCCTTCCCTGCCATTCCCACCAAGCCACACTCACCAAGCCATGCCACGCCTACCAAGTCACACCCACAGAACCATTAGTAAAAAAAATTGAAACCCACCACTGGTTTGCAGGTATGTAAAACAAAGGAAAGCTGAAATAAAATTGCAAATCCAGTCATGGTTTCACTAGGCGACAACTTAATTGGGTTGCTCATCCCATGAGACATGATAGCAGTGTTCCAATATCTCAGGGGCTGCCACAAAGAAGAGGGAGTCGGGCTGTTCTCCAAAGCACCTGAGGGTAGAACAAGAAGCAATGGGTGGAAACTGATCAAGGAGAGATGCAACTTAGAACTAAGGAGAAATTTCCTGACAGAACAATTAATCAGTGAAACAACTTGCCTGCAGAAGTTGTAAATGCTCCAACACTGGAAATTTTTAAGAAAATGTTGGATAGCCATTTGTCTGAAATGGTGTAGGGTTTCCTGCCTGGGTATGGGGTTGGACTAGAAGACCTCCAAGGTCCCTTCCAATTCTGTTGTTGTTGTTGTTGTTATTATTATTATTATCCCAATTATGGTTGCTACTAAACAAAGACTGAACAAATATTAGTTGGGTTTTTGATAGCAGAGATTTTAATTTGAAATAAAGCATGTCTAGTTCAAATGACAGCTAGATGCAGATTTGGAATGGCCCTGTTCCCCTTTATTATTGGTTTGTAAGTCTTGTTATATATATTCAACAAGCCATATGGAAGACCAAAGTAATATAATGTGGAGGTGATACACTGGTAAGATTCAAGGTAGGATGGGCTGCATGTTGTTCTTTGGTAAAATGAGAACAAGAACACGTGATCCTTGAGATAAAAGGGAGTGTTCATTTTAAGAGTCCTTCCAGCCACTGCAGAAAAGATTGGTAGGCTATCAGTTCCTTCCTCCTCATTTCCCAGATTTGGGGGGGGGGGACCCTAATTGTCGTACGAGCGACTGCAGACATAGTAGGGAGGGGCTTACTTACCTTTTTCCCATTTTCTACCTCCATCTCACACATATGTGGGTGTGGAGAACACGATACCACAGAAATGAAATTCCTAGACCTGCCCCATTTCCTTTGGGCCTTCCCTGCCACCCTCAGAAGTAGAAAATTATCCACCCTCGAGTTGGCAGAAAACAATATTAGCATTTAGGTTAGATATTCCCACTGCCAATTAGTATCCTGGATATTAAATCAGAAGAAAAACATTTCCAGAAAATGTCAAAAAGGCTTTTATACTGTTGTTAAATAAACAACTGGAATGTGTCCCTGAAATTATAGTTAAGTTCAACTTAAAGGAAACAGTACTTTTTGACTGTTCTGTTTTTCTTCAAAAACGACCTAGATTTGGGGAGGAAAGAGATCCAGGTGTGCAGGATTACAATGATCAGACTAGGGGAATACTTTCAGGAATTCCTTTGCTTACAGACAATTCACAGACTGCTATTCCAAGACACACACAAAAGTTGATATTGTTCAGCCATAGTTCCCAGCATCCTCCCTAGTGCTTATATGGCAGTGCACCTGCTTGACTTAACATTGATTTAACTTACAGTGACCACTAGGTTCTTACATCTTAGCAAAAGCAACTCAGGCTGTATGCATATTCAGTAAACAGTGGCTTAAATGTTTTGGAATAACGTATTGTGTGAACACAGCCTGGATTGCAGACATATTTAAAAGGGTTCTTTATGAAAGCCTGGGTCATCCTAGGCAGTTGTTCTAGAAAATAGTAAATAATAATGAAATTATTTTCCTATCTCAAAATGTTTACATTTGAGGCCAGGTGGTGCCCAGCTAAATAAAAAGATCACCTTCACATCTTTATATTATTCATGTTATTTCCTGGGAACCCAGGAGCACAGTGAACAATAGATGCCAATTACAAAAAAGAAGAAGAAACATCTTGTATAAAAAGGGTCATTTGCAATCTAACTGTTTACTTTTACTGTGGTAGGAAAAAGAGTCTCTGCTTCCTGAAGCTGCTTGCCTGTAATGCTGTAGATAGGCCGGCTCTCTGTTGATTCCCTACTCCGCTGATTTGTTTTCAACCCCATTCCCAGAATGGCATTTTTCTGTGGAACTGTATTTGCATAATTGAGTATACTTGCCTAAGCAAATCTATTCATAGAAGTATGCAAAGAATCCATCCTAGTGCCAGGCAGCACAAAGGAACTGAAAAGAAATCGCTTGCAGTGTGTGTGATTAATTAAAAAATGATCTCTTTTTTTTCTCCCCCAAAATCTAGTGGCTATATATTTCAAGAGGGTCTGTAACACTTTGGAAAGGATTGTAGCACTTTCAGAGGACTGATGATGAAATGTGAACACAGTTGGGAGACGTTATGGACTCAGTACCAGTCTCCTGGTACTGGGGCATGATCATAATGCCTAAATTGTGTAGAGTTGCCCAATTGCCCTTTTTTTCTACAACTGTTTAGTCCCCACATGTAGCAAAATGAAACTATCGAACAACTCCTCTACAAGTGACTGTTCTCCCACAACCACTCTGCCCCCTGAGCTACTTCTCTTGGACTTGGATTGTTCACAAACATTTTATAGTTGTGGATGAATGGAGGGTTATTTTTACTGAAGGGTTTTGTAGGTTATTTAAAAAGTCCTAATGCTTCCCTAAACTAGGTTAGATCTGACTGGGGAAATATTGGGTTTTTTTAATTATATGATTATTCATATTGGATAGCTTATTATATATTAGGCTAAGGTTGAATGAAGAATATAATATGAATATTATTTTTTAATGTTGATTATTAGTATTGTAATATTATAAGGGATTTTAAGTATTGGTATGATTTATCTAAATGTAGAGAGAGGTTGTTGTATTATTGTCTCTGTACTGAAAACAGTTGGAAAACATCTTGTTATATGTTTGCTTCATGTCATTTTTTTTAACCTGTCCTTTTTTTCTCTACCACTTTTCTTTTTATATTAGTTTGCATTTTAATAATTTTTCTTGAAATTTAATAAAGAGAACCCTTTTGCGAGCTTCTGACAAGCAAAGTCAATGGGGAAGCCAGATTCACTTAACAATTATGTTACTAATTTAACAACTGTCATGATTTACTTAACAACTGTGGCAAGGAAGGTCATAAAATGGGGCAAAACTCACTTAATAACTATCTTGCTTAGCCAGAGAAATTTTGGGCTCAATTGTGGTTGTAAGTTGAGGACTATCTATAATGGTTAATGGAGATAAAAACAAAACATGTGAGCTACAACAATGAACAAGACAGGGGTGTTCGCTGTCTTCTCTTTTATTCTGGTTGTTAAAATACTGAATAGAAATATAAGATCAAATGAGAGGATTGTGGGAGTGAAAATTTAAAAAGAAACTTATCATTAATGGCTTTTTCAGATGACTTGATATTGGCTTAGGAAAGGTCCTTTACAAGGAACTGAAACATTAATAGGAAAACGAAAAGAATTTGGTGTGTAGCATGTTTGGAAATCAATAAACAGAAGACAAAAATGTTGCCAAAAACATGAAAATAGAAGATCCAACAAAATTGATGAATAAAACAGGTTCTAAGATTGAGAGGAAAGTAAATACTGTGTTTCCCCCAAAATAAGACCCTGTCTTATTTTTTTTTTTGAACCCTGAAATAAGCACTTGGACTTATTACCATGTGCTCAAAAGTCCGATTGGGCTTATTATCAGGGGATGTCTTATTTTGGGGGAAGCAGGGTATTTTGGTATCACTATGGTAAATATGTATTGTATGTTATTTCAAAATAATCATATTAAGACAGGGAATGGAATTTAAAAAACATATTAAGATGGGAGAAACTACAGTTGTCATTGCTGGGAAAATTTCAGTGATAAAAATGAATGTCCTGCCTTGAACAATATTTTGCTTCAGATGATACTTGTTTTGACAACTGATGCATCATTTAAAAAATGACAGAAGGATATTATCTAAATTTGTGTGGGAGGGGGAAAAATATGAGTTCGATATAAGATGTTGCAAGATACAAAGAGGATGATTGATTTTAAATTATATTTTTCAGCTTACTTGTTTTGTTTGGATAAAAAATGGGTACTACTGAAAAATAGAAAGCTCTTGGAGTTAAGAAAGACATAACAAGATTTGAGTGGAATGGATATTTTGGGTATGATAAAATCAAAGTTACTGTGAATATTAAAAATCATTATTTTAAATGTGTCATGCTGAGAATATCGAATAGATACAAAGCTAGTTCATGCCCAAACATTCCATGTGGCTCTCAGCATAGGAAAGATTTTATATACTCGAAATAATGACTAGGAATAAATGGCTAACATATCTTAAGATATTAGAATTAGAAGAGACATTTTTTAAAAAATCAAGAGAATTGGTGGCAGTGGAATACAACTGCCAATAATTTACTTATTTACAGTTATTAAAAATATTAATAGTAGGCAAAGGAATTAGTAGTTTTGAACATTGTAAAATTGGGTTTGAAACAAAATTGTGAACATTGTAATTGTTAAAATATATAAACCTTTATTGAAATTTGAAACAGAAGAAGAAGAAGTGAAAGCGTATATGACAAAGTGGGCTAAGGTTTTAGTTATAATATGTAGATGGATCAATGGAAAAATATGTGGCTGAAAGAATTGAAATTTACATTATGTTATAATCTTAAAGAGATTATTTATAAAATGATGTACCTTTAGTATATGACAACAGATAAATTGTCTAGATTTATAAAAACATTTCAAATTTATGTTGCAAATGTGAATAACAGTAAGAAATATTTTAAAAATTCTAGAAAATCCAAATATATACACTGATTCAAAGGATTTTAAAGATTAATATGCAATTGAGACAACTTGTATTTCTTTTGGGATTAATGGGCAAACAGTTTCAAAAAGTCATGAAATTTTGTTTTTATATATGATAACTGCAGTGTATTCACAAAGATGGAACGATTCAGCATTAACTACAATAGTTGGTCAAGATGGTGGAATTTCCTGAGATGGGCAATAGTTGCTTTAATCAGAGATATTAACTACATGCCTTGCTGACTGGAAAGCCCCTATGGATGATTTGCATAAAAAAAGAAAAAATGAACTTATGACTTATGATTTTGATGATTACACAGGATAGATTATAGAAAGAAGAGTCTTGTAACCCTAAAGTAAGAGGTATAATTGTATTTATACTTTCTGTAAAGAAGTTTGGAAGCCATATATATATAAGATATATATCTTCTTTTCAATTTTTCTTTTACTGTTTTCAATTCTTGAACTTTTAGTTTTTTTTATTCCTTTCCTTTTCTTTCCTTTTTTATATTAGTCTGTTCCTTTATATTAGTTCCTCTCCTTTCTTATTTTATATTAGTTTGTATTAGCTTTTAGCTTTTATTTCCCTTTTAATTTTTTTTTAAAAAATGTATTTAAAAAGAATGTAAATGTCACAGAGCATTTGTTGTGAACTCTGCTCTTATCTTGCTCATCCTTTGTTTGTGCAACAATTGCGTGGCAGTGGCAGAAAGGGACAAGTCTGATGAACGATTTAATTAACTTCCTCATCTTTATACTGCATTGAACATCGCTTCATCTGGCCTGTGAGGACATTCATGGCAGGAGATACAGAGTGACTCAGACATTTCAACATCTCCACTGACATGGACTTTAGTGCGTTCACAGTTGTTAGCAGCAGCATCCGTATGCACAAAAGTTCACGTTGAAAAGAGGAAGATTTGTTAAAGGATATTATTTAAAAATAAGTCAGATATAAAGGGTGAAGAACATGTAAAAACCAAAGATGGAGGTACAATATGATATAGAAAAGGCCAAGGCTGTCCAGAAGTCAAATCTGGCACCATTGCAATCCATCCAGCATAGGTCAGCTACTAAAGCAATAAAAACAAATTTCAATACTTTATCTCCACCAAAAGCTCAGTTGAAATAGGTTTTAAAAATTCACTATCATTTGGATGCATCTGAATAATCTTTCCCAGAAGCTTCCCAGGGCTGGGAATGGCTCACCAGGTTAATGCAGCTTGTTATTAACACACAGCTGCCTGCAATTACAATTACTGCAGGCTTGAGTCCCACCAGGCCCAAGGTTGACAGCCTTCCATTCTTTATAAGGTAGGTAAAATGAGGACCCAGATTGTTGGGGGGGCGATAAGTTGACTTTGTATATAAATATACAAATAGGATGAGACTATTGCCTTACACAATGTAAGCCGCCCTGAGTCTTCGGAGAAGGGCGGGATATAAATTCAAATAAAAATAAATAAATAAATAAAAATAAAAAAGTAGAACATTTGACACTGACCTATAATTGTACTGATCCTCGGTCAAGGAGAGTTTTCTTCAGTAAAGATCTTATTATTGTCCACTTTAGGCAAAGAGATGCACGCCCTTCTCAAAAGGAGAGGTGCTTAACCATGGGGCAGTCCTGTATTGGTTAATTTAATTAACAAGGAACAACAAGGGTTGAATAATCACATTGTTGTTCTCTTCAGCTTTCCACATATCCTGTCCACACCTACAGGCAGAAAAAAAGTCCAAAATCAGAAAACAAGCAATTGTCCCAGGCATAGGTATATATGGTGCCCCCTAATATTTATGTTCATATTGAAACAGATATGGTCCGCAAAGAAATAGAGTAGAGTAGAGTAGAGTAGAATAGAATAGAATAGAATAGAATAGAATAGAATAGAATAGAATAGAATAGAATAGAATAGAATAGAATAGAATAGAATAGAATAGAATAGAATAGAATAGAATAGCAGAGTTGGAAGGACCCGGTAGGTCATCTAGTCCAGGGGTCACCAACTTTTCGGACCTCAGGGACCACTAAATTCATAATTTTAAATCCTGTGGACCACTAATATGATCTGCCTAACGGCTGGCTGGGTGGGCTTGGCCAACTTGATGTCACTCACATTGAGAGGTGTCTCACTGGCCCCTACTCGTCCCTCCCCTCCCAGCCACTTCTCAACTCCCTGCCCGGGTTCCTTATGACCCCAACAGGAAGCAGTTGTTGGAGCAAAGCAGCCACCATGAGAAAGAGTTGGCAAAACAGCTCTGTTCAAATTGGATCTGATCGAGAAGGAGGCTCAGTAAAAGCACCTCACTGAGGACTACGAGCATAGGCTTTCCAAGCAGAGGGAACCCCTGCGGGAGTGCAAGCCAGGTACAGGCACCTGGAGGCTCAGTGAGCTGAGATGGTCAGCCAGTTCCAGGCCACTGAAACAAGGCCCACTGAAACAAGGCCCTCCGGCTCTCTGGCACATCCCTCAGCCTTCACCCAAACACTGGCACCAGGAGGCTGAAGCAGACTCCAAGTCAGAATTTCTGCCCCTCTCCGACCCACAGAAAAAGACCATGAAGGGGCAGATTCTCTGCAGCAACACAAATGTTCATTGCACATATCCATTCCAGGGGCTGTAGTTTGAGGACCCCTGATTTAGTGCTATATAAAAAATGCAAATAATTTTTCTAAGGACCCCCAAAATTTTCTCACGGACCACCAGTGGTCCACCGGTTGATCTAGTCCAACCTCCCACCCAAGCAGGAGACCCTACACCATTTCTGACAGTTGGGTGGCAATCCACTCTCTTGAAAGCTTCCAGTGATGAAGCTCTTACAACTTCTGAAGGCAAGCCATTGGTCGATTGTTCTCACTGTCAGAAAATTTCTCCTTATTTCTAGGTTGAATCTCTTCTTGATCAGTTTTCACCCATTATTCCTTGTCTGGCCTTCAGATGCTTTGGAAAATAGATTGACACCCCTCTTCTCTGTGACAGCCCCTCAAGTATTGGAACACTGCTATCATGTCTCCCTTAATCCTTCTCTTCACTAGACTAGGCATGCCCAGTTCCTGCAACCGTTAATGCAAATTGTTTGTAGAGAATGTTTTGGCTTCATATCTGCAACAACTATGGAAGAGCCATGTTGGTCTACTTCATATGACATAAACCTTCTCAGTTTCCTCCACTGCCCCAAAATAAATTTAGATAGGTCTTCAGGTAGGTTTACTCCATAGGTGATCTGATGCATCCTGAGAGTTCCTTCGCTTGTGGTCCAGCTGACACCCTATTTACTTCTTCATTCTCATTTCTATGATAAAGAAATGGAAGATGATTTGAATAGAAAAACAATGTCTAGCTGTAATGATGTTAACTGTACATGCCATTTCTATATTCCATAGTTCAGTGATAGCATTCAGTGAGGTTATTACCAGTAATTCCTAAGCATGTGCAGGAAAGCACATGCAGATGTATCAGTTGCTGGGTTACATTATTTTAAACTACAGTTATATAGTTATATCATTTATGTTTAAAGTATATTTAAATTATTTTCGTTGTTCTCCAACTGGGCAGAGTTTTGCACCAAGCATCAGTCTAATAGTGCTATTGCAGCGGTTCTCAACCTGTGGGTCGGGACCCCATTGGGGGTCGAATGATGATTTGCCAGGGGTCACCTAAGACCATCGTAAATATGGAAAGTATACTTGCGAGTCGAAGAATCGTGCTCCAATGGTTGACTCCACAAGCCAGCTGCAGGCTCTTCAAATCGCTAGCCAAATTCAGCTTCAGGCGCGATGAATTAAAAAAGAGAGAAATCTTTGCTCTGATGTCTTCCTCTCAAGCCAGCTGCAATCACTCCCAATCACTAGCCTAATCTGGCTTCAGGCGCGATAAACTTAATAGGGGAGGAGTCTCCGCTTTAATGTCTCTGTCCTCAAGGCAATCACAAGCAGTTCAGATCGCTAGCCAATACGGCTTCAGGCGTGATAAATTCAAAACAAAAATAATTTTATGGTTGGGGTCGCCACATCATGGGGAATTGTATTAAAGGGGTTGCCACATCGTGGGAAATTGTATTAAAGGGGTCGCAGCACTATAAAGGTTGAGAACCACTGTGCTATTGTGATCTGCAACAAGGATGAGGTGATAGAGAGCTCTTCCACCTCCATCCAGATGAAGACTCCAATCCATCCTGTGCCTCGCTCCATGCATGGGGCCAGATATACCGGTAAGTGGGACAAGACCACAGTAATTGTGAAGGACATTACAATCCCATCAAACCAAAGAACCGAAGCCTCCTCACTAGCTCACAGAACAGCCCAATGGCAACCTTTACACAGAAATTGCAACCTAGAGAAATTACAAGTTTCATCTCCTTTAATAATGGATTTCCCAACTCTGCTACCCTGAAAGGTTCATTTTGCCTAATAATAGAAGTAACTCCAGGAACAAGGACCTGCCTGGCATCCCCAAACTAGCCAGAAAACCAGATCCCTGGAATTTCATGGCCTTTAGCCCTCCACTTCTGTAAAAAAGATGGTGGGTTTTTTTTCATTGTTCAGGGTCTCTCTCTCTCTCTCTCTTGCAAAGCAAACTCCTGAAGATTTTGGTGCTCTTTACTCACACAACACAGAATTTTTCCTGAGTGGGCAATCAAGGGTGTTAAATGTTAAAATGTCATTCCTGAAGTCATTCCAAATAGCTTCGGAAGAGGATATTTTTACACTGTCCCGACCACAGCAACATACAAGTCAGTATTGGTGAACTATCTTGACAATGAATGGAATTTCTTTAGATCATGTCCACACAACCTCCAGTCCTAACTGGCTGTAACAGAGGGTAACTGGTAAATAAAGTGGGAGAGATGATTTCCTCTTTCCTCTGTCCACCAAGACTCTGTGACACACCCTGCACATACTTTCATCCTGGATATCTTGATATTTTTAGTTTTATTGATTTATAATATGACATACAAAAAGAATACAAAAGCAAATATTAGGGAAATTAGGGAAGTGGAAAGCAAGGGGAAAAGGGGAAAAAAGACATTGACTTCCAACTCCTTTGTAAAATAAGGCATTAACATCTACCCTGAACTTTTTACTTTTTCATAATAATAGAAACTAGCCATTTCTATAACAGCAAATCTATTTAATCGGTCAAAATCCAAAATCAAAGTTTCATTTTTTCCACCTCAAGCACAAAATCCAGAAGTGGTTTCCAACTAGAAATGAAAGTATTTGTATTTTTTTTTCTTTGATCAAAGCAGTCAATTTAGTCATCTCTGCTAACTCCCTCAGTTTCTGTAGCCATTCATCCATTGAGAGAATCAAGGTGTCCTTCCATTTCTGTGCGTAGAGTAGTCTTGCTTCTGTCAACATATATAACATCAGAGTTCTGATTTTTTTTCCCAAGTCTTGTATACTTTTATCCTGTATATCAAGTTCACCTCTGGGGGAACAGCTGATTAGGGGTATTCCGGGAGGCCATCTACCCTCCAATCAGCTTTTTTCTTACTTTCCTCCCCGAAAACGAAGGTGCATCTTATACTCAGGTGCATCTTACAGTCCAAAAAATACGGTATATTTTCCCCGATGCATCTCTTAACCACTGGCCCTAACAAACCAGCCATTCCAGTTCCTACTCCCCATCTCAACCAGCATTCTCTTCAAGAGCTCACATCTGCATCTCAGTTAAGATGAGATCTTCTCAATTCACACTCAATTCAAGACAGTCCCAAAGGATGGCGATGCTTTTTAAGTTCCAAGCTCAAGATGCTGATTCAATCCTGAGCAAACGGTCTCTTCCAGGAGCATGATATCGAAGACCTGATTTTGCAAGGAAGCTCATTTCCTCAAATAACAACGTAGGCAAGTAGGCACGCAAACAGCCAATGGATACGATGCATTTTCCTTCTTTCTTGCCAAGTAGATGAAAAGGATGTTAGTAGTTTTGTTTCCTGACTGACAGCTGTGCACACTAATCTGACTTCCATTTCAGCGGACATTTTAAAATGGCTTTTCATGTGCAGCAAGGAATTATCTGTCTAGGAAAAAATATGGGGATGCTTTTTCTTCATCCTTCCTCTCCAATTCCAATTCGTGCCATCACTTCCCTGCCTTTTCTTATTTATTTATTTATTTATTTATTTATTCATATTTGTATACCGCCCTATCTCCCGAAGGACTCAGGGCGGTTCACAGGCAAATAAAACATTTATGTACAAATTAAGATAACCATTAAAAAACTTATTCTAATGCCAAATTATTAAAAATATAAATATAAATATTAAAACCAATTTAAAACCCCTATGAATTTAAAATCTAGTCCAGTCCTGCACAGATGAATAAATGTGTCTTGAGCTCGCGACGGAAGGTTCAGAGGTCCGGAAGTTGACGGAGTCCTGGGGGGAGTTCGTTCCAGAGGGTGGGAGCCCCCACAGAGAAGGCCCTTCCCCTGGGCGTCGCCAGACGACACTGCCTAGCTGACAGCACCCTGAGGAGTCCCTCTCTGTGAGAGTGCATGGGTCGGTGAGAGGTATTCGGTAGCAGCAGGCGGTCCCGTAGATAACCCGGCCCTATGCCATGAAAGTTATAAGTCAACTTTCTCTGCCCCTTGATCTTTCTCCACTATTGGATTATTCACCCATTCTTCAGTTTCTCCGGCATGGTGCTGGCTAAACATTTGCAATCCCTGTTGCTAATTCCTATCCTGTTTTGGTTGCATCTGTCCAGTGGTTGTTGTCCTGATTTATAAGTGTCCCACTTAGGAGACTAGTTTTCTTTAAAACTGTTGCTACCCATCCTAAGCACATCTGCAACCTGTGGGGGAAACATTCACCAATCAATGTGCAGCAGCATGAGTAAGCATAGTCAGATGTCAGGACTCAGCTTGGTCAGCTGGGCTTCCATAGGCTGGTTTTCTGTCCCTCTTCCCATATATTCCCTTTGGGCATCTCCCAAATTAACAAAATGGGCATATTTAACATATGCCTATGGGAAGGAACTAAGTGAAGAAATATCCCAGAGAGAAATGAAACAGAAGATTTGATGGCGCTGTAGGCATAATAATTAAATTGGCTAGCTTCTGAGAAAGTGCCTGTCTTTACTTCAAGGAACAGGGAACTTACTGAAAGTGACAATATGGGGAACTGACATATACTGGGAGCCCAGTTCAACTTCTATCATTAATTTTTGGACATTGCAGTGATTTGGCAACTGAACTAGCAATCCAGAAAGTTAATGCTCCCCTGTGGTCATTAGATGTATTCAGGTAAAAGCCATTTGTCTGGGATTATCTAGCTCAGCGGTTCTCAACCTGTGGGTTGGGACCCGTTGGGGGTCGAGTGACGATTTGCCAGGGGTCGCCTAAAACCATCGGAAATATGGGAAGTATACTTGCGAATCGAAGAATCGCGCTCCAATGGTTGACTCCACAAGCCAGCTGCAGGCTCTTCAAATCGCTAGGCGAATTCGGCTTCAGGCGCGATGAATTAAAAAAGAGAGAAATCTTTGCTCTGATGTCTCCCTCTCAAGCCAGCTGCAATCAATCCCAATCGCTAGCCTAATCTGGCTTCAGGCGCGATAAACTTAATAGGGGAGGAGTCTCCGCTTTAATGCCTCCGTCCTCAAGGCAATCTCAAGCAGTTCAGATCGCTAGCCAATATGGCTTCAGGCATGATAAATTCAAAATGAAAATAATTTTATGGTTGGGGATGCCACATCGTGGGGAATTGTATTAAAGGGGTCACCACATCGTAGGGAATTGTATTAAAGGGGTCGCAGCTCTATAAAGGTTGAGAACCACTGATCTAGCTGATGAGGGAGAAAGACTTTGAGAAATGGGGCAAAGGCTGCCTATAAGGAACAATCAGATAGGAGGGAGCATAATCCACAGCTGCATAACATCTGGAGAAAGAGGCTCAGAAGGAACCTTTGCTAATTTCTCAGGCTGTAAAGGAGATGGCAAGAGATTTGTACTTTCAGATTTCCAAGATTCCATTAAAGTGGAATTCCAGTAAAATAGTATGAGCACATCTGTCATGATCAATTTGGGAAGGGTGACATTATGAGTCCAAAAGCAGGGCCACTGAATTAAAGCTAAGGAGCCTCACAGGCATAATTTCCGACTTCTATTAGTATATGCTAGTAACTCTGCCCCCTCTTCTCCCCTCCCCCAAATGGGACACAGTGGCTCAGTGGCTAAAATGCTGAGCTTGTTGATTGAAAGGTTGGCAGTTTAGCGGTTCAAATCCCTAGTGCTGCGTGTCAGGGTGAGCTCCCATTACTTGTCCCAACTTCTGCCAACCTAACAGTTCGAAAGCACATAAAAAATGCAAGTAGAAAAATAGGGACCACCTTTGGTGGGAAGGTAACAGCGTTCTGTGCACCTTTGGCATTTAGTCATGCTGGCCACATGACCACGGAGACGTCTTTGGACAGCACTAGCTCTTCGGCTTTGAAATGGAGATGAGCCCCCTAGAGTTGGGAACCACTAGCACATGTGTGCGAGGGGAACCTTTACCTTTTAATCTTCCCTACTCTACCTTGTTAGAAGAGAAGTTGTTTCAATCTTTGTGTGAGAGAGCAACAGAGATGAGAAAGGGGTCGCATGAAATAAATTCAGGAAACCATTGCTGCTGTTGTTGGCTTAATAGGGAAAGTACTTCTTTACCCATATCTCTAAGAATGACAAAAAGCTGTTTCACTCACTGGATGAAAATGAATGCCAGGAGAATATGTTTGCATTGTGACTAACTACAAGTTGGGTTACCCTTGTGGTAACCTAAGGCTGTCACTCGTGAGTTATCTCCAAGGCAAACATATCATGAGTTATCTCCAAGGCAACTTATCTCCATAAGGCAAACATAGTGTAACCAAGGGAAAAGATTGGGTTGTTGGGACATAATGGTGTCTTGGTAAACCATAAGTAACAGGACCACTGGAGGCTTATGAAGAATATCATGATAGCTATAAATGTCGTGGATAGGACAGGCAAGATTACAAGATTTTTAGGATATAAATTAATCTTAGTACAAATATTTTAAAACTTTACCTTAAAAATATTTCTACTGTTTATTCTGAATAAGGAAGTTATCTGCATATTTTTACCCTTCCAAATGTTCCCTAGTTTGATTTTTTTTTCTAGAGGAAGAAAGAAAAAGAAAGAGGAAAAAGTTTCTCTCCCAATATTTCTATATTTTTAAAGTGTTTCCCAATCTATTTAAAACGAGTATTAACTATTTTGTTAGCAGGATTCTGAAGCAGCTGCGGCAAAGCTGGCTGGAAATATTAGGAGTTGAGTCTCAAAAACCGGTAAGTTTTCAGGTTGATGAAGGTGCTTCATAGTTATAGGAACCTTGGTTTTCCTTACTGCTTTATTGGTGATTTTTTTGCCTGAGACCTTCCAAATTCTGTTGAATGACCATCCCCATTAGTCTTCATCATTAGATATCCCTATTAGGAATTACTGATAATCTGAAAAATCACATGGTCTTAATTATATCTGATGTTTCCAGATGTTTGGGACTTCCATTAGTTCTGGTCAGTATGATCAATACTAAGTATTACAATTTGGGAAAGGGAATAATAACAGATTTATCTTGTAACCTTCTTTCTGAAAGTTTCTTGAATAAAACATACTTAATATGGTGTACTGCTATACCAAGCTGAACCTCCTAACCCTCCTTTGTTTGTCCAGTTCAATTTTTTTTAACTCTTTTGATAAAAGTTCTCTTTTTAACTCATCTCTAGGAAGAATCCAGTGGAAAGAGCTTTGGATCGTCCTTCCTCAAACCCAAAACACAACACATAAAATGTTTTGTTTCAGTCCCAAAACACAGGAGGAAGCTACCACTATGCAGCTCTGCTATCTTGTATATGGAAAGATTATTATAAATAATTCCCTTATAAAATCAATAAAACTATCACTAATCCATTGCACCCCCTTTTGATTTAAATAATATTCCACAGAGCACAGAAAAGGATTAAAAAACAAAACAAAACAAAAAAGACAAAATTAATGATAAAAGAAAAAAAAGAAGACCCAGCTAAAACTAAATTACAGTATTCCATTTCATTATACTTCTCCATCTCTTTTTGTCTTTGTGAACCATTCTTGTTTCTATCATAATTATCCATCACTTCATTCATTGCCTTCTTGTTTTTTTAAAACTTCTTCCCTCTCTCTTTTAGAAATCACATCAGCTCTACCCAGCTACAAGTGCAGTAGTCTTCCTCTCAGCCCACACATTTGTTTTTAAGATTGATGTTAACTCATTTTCTCTATATGACCAACCCAGCTCAATTTTTTTCATACTGGATCCTTGTGCCATACCAGAAAACAACAATTTATTGCAGCAAGGAATTATGGGAATTCTAATACAAAACCCTTGCAGTTGCTAGTTATCACAATACTACTAACCAGGCTGTTGTAAGAGATGACCAGGTTTAGCCCAAGGGAAGGGCCAAGTGCTCCATTAATTTAGAGTCCCTTCATGCCCACAAGAGATCTAAGCCCAGCATTCCTTAAATTCCATTGACTCTTATCTACTGCCAATTTGTTTTGAGTGTTAGTAGTTCAGATTCTTGTAAAGAGTATTAGTGTGCAGTAAACCTATAATCGTTTGAACTGCCCGGCTTCCTGATTTCTTGAGCTTGACAGCTTAAAGAAATGAGTTTTTTTTCTTTTCTTTTCTTTTCTTTTCTTTTCTTGTTTTTCTTTTTCTTTTCTTTTCTTTTCTTTTCTTTTGCCTGCCCATAGGATGACATTACTGATTGTTATAAACTGAACACCAATTATGCAGATTTATACTCCAACTGTACTAGAAGTACAAAGCTCTTCTCTGCCACCCTCATATTGACTCTTGGCTTCTCTATTTCTACAATTAATATGTTCCTTCTTTTTCAATAAAAGACAGAGGGAAAGATTCAGCAAGTGCATATTCCTCTTTTCTGCAATAATTGTGAGATGACTAATGGAATACTGCCAGAGGATATTTAGGTTTTCTCTCATTTTATTCTAATTATAAGATTAAACATGAATTGTTGAAGCAGAGGCTGAACTGAAGCTGCATTGTGAAGTCTGCCATCTGCTGGTGCTAAGAATACAATACAGTTCTCAGGGTTTGCAAGAAATGGTTTGATGGTTTCACAGAGAACTGTTTCTACTGTTTCTACTTTGTTTTATAGTCTCCTTTTGGGTCTTTCTTCCTTCCTTCCTTCCTTCCTTCCTTCCTTCCTTCCTTCCTTCCTTCCTTCCTCCTATTTATTTATTTATTTATTCATTCATTATATTTGAAGGTAACTCAAACTCAAAGCAGCATTTAATATGATGTTTCTCTGTGTAAGTTTGATGTGTCTCATTGTCCCTCTTCTTTCTACTGTCTTAATTTCAATCTCTTTCTCATTCAGCCAACATAAAGGGGATAACACACTAACTGGAATAGGTATGGACTGTATCAAGAGAAACAAGATTGTTTCAACAGCCTTACAGAGGTGTGAGAAGCAATGTTAAAACTCCCTGCCTTTAAAAGCGTTTCGTTTGCTCTTCTAAGTAAGAACAATAATTCACTGATTTCTTTCCTCTTCCAAACTGTCCCTAATTTCCATTTTTATGGAATTTATGGAATTTTATGGAATTGTGGAATTAATCAGGAAACTTATCAGAAGACAAAATGGGAATAATATTTTCCCCAATATTCCAATGTTTGATAAGATGTTTCCCAAATCTAACACTATTAAATCAGTATTCACAGGTAGACGTTAACATGGTCAACTGCAAATAAGAGCCAGGCTCTAACACTTCTAATAGTTTTACGGAAGGGGAAATTTAGAAAGATGTAACTTGTCATACTGAACTTCTCTCCTCTACATAACTTGTCAAGAAACAGATGTAGGATCTCTCCCCAACTTTTTATCCTACCTTTCCAGAGGATGTTTTGCCAAATGTCAAGACAGCCCAGAAAATCAGTTCTTTTGAATCAAGAGGCAATTAGCACCACAGTAAACAGAGAGATTTTAAGCTTTATTATTAACTCAATTATTCTTAAAAGCACATAACATAAAAAGCATGAGTGCCAAGCAAGATGATACCCAAATTTCTTTTAAGCTGCCAAGAGCTCTATAATAACCACAGCAGAGATAACCCAAAGATGGCCAACTTCCATAGTGCCCAGTGCTAGGTTCCATGCAGAAGCTCCCCACAAACAACCACAAACCCAAAGTTGTTTTTTAATCAAAATCTGGCACATGATTTCATGACTCTCCTATGTTCATGGGACTGCAAGACCTGATCTTGACTGGATGGCACAGGATTCTGGAATGGGAACAGGAAGTCACTGATTTGCATCTATGTAAAGATTCCCCTGCCCTCTTCTTTAGTCAGTAAACAAGAGGAAAGAAAAATAAGCAGGTTAGCTCAGAAAGAGCTCTAAACCTTTAGACTTTTCTTAATACAAAGGAGAAATCAAAATAGGCACTAAACCTCTTGAAGATCTTTTGCATTGGCGCTATGGAAGGTCAGGGAGTTGTATTCTTTTCTTCTGTGTTGCCTACTTGAGAACCATTCTCCCAACATTTAACAGCGATGGAAAGAGAAAAGAGAGATTTTTCTTCCCCAAAGCTGTCTTACAAGTTGCTCCTGAAATATCAATAATATTACCATGTTATCATATCATTGTTTAATTCAGTGGTAAGAAGTGGAATTATTGTTCATAGGTCCTGAACAGACACACTCTAAGGGTCAAAGAGAAGGGGCAATTAGTAATTTCAGTTTTTCAATTGAAAACCTTTGGAAGGGAAGCACCCTATCTTAACTCTCGGAGTGGGAAAAACTACATTATGCGCTTCTTCCTGCTAGTGATAAATTGTCTTGAAGATGGAAAGTCTGTATGCCTGGCTCAAGTTAAAGATGACTTAAGGATTGCTCAGTACAGTTTGCATGGTCTCCAAGATGTCTAGTAGTTGAGGAAGTGGCCTCGAAGGTGCTGTCCAGAGTGCTGGAGATTTCACAAACAGAAACGGTTAGGAAGCCTTGGAGAGGAGAGAGAAATGTAATCCAGCACAGTTAGTTTTGCATTTTAGAAGTGCAAGACCTCAATCTCTGGCTGCTAATTGTTGATGCTTCTAAATAGCAGCACACTTGCTTTGTAGTGGCTGTCTGAAACTGCTCTTCACGTGGAAACTAACATTCTGAACAAGCAACCAAAATGCACTCAATTCCAAACTATTTCCAGAAATAATGCCAGAGTTTCCAGAGTTTCCAGAGTTTATCATAATTCCCTTTCACTGCATCTCCCTATGCCTTTAGTTTCAACCCATCAGAGTTCAGATAAACATTTAAAGGTGTATTTCTTTAAATATATTTGTCTATTTAAATGTATTTATTCATTTACCATGTATTGCTCCGAGCCATCCTCTATTACATTCCCTCACAATCCATGCACCGATTATGGTACTATTAATTCTGGGACTTTGGGTATGTGACTCTATTTTATAGTTTGATTCCCCAGTTGTAAAATGCCCCATTCAAACCCTGTGTGGTAAGAAAGAGTAAGCACAGGATTGGGGTTTTTTTCCATTCTCAGAGTGCAAGTATATTTCTTCCTCCTACACACTTCTTAATTTCATTTGTCTTCTTTGCTCGATTTGTCTCCAAAAGACCTTTTCACACATAACTTTCACATGTTTGTTTGGTCATTTTCTCCCATCTCATTTGCTTCTTGGTTCCTCCTTTTCTCTCAGGCTATTCTTCTAACTTAAGGTGAGAATAGTGTTGATCTATCACCTACACATAATGATTTTGTGGGGGTGAAAATGTAGATTGCAAAAGCATCATTTATGGGAAATGCAAGAATATTTGTTTGCTTGTTTAATAAACCACCTATCTCACTGTTTGGGTGACTGTCTAAGGAACATACCAAAGAGAGAATGCTATGCAGGAATGAACAACTGGTGGAAACCTAAACTTTAGTTCCTGAACTAAAACACCTCTCATCATTACCTCTGCTGGCAGGAGCTGCTGGGAGATGAAGTTCAGTAATATTTGGGAGAGTCAACATTTCCCAATGTTAATACTTTCAAATTATCCAGGAATAAGTTAGCTGCCAGAAATAACTTAAGGTATATGATGCCTTTTACAAGTTATCACTCAAATACATTTACTTAGAGCACTGGTTACATTGCTCTCTCATAAAACTCCACTAGATGGGAGTATAACCTTAGGATAAAGGAAGTGAAATGGGATTTAAGAGACTTAATGGAATAGCTCCAAATCATCTAACAAATGCAGAATCTAGTTCTCTCCATGCTGGTTTGATATTCAGAAAGACTTTAAATGAACATACGAAATCTATGCTGGCTTGAAACAGAGGTTGTTGAGAATTGGGCTATAACCTTCGATCAATTTTAAATATGAGGAAAAGAGTCTTACAGGTTATCCAGTCTTATCCTGTCTTTTTTTTCTTTTCTTTTCTTTGTCTTTTTTTGAAGTAACTTTATTAAACTTATAACTAAGAAAGAAAAAAAACTAACAGAAATTAATATTTAAAATAAAGAAAATAAGAAAATAAAAGAGGAAAGAATGAAGTCAAAAGTGCAGAAAAAAGAAGAAAAAAGAAATATAAAGAATTACTTCCAGTTTTCTTTTGCAACAGTTACAGGTATACATTTTAATTAAACTCTTACTTTATGATTACAACATAATTTTTTTTCTATCATTTACTATTTTTTTCTAGTCATCAAATCCATATATAATGTACATTCATCTTTCAGCAATCTCCATTAAATTTAGCAGATTTTCCTTTGAATTGATATAGATTGATTCAAACAATGTGAGTATTCTAGGGTTTTTTTTTCTTTTCAGAATCTATTGGGGAAAATATTTCTTTCTTTTCTTCTTTCTTCTCTCTCTCTCTCTCTCTCTATCTATCTATCTATCTATCTATCTATCTATTTCTGCATTTAACATCATTCAAAACGAAGTTTTCCTGGGGTGGCATTCAAACATTTCAAACTGTTGCAATTGAGGCAATATTGGCTTCAGTTCAACATCCTGACCTGCAAAGAGCTACATTAGAAAGGTGGAAATACCACTATAAGGATAATGCTATTACCGGAAGGTCCAAGGCTGAAAGTTTTCGGTCCATTTGTTTCAGGGCTGGATTAAAGCCAACTGATGCCCTAAACATCTCTCAGTAATGATGCCCTTCAGTCCTTCTACTGCTTAACTGACAAGAAGTTATAATTTAATAAGTGCTGAAGGCAAAATAAGTCCAAAATTGAATTGTCTTCCAGATACATATAACACTAAATAGTAATGAGCAACATAAGCAAATTATTTACTTATAATTAGACCAACAGGAAAATTGCAAATGTCTAACTTTATAAATGCATTTTTTTCAATAAAATTTTTGTAAGATAAATGACAGAGATCGGTTTTGATTTGGACAATCATGTAGTATAATGTGTCAAAAAAAATAGCTTTCCAGTTTTGGTCATTAAATCCAAAGCCTTTTAAAATTTAATTGTTCACCATGCCAAAAAGGACTTTAAAAAAAATGCAGATCAATACATGGCATTATATTTAAAAAACTGACTGAGGTGAAGCGAGGCAGTGAAAGAGTTAAGGTCACAAGAGCAAGGTGGGGGAACTGTGTGGTGCTGCCTTTCCTTGCTGTCCTGAACAGGTGCTTCTTTTGCTTAATGGTTAATCCAGAACTGATTTGTCTGAAATGAGGATGGGAGAGAGGCAGACAAAGCTCTCTTGTTCCAACTCTTATCCCCAACAGTCATCCTGAAAAATGGCCCACATCCCATATTTTCAGGACAATTTCTGACTCTCTCATTAAAATGTAAGTTCTTTTTCATCTGCGGGAAGCTTTTAAAAATGTGAATTAAAAAGAAACTTGTATTTTAATAATGATAATAACAACAACAGCAACAACGATACCCATTGTCATCAGGGCACTTGGTACCATGTCCAAGAATTTTATAAGATACATCAACAAATTGCAGCTTCCTGCAATACCAGTGGAACTGCAAAAAACTGCACTACCTGGAACATTGTACATCTTAAGAAGGTATTTTGATGATACCTAGGATGCTGGCAGCAACCTGTATCAACCATTTGCACCAATCAACGGTATTTGTGATGCATTTTTGAATGTTCAGTTGACTGAGTTTCATGTTTAATGAATAAAGTAAATAATAATGATGATATACAAGCTTCATTTTCTTGAAAGTAATAATGCTTATCCAACAAAGATCCCAGTCCTATGAATACAAGTATTGTTATGAAATATTTTCATTAAAAGGGGAGGAGGTCCCTTCCTATTCTATTCTATTCTATTCTATTCTATTCTATTCTATTCTATTCTATTCTATTCTATTCTATTCTATTCTATTCCATTCTATTCTATTCTACCTTGACTTCTCATGAATGAGCAAGCTTTTTCCAGATACTTGTTGGAGGAAGAGCAACTCATCCTCTACTAAGGTTGAATATTCTCTACAAGATGTAGCAGGAAAGGAAAAATGGTATTTTAACAAGAGTGAGATGAATAAGAATGATTAAATGGAGCCAAGAATGGGACTAACCATTATTAGAGCACATGGCTTTTGATGCCAGAATAAATATGTCCATTGAGTTCTCTTTATTTGTCCATTATTGAACTGTTTCTTTGCTACTACTCTAAATTCTTAATGATCAAACAGTAATGCTGGAGTAACACTGAAAATTAATAAAGCTGATGAAGAATGAAAACTAGACAAGGCATCCTCATGGGAAATTATTGGCAGGAGGTGTATAGTTTTTGTGTCTCTGTGTTATTATCATTGTAACAATTAAAATAGCAATAGCACTTAGACTTATATACTGCTTTCCAGTGCTTTCCAGCGGTTTACAGAGTCAGCCTATTGCCCTCAACAAGCTGTGTCCTCATTTTACCCACCTCGGAAGGATGGAAGGCCGAGTCAACCTGAGTCAGCCTGGTGAAATTCAATTGCCAAATTGCAGGCAGCCAGCATTCAGCAGAAGTAGTCTGCAGTACTGCATTCTAACCACTGCACCACTGAGGCTTATATAAAATGTATCATAATGATTCTACAGTGCTATTAGAACCATCCAATATCCTTGGAAGAAGGAACTTTAATTAGAGAGGAAACACAGTTTAACTACCACCTTATTTCATGCTCTAACGTTTCTAATTTAATATGTTGCATAATCTCCAAAGGATAACTTCTTTGATTCCTTGAATTTGGACATTTTAGCTAAACTTAAGGCACAGTGCTCAGGTTAAAAGGATCTAAGCCCACTGAATTTAAAATCTCGGGGAAATTCAGTATTGGGGAGATTAAATAATGGTGCCACAGGTGTTCTATTGTCCTTATGTTTTATCACATGTAGAAAGTACTAAATTATGTAGATGAAGCAATCCAAAAGATGAAAATATGAGCTAACATTTCAGCAGTGGTTTTTGAATAAAAGAAAATATAGAATTAGGAAATTATCAAATCCTTGGTGGACTCTGAGCTTGATTGCTTGCTTGCAGATGTTCATCATCCAACTAGTGCACTGATGATGTTACCTAGCTGGTAATAAAATGTTTGCAAGCAAACAACCAAGCTCAGAGGCTACCAAGGACTCCACAGTTTAACCCTGAACTATATATGTTCTCTTTTATTGGATAGAAAATTATATTATCCACCATTTGACTTGTGCATGTTATTTATTGTCACCCATTCTTTAACAAACATACTTTCTTCTTTCATTTGTGACAGTCTGTAGAAATCGCATTTTGTAGACCTTTTCTACTGTTATTAAAATAATGTTCTTTATTTATACTGCAAGATATAAACATTGATCTTTCTACAAGTTGCTGTGATTATTTGCATCCAATAATAAGAAGGCAGAAGGATCAAATAATATTAAAGTATAAAGATTTAATAAAATAATTCACATTATTTCTGTAGTGTCTTGATATATTACAGGAATATCAATTTGACATAATCATAGTTTATTATGAATGGCATTATATCCACATAATTGATTTGATTTTCATTTTGTATAAATCTATGATTTATTGAATAAATTACAGTGCTGAGATCACACAACTGACTACTTCAAAGCACTTATGTTATAGAATGGTTAAGTAGAATACGTGAATCTAGCTATTAAGATTAAATGTACCCCAAAATTTTTAAATTGTTTTTAATATTTTAAATCAGAACTTAAAACATCAAAGAAGGGTTACTTTCTTTACAAATTATGTTTAAAAAAACCAAGGCAGACCACAGACAAAATGTAATTTTGCCTTACTGAGTATGGCTGACAATTAGTTATGTACACAAATCTCTTCTGTACACAACTCACTAAGCCATAAACCATGATTTATAAATAATAATGGCTGGTGCTTCGCTTAGAGTGCTCACCTATGATTTGGCTTCTTTGGGGTTTTTATGATGAATAGCTGAGTATGCTGCGGGAATTCAGCCCATTGTGTTTTATTTAATAAAACCCTGGTTATACAAACCATGGCTTAGCAGAAAATCTTTCTAACAATGCAAAACTACAAAAGGAAACAAGTAGAAGCAGAGCTTTTTTGACATTGCTGTTGTACTTGATGGCTGCAATGCAGAATTTCAAGGGGGGAAAAAACCTCCAAAAGTTCTTTATTCTATGCATATGGGTATCCTATCTGAGCCACAAATCCCAAATGATCAGTAGATGGGGCCAAAGAGTAAGCATTGCCGCCATCTAGTAGCTGTTCAGAATTTTTCATTCAACATGTGGCGATTACCTTTCTAAAATCGCAAACTGTATCAGATAGTCCTGAAACACTACCTGGAAATAAGAACAAAAGAGGAGCATCTGGGAAGTTAGGGCTAAAATTCCTCCTACATGGATTCCTGGAACCAAGGCCAAGGAAGAGAAAGGTTTCTCTATCCCACACCAAATGAGGAAAGGATCTAGTTGGCCATCCCCTTGCCAGTGATAAACCAAAATGATCCATTCTAAACTCTTCCAATGGTCAATTGTCCTGGGGTTCCAGGAGCCAGTGGCAGATTAAGGCTCACTGGTGCCCTAAGCACTGACAAATCTTGGTGCCCCCCTCCTTTTAATGAAGAACCAATCTTCGTTGGGTTTTTTTTTTCAATTTCGTGGTACTTCCTTTGGACCTGGTGCCCTAAGCATGTGCTTAGTCTGCTTAATGGTTAATACACCACTGCCAGGAGCAGGACAAGAAGGAACACACCAGGACCCATCTATTAGGTTGAAGGAACAAAGGCCTCCCATTGCATTTCCATGTGTAAAAACATAGCAAAGTTAACACTTCTCTGCCTTAGCCCTGGAGGCCATCTTTTTCTTTGGATCTTCAAGGCTGCCACATTTGGTGCTGTGGGGAAATTGGGAGGGGGGATTGCATAGAGTCGGTAGAGTTATTTACCCATAACAACATTCTTTTCTCTGGGAGTCAAGGACGTGCAACCTGCACCTGGAGTGACGTGACCGGGAGGCATCTCCAGTTGGGACGGTGAATTGATTGGACTGTGTGATGGACATGTGGGTGCAAGGGAAGGGTCTTGGACTTTCCTTTGGGTGGGGAAAACCTGGAAACTTTCAGAGTCAGGTTTTCCCAGATGTGCCAATATGACATCTCTTATAAAATGGAATTTTGAGGAACTTCTAGCCTCAGACTGTTCTTTGGTTGGGGGTATTACTTGAAACCCTGACACTCTGGTTGTAAGTCATTGCTTCATTCAAAGCTGATTGCCCTCCATTCTTTCTTTCCACTTCCCTTCTCTTCCCCTGCCAGAGTTTCCTTCCCATTTGTAAGCCAGAAGGCAACTCCCTCTTCTTGCACAGGGATAGATCTGCTGTCTGAAATAACACTGAACATATTTGCCAATTAAAATAATTTGTGCAAATGAATGATATTGGCTAGGTTTGGGGGTATTTCAAAATTTAATGGCAATTGTTTTTGCCATTTTCTTCATGAATATAGATCATTTCAAGCAAATATTCATAAGCACTGTACTGCACAGTGCTCTGATGTCAGAGAGGTGAATCATCCATTAGAAACAGATAAAAGGGTGGAAGACTGAAAGAAATGAGCTGAAGAATTAGAGATCTAAGCAGTCTTTCCAACCTGAGTCCTTTAGATATGTTTGAAAGTGGTTCCTACTGCCCCAGACCATTCGATTTTCTGGATAAGGCTGATGAAAGTTTCAAGTCTAGGCTTGGTTCACTTAACACACTAAAACTTAATGCTTGGTTTTGGCTTAGCATGATGTGTAAATCCAGTTGATTGTGGCCTATCCTATAAGTCAAGATTAACTATGTCTCAAATATTTTGAGCAGCCTCAGCTGGGTGCTGCTGGTCCCATGAAAAGGGAGAGTAGAAATAAATTAAATTAATAACATAAATTAAATTCCCTTAATTAAAATTAAGGGAACCAAATAGGCTGCATTCACAGAGCCTTGGTTTGTTTTCATTATGGTTTGTGGAATAGCTCATAGTTGCCTAGATGCATGGCTCATACTGTATGAAAACCAGTCCATGTTATGGCCTTTTATGATGATCTAAAATGACCTTTACTATTGAGGGGGGTTTATAGAAATATGAAAAATGGGGTATGACTTGTAGTTAATGATAACCATGAAATGTATAAAACCTGGAAGGTTAGACATGGATAGAGGGAGGCAGAGCATAGAAGGTAGGAAAGTAAATGAATCAGAAAGAGAGAAGCTTATGACTAGGCCATAATGCAAATATGCATAGGGCAAAGCTTTCAGAATATTTAGTTTTATTTGTTAAACACTGTATTTAGCACTTATAATAACAAACCAATTTATGTATGTGTGTGTATGTATGTATGTATATATATATATTTGTTTTCTGAGGCTTTCGCGGGTGTTTGTATGTAGGTCTTTGGTTATTCGGGTTTTCTCCCACGTAAAATTGGAAGTGTCTTGGCGACGTTTCAATGAAGTCTTATTCGTCATCTTCAGGCTTCAGCTTCATGCTCCCAGAAGCACGAAACTGAAGCCTGAAGATGACAAATGAGACTTCGTCGAAACGTCGCCAAGACACTTCCAATTTTACGCGGGAGAAAACCCGAATAACCAAAGACATATATAGATAGATAGATAGATAGATCTTTGGTTATTCGGGTTTTCTCCCGTGTAAAATTGGAAGTGTCTTGGCAACGTTTCGACGAAGTCTCATTCGTCATCTTCAGGCTTCAGCTTCGTGCTTCTGGGAGCAATGTGTGATCGCAGCTGTTTCTTCCTTTTAACTGCTAGTGGGGGTTTGAACTGATTGGGTGGGAGCTTGGCTGTGCTCTGATTGGATGGAGGTTTTTTTGTGCTCTGATTGGCTGGGGGTGTGTCCTGTGTTGGTGGGGGCTTGGTTGTGCTCAATTTAGTCTGTGTTGCAGGGGGATTTGAGCTGGTGAGCTGCATAGCTGTTGTTTGGTTAACCAAAAAATATCCACCATCCTAAGAAACCCCAAAGACAAAATTGAGTTAGAAAATCAAGGAGTATATGAAATCCCATGCACCGCCTGTCCCACCACATACATCGGACAAACCAACAGAAGAATAAGTGCTCGCATTGAAGAACACAAGAACTCAGTCAAAAAAGAGGAACCAACTTCTTCCCTGGTCCAACACTTTAAAGTCACAGGACATGATATTGACTTTAAAAAGACCAGAACTATCGCCAAAACTGAACACTTTAACAACAGAATAATCAGAGAAGCCATTGAGATAGAAAAACGCCCACACAGCATGAACAAACGAGATGATACCTCCCGTCTACCAGCCATTTGGAAACCCGCCCTTATTGACAAACGAGTCCCTAACACGAGGAATGACACCAGACCCACACTCACGAGGTCCACACAGGATGTCACCACCGCACATCCACCCAGAAAGCAGACCCAAACCCACACTGATCATGAAGCACGACCAAGGACCAGAAGCCAGACCGCAGCTGCAACATTAGCCATTTCAAACCCCTCCAATCCATACATGCAGCAGACTGACACCCACTATGAAGATGTAGCACGACCACAAAGCCAAACAACAGCTATGCAGCTCACCAGCTCAAATCCCCCTGCAACACAGACTAAACTGAGCACAACCACGCCCCCACCAAACAGGACACACCCCATGCAATCAGAGCACAAAAAAACCTCCATCCAATCAGAGCACAGCCAAGTTCCCACCCAATCAGTTCAAACCCCCACTAGCAGTTAAAAGGAAGAAACAGCTGCGATCACACATTGCTCCCAGAAGCACGAAGCTGAAGCCTGAGGATGATGAATGAGACTTCGTCGAAACGTTGCCAAGACACTTCCAATTTTACGCGGGAGAAAACCCGAATAACCAAAGATCTACATACAAACACCCGCGAAAACCTCAGAAAACATATATATATATGTTTTTGTTTGCATATTTTTGATTGCACACTATATGTGTGTGTGAGTGTGAGTGTGTGTATACTATATATACATGTGAACTATATATATATAGTTCAGTGAACTCAGATGTAGACTTTTATGTCACACCCTCCTTAATGCCTCTTAAACTATGGAGGATGAGTCATTTCAAAGGTGGAAATTTATGCTGAAGAAAGAACAACATACACAATATTTTGTAAGACAAGTATGGCTGAACTAGCATAAGGTTTCTGATCTCTCAGTGGAAGCCATATGTTTTTAAAGATCTATCCATGGCATGGAAAATGATTGGCACTTTTCCCCAGCAGAGATGGAAGGGGGAAATCCACCTGCTCAGAGCTGTGGAAACCTGGCCATCATTGTTGCCAAAGTGGAAGAACCTTTTGAAATCCAAATGGTAATTTCTTATCCTGATTCAACTTCTGGCCAGTTTCAGCAGGGGAGACAAGCAGTTTAAGATCACAGTGCAAAAAAGAGTCCTATGGTCACATGGTGGTAACCTTTTATCCTGAGTCAGTTATCTCTTGCCATTGTTTTATGCATCAATAGTTTTTCCTGCCTTATCCTGGAAGAGCTTCAAGGTATGTAAGATGTTTGGCCCTTTGCCATAATGGACAGCCTTCCATTATCATGGAAGTGAGGTCAGGTGACCTTTTGCAGATAACGGCAGGCCTGTCCCTTGGGTGTGTTGGCTTGGGCTGATTACGACCTTTGTCACTGCCCTCCCAGAATTTGCTACCTCTGTTCACTGCTTTATTCCCAGGATTCTTGTATACCCATTAGCTCCTTCTTCCCTATTTTGTCTTCCAAACAGGCAGAACGCTTTTCGCTTGAAAGATCTCCCACTTCTTGCTGCCTTTGAGGGCGCTTTTCAGGTTCTTCCATCAGCTTCCCTGATCCCACCCCCAACTGTCCTCAATGCAAGCCCAGGGTTGACTGTTCCTTTCCAGAAAGCACTTTGGCTTGGACAGGCTTGGGGCCAGGGAGGGAATCCTATTTGGAGAAGGGGAAGAAAAGTAGCCTTTCCAAGAGAATAGAATATTATAGTGGAGTGGGGTGGGGGGTGGGGTGGGGTGGGGGGTGGTATGGAGTGGAGTGGAATAGAATAGAATAGAATAGAATAGAATAGAATAGAATAGAACAGAACAGAACAGAACAGAACAGAATAGAATAGAATCTTTTATTGGCCAAGTGTGATTAGACACACAAGGAATTTGTCTTGGTGCATACACTCCCAGTGTACATAAAAGAAAAGATACATTCATTAAGAATCATAAGGTACAACACTTAATGATAGTCTTAGGGTACAAATAAGCAATCAAATCTTATTAGGAAACAGTCAATATCAATCTTAAGGATACCAGAGCCCAGAGTTCTTCCTCCTAGCTGGGAAGGATAATCAGAGTTTAGCCAAGCATTACAACAGTATCTTTAGCAGCGGTTGTAAGTTCCACGAGCAAAGCAGCTAGGGGATCTTCTGGCGACTTTTGCCGTCTCAGGAAAACCCACGTGGGGAAGGATCAGCCTCTCGGGCCTCGGGGTCCCTGGCTGTCCTCCATGCGGGGGAGGGATTGTTTTGCCTTGGTGACAGAAAACTAGTCCGAGGCTGGACCACCCAGGGAGAGGTGCAAGGGACAGGGCAGACAGGAAGGGGGAGAGCTCTCTCGCCCCTTTCACTCTTGTCCGTGTCCTGCGGGGACATGTCCTGAGAACCAGGATGCTGCTCGCGGCCTTCAGGAATTGACCTTGGAGGGAGGTGGTGGCGGCGGAATCTCTCTAAATCTCCTTTTCGACCAGCTGGAGGAATGTCCGGATCAGCGATCCACTCACACCCACCCAGAAATACTTGCTCTGTTAACCAAATCAGATAGAGGCCGCCTATCTGCCCGTGGAGTTCTCTGCTGTCTGGAAAGAGATCCGTGGCTGGGCTGGGCTGGAAAACGGAACCTCAGCGAAGGTTTCCCGTTCGCGCCTCTGCGCCGGGCTGGTGGAGGTCGCGCCCTCGTGGAAAAGTGAGGGCTGCCCCCAAGCCTGCTGCCAGCCGCGGCTGGAAAGGAAGAAAGGCAGCGAAAAGCCCAGACGCGCTGGAAATCCGGCTTCCCGCCGGCCCAGCTGATTAGAGCCTGGAGCTAACCCTAACCCGCGATCACCTTTTCTGTCTTGCTAGTCCCGGAGCCTCTACCTCCCCCATTGCTGCGAGGCCGTTTTATAGCCAGCCATTGCCTCCTTTCTCGTCCCCAAATTTCTGAAAGCTCATTTGCTGCCTTTGAGGGAGGGGGAGAAATATATAAGAAAAGACAACGATTATTCTGTCGGATGGAATTACCTAGTTCTCCGCCACCCCCCACCCCCCTACCCCTACCTCGACACCCTCACTGCTTTTCAGCTAGATGTCCGGACGTAGAGAATGCAAAATATTCCGAGAGACAAATCCCCCCCCCGCGTCCCTGCAAATTTTTCTGCTCTTTCCACCTTCCTTCTCTCTCCACACCACCACCCGCCCCCCACCCGCGGGCGCCTTTTTCTCCCAGTCCCCAGTTGCCTTGATTCAGGCCTTGGTAATTAATTTGGCATTTCAGAAAAGCCCCTGATCTGGATAAAGCCGCCATTCATCCTCTCTGCCCAATCTGAACACAATCTGGAAGAAAAGCTTTCAGAGAGACAGAAAACGCCTTTCGCTCCCCGTTCAAAAGAGCTGTCAGTCGTCGGAATAAATCGCCCCTGATTATTTCGAACCGGGGCTCCGGCCTCGCCGCCGAGCCACGAACTTTTACAATTTGGGGCAAGAATGGGCCCCTTTTCCACATTCTCTCTCCCTCTTCCAGCGCTCCGGCAGCCACTTCTCTGCAAATAAAATTTTCTCAGAATATAACTTTTTTGTTAGTAAGGTTGGGCCTGTTGTTGCTGTTTTCTTTCTTTTTTGTTTGTTTCTGAGGTCTCGTTTTCCTCCTAATTCTTTAGATGGAACAGGGTTACAAGGCAACTAACTTTGGCAGAGAGGTTTGAAATCAGGCTGAGCTGCTTCAGAGAGAGGAAAGGAAAAGCGCAGTACAATCTTTCCCTTTCCTAAGTGTCCCTCATACACTACAATTCGCATCATCCACAGCCAGCGGGGCCGCGATCACTATTGTACAATAATATATCTGGACTTCAGTATAATGCATAGTCCGGAAACCTATATGTGCGAGCGCGCATATACTTTCTCTCTCCCTCTCCCTCCCCCCCTCTCTCTCCCTCCCTCCCTCCCTCTCCCTCTCCCCCTCATTCTCCCCCTCTCCCTTTATCTCTCTCCATCTATCCATCAATCTATCCATCCATCCATGTATCCATCCACGTATCCATCTATTCATCCACCACCACCACCATCATCTCCATCTCTCTCTCTCTCTCTCCCTCCCTCCCTCTCTCCGTCCATCATATCTCTCTCTGTCTCTCTGTCTCTCTGTCTCTCCCTCTGCCCTCCCTCTCCCTGATTAGTTAAGCCCCCCCCCAAAAAAAAGACTCTGGGCAGATTTCCCATACTAACATTAATTCTTCCAGCAATGCAAGATTAACCCCACCTCTCTGGATGGCTTTAGCTTAAAATATACAGGCACCTGAAGTCCAAAAGCTCCCTCGGGGACGTGGGTGGGGGAGGGGAGGATAAGTGAGTCCTGTGACAAAAGCTAACGAGGCGCGATTAAAAGCCGTTTCCCCACACACACCCCGCCGCCATCCGCTCAGCCCTCCAGCCTCTGACCTGAAGCGATCCAGACAACGTGAAGCGCATCCCTTCCTTCTGTCCCGGCAAAGTCCACGGCCGTCATCGTGTTTAACTCGGGTCTAGTATTTATTCTTTCTTTAATAAATGCCGTTATTCTGAACTCCCGGTCTTCCTGGAAAACATTATTCCGATCGGAGCCCCGCCGGGAGGAAGTGAGAGGAAGAGGCGCCGTCCAATCTGGAGGATTCTCCCGCGTTTCCCCTTCAGGATCAGAGGATCTGACTACGCCGGCGTCTCCTTCCATCCCCGTCACTCGGTCCGGTGGAACTACCGGCTGCATCTGGCGAAGCCAAGCAGCACTCACTTTCCTTCGCCCTTGGACCCTTGCGGTGCGAAACCTGAAGGCGAAGTCCCGAGAAAGGTCGGCGAGGACCCGGGCAGAATTGGCTGGTGGGGGAGGTAAGAGCGATTTCAGAGAGAGAGAAAAAGATGGTTGGAGAGGGGGGGAGAGTTCAAGGCGTCCCTGGGAAGCCCTCGGAGGAGCAGATTGGGACCCTCTTTTCTGACCATCCCTGCGGACCGCGAACAACGGCGAACCTCTCTTTTCCCGCGCGCCCACAGCCCCCCCCCCCCGCCCTGCGAACCAAGCCCTCCGAGCTCTTCTAAACCCCCCTCCCATCTTTGTGGGGCAGTTTTTCTCCTGCTCACGGCAACTGCTCCGGCGGAGCTTCGGGCGTCTTGTAAGGGAAACAAGGGTTGAGCTTGGCGGGAAGGGTCCAGCCACTTGGGGGGGGGGGGCAGCAGGCTAGCGGGTCCAACCATAGGCGGGAAGCTTCGTCAGTATAACAGTGGATGGGTGGTAATAATTACTCGGTTCACGCTTTCCAGGAGTTTCCACAAATTCCCCTGGACGGGCTGCGACTTATTTTTGAGCAAAGAGTAGATCTCACTATGCCCCATTCAAAAAAAAAAGTGGTTAGGGGCGTCTCGTTAAATTAGAAAGTAAAAACTCGGTACATTGACGGGGGACACAGTGCAGTTCTGATGGATGAGTTTAATATCAGTGAATACGAGTCACCCATCACTACCAACGCGATCCCTAGTTTCGTATTAATAGCAGGAATTCACATTCCTACTATCTTCGTAACTCGAAGGGTGTTTCTGTCTCTCTCTATGGGAGAAGGGGCTTGCCACAAAGAGGTTTCGTCCTTTGTTGGTGGCCTTCTCTGAATCTTCGGAGGCGATTTAGTCTAAGCTCTGAAAGTCGTGCGGATTCTGGGTGTTCATGCTAGTTTTGGACCTGAGGACAAACCCTCCCGTTCCCAACAGGCAGAATGAGAAGGAAGACGAGATAATTCTGAAGCATCCAAAACGGCAGGGTGAAAAATGAGGCAGACCATACATGCACACACGGTCTTGAGCTTGAGGGCAACAGAACTGGCTTGCCTGAGGCAAGACAGGCTGTTTCGCAAGTCCAATTAACCTTAAGGCGTCCATGGCGAAAGAGGCAGATCGAGTTTCTTTCTGGAGAGCATAAAATATATAACCTTCTTCTTAACGCTTATCCTTGAAGCGTTGGAGGCAAAGGCAGATTAAACGTCAGCTCAGCAGCTCATAGGTTGCCTGAGGCAGCACAATCCTTGATGTGCTTGTTCAGGAATCAGGTTTGTTATCTTCTATGAAGCTTACTAAATATGTACAGAAGGGTGGGTTGTTGTTTTTTTTAAAGTAGCCATTTCTTTTTAAAGTAATTTTTTTTTTAAAAAAGTAGCCATTTCTTTTTAAAATAGTTTAAAGTAGGTTCTAATAGATCTGAAAAAGCAAACGCCAAACTAGAGTTTCACATCAATTTAGATGAGCTGTTGAAAGTCTTGAATAAATGGCAGTAGAGCTTCATTTATTCGCAGAAGCAACATAAAAGCCCGAGAAGCCTCTTTGCTTGCTACATCAGATCCAGGACTCTCCTGCTCCAGCCTTCACCAATCTGCCCCCTTGCGCAACACCCATCCTGGTCAAATGGCTGTGATGGTGGGAAAGGACCAATGTTCCCTTGCTTAGAGTGGCTGGGCAGATTCTTTCAAAAACCCACAGAACATGAAAGCCCTGAGTGCAAACCCCGGTTTCCTTCCTCTGTATAGGGAAGGTTCGTTTCAATGTGGATGATCTCCCAGCCATGGGTCAACTCTTTAAAAAAACACATTCACACTCCTTATTGAGTCTAACGGCTACCAACAGCATTTGACCTAAGGAAGAGGAATAATTTCCTTATCAAAGTGTTATCTGTATCTTGCTTCTCACTGGCTATTTCTAACTGTTCCTTCTAATATTTGAAGATCTGGACAAAACCTCCTGAAAGCTGTAGGGATAAAACTATATAAGGTTGACAATAGTTCTAGGTAAGATTCTGCTACTAAAAAACTTTCACTTTTTAAAGGTGCTAAAGGAATCACTGTGGGTTGTGCAAGTGGGTTGATAACACAAACGCCCGATCATGAAATATTGCCAAGCAAAATTACTGATCAAAAGGGGCTGGGTGGGAAATATGAAGAAAAGCAATGCCATATGATAATTTAATTTGGAGCGCTTAATGTTTTGTCACTGGAAATAGTAAGAATAGATTAGCTTTAAACTTCTGTTCTGGATACATAGAATGTATTATTCAGTGGTTTTATTATGAAAGCCATTGTGGGGGGAGGGGAGGACTCATTAACACATGGAAAAAAGAATACTTGAATCAGTTAAGCTGCTTTGAGCATCAAAATAGAAAGTTTGTCAATAATATATTCATCAACTCCACCATGCCAACCACTACCTCCATAAGCATTGATGGCTACTCAGCCAGAATATCCAATGATCAAGGTAACTAGGAATTGTGGGAATTATTTCTCAGTACATCTGGAAAATATGTCTATGGAGATTCTCAGTCATCCAGGTTATGGTTGTCCCAAAGGTGCTTCTTTCAAGAGGCAACTGGACTTTTTGGTTATTCTTTGAAGACTTTTCGCTTCTCATGAGAAAGTCCAGTTTCCTCTTGAGAAAAGCACTTTTGGGATCTGGAGAAGATAAAATTTGGGAAATCTAGGGCAATCAATAACAGAGCAATATCAATCAACCATGCTACCCATCAACCATGCTTAGAAAAGACTTGCAAGGTGGCAGGTATACATTCCTACCTGAGGGGAGAGCAATAAAAAAAATGGAGAACCAGCCACACTAGCTGCAATTTGCCTAAATTTGTACCAGAATTCTTGAATTCTTGCCAGGATATGTCAAATATGTCAAATATACAGATCAAGAAAGCCTGTTTAGATCTTGGCTGATCACAGCATAACAAAATTGCCTGTGTGAACTTGGGAACCCTGTTGCATTTTTACAGCATTGTGTTTTTCCAGCAATAGGGCAATATAACGGTCTTTTTAAAAAAAAGAATCTCATCTTATTGATCTTCTTGTTGGATCTGTCCAATTATTTTCAGTGACAGAATGAACTGTTTAAATCATGCCATTTCTTCAGAGTTGGCCTCACTGATTTCAAGAGTGTCAACTTCTGTGCAATATTTCTATTTGACAATCCAAACAGCAACCCCTGAAGTAGCGATATATTGAAAGGGTCACATCAATACGGTGGGTGGCATCTGCTCCTCACTTTTATCTATTCCTGTCTGAGAAGCTGAAGTTTGCATGATTTCTGTCCCCCCCCCCATACTTATCCTGCTATTTTGATCCCACTGCTGTCCCTTGGAGTGTCTCCCCCCCCCAAGGTTCTAAGTTTTAGAAAGTTCCTTTCCAGCCTTCTTTTGAAAGATGGAAATATGCGATCCATTTGTTATATTCTATTTGTTGAGAGGCCAGGGGTATTCATGGTGTTTGGGCAAGACAAATATTGTTTCATTCCTAAATAAACCTCTCTGAAAGTCAGCTTGGTTCATCCAAATGCTGCAGCAAAGGAGGAAAGGCTACTCAGATGAGGCAGAAAAACCAGACGGTTTCTATTGCAAAGGGTGGGATGAAGGAGAGAAAAGACCTTGCCAGGACATGTCAGCCAGCAAGCAGAAGGAAGGAGCAGTGTAGGCCTCCTGTTGCTGATATATTCCTTTTCCATTGTTCCACTGCAACAGAGAGAAGCTACCTAACACTGAAGAAATCCATTCCCTCCTTTCTTGAAATCCAGTGCCACAGCTTCAGCTTCAGCTTCAGCTTAAATGGATTAATTTTGCTTGGTCTGCTTCGAGTTTTGATTATTATTGCTGCCTTGTATGCTCAATGGGTACATACACACTTATATGTTCATGATATTGAAGGAAAAAAACCCTCAAAATTTGACTTGCAACAGCTAAAAAAATGAAACTGAAGGCATTATCGTGGTAGCATAAGAACAATAAAGGCAAACATTGCAGTAGAGAAAATTGAAGGTCTGTATTTCAAATGACAGCAAATGAATAAAAATAAAGCTGAGGAGTTGCTTTGTTTGGGAAGACAGCAAACTTGTCAAAACTAGGTAAAAGCAACACCAAGTCAGATTGCAAAAAAATGGACATTGACGTGTATGTAAAATAATGCCTTTACTGTTAACAAAACCTCCTGGGTACCCATACCTGAAAAAGTCTTAGAAAATGAAGCAGTCAAAATCCTGTGGGATTTTTAAAATACAAGCCATATACCATGTACCTTGAACGTATCTGCCTGTCACTGAAGAGCTGTGCCAAAGATTGGATGTTTTAAATTTCTGGGCCTGAATCCTTGTTTGGGGCCTCCTGAATACTACACTGAAACTTCCATGACTCCTAAGCTCTTGATTAGAACTTGAATCATCAGAAAATATTCACGCTGAAAAGTGTGCTATTCGTTGAATAGGTAAACAATCAGTGCAATACCATATTTAGCAGTTTTATTTGCTTCAGTTATACAGTGCAGTCACAGCTCCTTTCCTGATCAGTTAGCAAATAATTTTTATGATGCAGCTTTTTACTCCTATTGTATCTCTTCCCACCCCCCACCACCCCCAGTTTAGTTTATTCTTTCAAAACTGACAATACCCATCGGTCCAACCATGGAGTGTCCTACTGCAAAAGTAATCTATTTTAGAAAGTTGAGAGTCTGGAAATTGGAAGCTTAGATGAACTTTAATGGGTAAAGAAAAGTTAGCAAAATGGATCAGAATTATAATCATGCCTAGATTCTAAAAGAAGCTCTACAGTTGAATTGAAGGTTTGTAATACTTGAGTCCTTTCTCCACTTGCAATTAAGAGCAAGTGACAGCCCTCCTTCTTTGGTCAATCAACAGCAGCCTCAACTTGCCTCCAGCCCAAGATTTAGCTGGAGACAAGTCTTCAGCTGACACGTCATGTATCAAAGTATGTTTTCCTTCTTAAACCAATATTGGTTTAAATCAATGGTTTATTAAGGGGTATACAATTTATTATGTTTTGCTTCTCATTGTCATGGAGAAGAGTCCAGTGACCCATTGCAGGTATCTTTGGATCTGTGCTGGAAGAGGCAGACATGCCCCCTTACTATCAGGATATGCCCCTGCAGCTTCCCTTCCAGAATTTTACTCTTTCATTTTATTTGGAATGTAATCTTAGGATCTTTTCCTATCCATCCCATTTTTTTAAAAAAAATAGATTGTTTTCAATAGTTTCAACCAAGCAAAGAACAAATAATTGAGAGGTGTTGAAAAAAGCTTTAACTGGATTCAGTCACTTTCCCCTGAGAAAGATTAATAGATTTGGTTGTTTAAAAGACTGTAAGCTTCAGTTTTCCTACAGTGCAAGACAATTGTATCTTCTTTGGTGTCATCTCAGTGTATGAGTAGCTGTCTCTCTCCGTACTTAAATCTCATCTTTAGGCAGATACATGTTTATGACTGGGACCTGTCTTCTCCCATCATTTTACAAACTAATAATGGTAACCATGATAACACAAAAACTCACAGGGGGAGCAAATGGCATATGAAAGGCGAGACAAACGTCTGATTCACCCCATTTGTGTTGCAGTGACCCATGGGACGATGTTTTTCCTTTGCCTGTTGGGGAACCAATTCGGTCAGCGAGCTTATCATAAATGGTGCATTTGTTAATCGGGAGTTGCAAGGAGTGCAACAGAGACAGGATTGGGATGGGGATAAACAAATTTAGGGTGGCATAGTTTTTGTTGTTGTTTCTTGGTTTTAGACTTTTAGCCCACCTTTCCCCCACCCCTATACCACTCAAGCTGGCAAACAAGCCAAATACTCCTTTTGTCTTCCTATTTTCCCCACCGTAACAGCTACCTGAGGTAGGTAGGGCTGAGACAGGGTTTCTGGTCCAAAGTCAACCTGCTGGCTTTCATGCCTAAATTGGGACTAAGAACTCCCTCCTGGAGTGGTTAAGACCAAGATCTTAACCACTACCTCGAAGTGGCTCTTCTTTTGTGCTGATACGGGGAAGGGAAGGAGGCTTTATCCCGTGAAAGTAGCTTTTGTGAATTCATGGCAGAGGGCAGTTTTAATAAGTTTATTAGCTCTCTTTTATAACTTCATACGAGCCTTGAAGGACAGGGCAGATTGTCCTCCAGCATTTGAGGTGGGAGAAGAGACTCCCTGATGTGAAAAGGAGCTAATCATGAAGATGGGCACAAGATTGAGAGATGGCTGGATTCTCATTTTGCAAAGTTCTCACAGAATGAAGACCTGCCATCCCTGATAAGTTCTTCCATGGGTCCCTAACTGAGAAATGAGGTCTGAGGGTGGTGCCAGAATTAATATATTCCTTTTTGATATATCACTCTTTTAATACACAAATAAACGTCATTCTTTCTCATTTACTATCGTTCTAATATTCCCAGATAACTCAAGAACATTTAAGTGATGATGATGATGATGATGATGATGATGATGATGATGATGATGATGATGATGATAAGTTATTTAAGGGAATAAAATCATATTGAGAAACTCATCTGTCAATTTTAGGAGTTTATCACTGAAGGGAACGCAAGGTAAAAAGAGAAATCTCATCCCAAATATGCTTTTTCAAAAAGCAACTGGATTTTGTGTTTGGAAAAACAAAGTCCAGCTGCCTTTGGGGGAAGGGGAAGCACCTTTGGGATAACTATGACCTGGATGACTGAGAATCTCCTTAGACAAGGGGAACTCTCATTTCTTTCCTTAAAAAAGAGAAAAGAAAAGAAAGAAACACCCCACCCTTGATGGCGGGGGAGGGGGGACGGGGGGCATCCGACCAGCAGAATAGAATAGGCTGGTTAGGCTAGGAACCAGTTATGGAGTTCCCGCTGACATAGAATGAAAGTCCGTTTCTGGTTCCTTTCCCTTGAGTGGGATGGAGCCAGTGACCAGCTCCGACAACTTAAACCTCTCAGATCCGCGGTTCAACTAACAAATCACCCAGATTTCCCGGTCGCAGGAGGACGCGAACGCCTATTTTTAAGCGGAGGAAAAGACGAGAGAGGGAAGTATCATTTGGAAGCTTCAACTAAGCTAAGGGAAACTGGAAAATGTGCTTGAAGAGAGGCGGGAAGCTTGCTGAGCGCAGGTTTAAAGACCCGGCAAAGATTTTAAAGCGCGCCTTCCTTAAGAGGAAGGCGTGGGGGGGGGGGGCGTGATAGAGTCCTTTCAGGCATTAATTCCTTAGGAGGCATTCAGCCCTAAAGATATTACAGATATAAATTAAGTACTGCTGGAATTGGTCGTAAAAAGTTACCATCGCCTCCCAAATTAAAAAATAGATTGTCCGTAAAGGAAAGCCCTAGGATAGAGGAACCATACTAGTGCTAGAATCTGCCCTTTCGTGTCCACGGTTCCCCAAGTGGTTGAAATATTCTATTAAAAAGTGCTACCCTGGACACAACTGGGGATGGAATTTGCAAATATCCGGAGAAAGATGATGCATAATTGTAATTCTGGTTCGGCGTGAACTTTGTAGAGAAACAGAAATGTCAATCTCTTTTGAAAGTAAAACCTATTTTGTATTGTAGCTAATCAAAATAAGAACACAGTAATCACAGTAATATTAGTGTCAGTTTTGAGTTGGCTGCCATCACGTTTAATCGAGATTAAAAGCAACGTTCAGCTTCAACCTCTAGAGCTGTGAATTTATTTTGAAAAATCCCAGATTCTAAATAATAATTATTTGGGAAGGAGCTAAGCATGTGCTGGAATTTGGAATACAATAGGAAAGGAAAGGAAGGGAAAGTGTAAATAAAAATCCTGCAGTATTGTATGCAGTCATCTTAAACTGGGTGAGGCTAACAGGTTTCTGGAGAAAAGCTGATGGGGTGATCTTGATCCCTAGAGCAAGAAAGAAAGTGAAGTGGTTTTAACAAAACAGTTTATTTCCTCTAAAGAAAATAAATCTTATTTTTGTTGGGAGTTATACAATAAAGAAGACATGTTTGATCAACACAATTAAATAGCTATTCAAAGAATTAGGAACAATTTTTTTTAAAAAGCAGGCTATGACAGAATACATACTTCAGCTTCTAATCTAAACTAATTCCCAGACCAGTTCTATCCACATGTATGTACAATCCCCTTATATCAGTGCATCTCCTTATATCAGTGCATCTTCCTCTAAGGAGAAACTGCAATTTAGGATTGTGCTAATTCCATTCCATTTTACATTTTTTCTGGATCTTCCCCCAAGGCTTTGTTTCTGCAGTTCATGAATTAATTCGTAGCTGATGCTGGGAAACATCTCAAGCTGAAGGGGAAAAATGTGGGATAAAACTTAGAACTTATTTAGCCCCCCCTTTTTTTTTTCTTTTTTTCTTTTTTTGCTTTCAAGATAATTTAGAGTGTCCAAATTGGAGTGTCAAATAACTGGGTGCAACTCAGAGATTTGATTGTCCTCAGCAAAATAATAGACCTGAGCTTACTAGATGTTCTAGCTTCAAGAAACTTCACACAATTCAGATTTCTCCATTATATCACCTGATCATTCAATAAGTTTTACAGGAGCTTTTCCACTTGTCAGAAAACCCACAGCTCCAAATCAGGGAGATATGTTTACCTTTACACCTGATGTTTTCTGAGAAAGAGTCGTTGCTACTACCACTTGATTCCCATTTATCATCTGGTAGCCAATTCCAACAACTGCAGTGAACTGTCACACTTTATTGTATGCAGCTGCACCCTTTTGAGATTTGCATAGGAAAAAGAAATCACTGGACATGTTTCCTAAGCAGTTCTAGCTTACTTTGATCTCACTCCACTCTCTTTTCATTATTTATGTGCGTGTAGTGTTGTGTTGGTTGAAGAGGTTCTAAATTTCCAAAGCTGGGACTGGTAAAAATAAAAATTTAAGCCTTCATGAATTCTATTATCAGTTTCTTCCATTCTAGGAATTTATTTTCTGATACTAGACTAGTTAGAATCTATCAGTTTTATCTATTAACATTAGTACAGTAGAATCTTAATCTCTTGCAGTTAAGTTTGCTTTGAATGTAAGTCTTCCTCAACTCTCAGATATTACTAGTGAGCTCAAACATTGTGTTAAATCTTGATTTGGTTAACAGTGACACCTACACTAAAACCAAATCTTATTCTTTTTTAGGACCTTGTGTGAATCCAGTCTATAACTCTTTTCTATATCTTTTGTTACCCATTGATCAAGCAGAGTAATTTCCTACTGTAGAAGACTATTGACCAGATAATGAGATGACCCTACAGAAGTGCACTGCCTTTTAAGACAGAGGTGCCCACTCTATCTTAAGAGGCAATGCACTCATCTCAAAGCCTATGCCCACTGAAGAGGGTGTTTCCCACCCATATTCCAAGTTTTAGTTTATTGGGTCGGTTAGATCTGTTCACTTCTATCCAATGGCTGGTCTGATTTAAAAAAAAAAAACTAGGTCTGAAAAAAGGACTTGAATGCAAGTGGGAAGTAACATTTAGACTAAAAGTCTAAATGTTACTTCCAGGGCCTGAGTCAAACATTGTGTAGAGCTTGAACTGGTTTGCAAACTTGTGGAAACAATTGTTCCATGAACCTCAAAGGAATAGCATTCACTTAGTGTTCTATACATTACCATTCTAGTGTAAAGGGGAATTCCTGCAGGAGTCAGGAATTAAGTTTCATAGCCTCTCCCATCTATGGTCAACCCAATATTCATTTAAAAACAACAACAACAACGAAGTGGCAATATTAAAAAGTGCCTCTATGGATTTAAATATATATTTTCTCATGGTGTCACTTCATGTACAAGTTGCAAGACTTGACCAAAAGTTATGGATCCTGAATTCATTGGCTATGGGGAACAGTCTCCAAACCTACTTTTCTCACCAAAAAATTAAAGCTCAGGTATTTTTTATCTTTTGCATCCAGACACCACAAACTTGCACTATATATATACTCTCTCTCTCTCTCTCTCTCTTCCCACCCCTCTTTCTCTCTCTTCAAAAAGAACCCATCCCCCTGGTTTTAAAATTCAGTCATGAGAGGTGGGTGTCAGGCTAACAAGAATAGGGACTCTATGAAACTATGAAGTCAGCCATGGCACATAGGTGAGCCAAGGCAAGAAGGGCCGTATTGCATTGTTTCCATAGAATTCAATGCACATCAGCTAAATTATTACAACAGGAGTCCCGTTTTCAAAGGTCAACATGTGCCAGCAATTTTCAAGGCTTGGAAAGCTGCTTTAAATATGGAAAGAGGGACGAAAGATCACCAGCTGGAGCAAAAGTTCTCCGATTTCTACTTAGCTTGCACAGACAACTTTGAATCCCAGGTTCAGAGTCTTGTGTTAAGCAGCAAAAGTTGAATCTACTTGGAGATAAAGCCGCAGGCTGCTAACAGCACGTTTCGCTTCGCCGAGTCTTTCATTAAATACTTCGTGCCGGGATGGAAATTTGGCAGCACTGATTTGAGAAGGAAAGGTTGGAACTTTAGGTGTGTGTGTGCGAACGCCGATAAGGAAGAGAAGCGAATCTTTTATGCACCCTCGGGAGTGAACAGCGAGGGAGGGGTGTGAAATTTTTTTTTCTGTCTGCATAGTGAGGGTGGAAGATCTTCCCAAAGAGGCGCCCTCAATTCCAGATGCTCTGGCGGGAACAAACACTAGATTGCCAGCACCCAGCTTCGACTGAACTTTAGCCTCTTGGCAGCCAATTTCTCCAACTGAACCGCAGAACACAACAGAATAACAGAGCTGGAAGGGACCTTGGAGGTCTTCTAGTCTAGCTCAAGCAGGACACCCTATCTCATTCTAGACAAATGGTTGTTCAGTCTCTTTTCTGAAGCTCCAGCCCTGGGTCAGAAAGAAACGCCGGTTTAAGTAGGATGAGGGGATGGAGATTCTTTGCCATAAAGCAAAAGCGTGGCTATTCTGCTGTGCTCAGATGAGGGACATCGGCCACTCTCTTTTTTTTTTACACCTGGCTTTTGCGAAGGGATCTTCTCTATCCCGTCCAGTTGAGATTGGTGTTGATGAGGAAGTCTCCAAGGCCAAGCCTGACCCTGCCCCGTTGGGCGGCTCCGGCTCCGGCTCCGCCTCCCCCTTTCCACAGCTCCTCCCCTCCCTTTCGCAAGTGCACGAGGGCCGGGGCCGCCCCTTCCTCCCGCCCCCCTCCCCCCCACACCGCTCCCCGCCCCGTCCGTCGCGAGAGCTGCCATCCCGCCAGTGGATGTCGTTTTCTCTTCCCCCGCGCGAGCCCACGGGGTGTCACTCCTCCGGGATGACCTCAACTTCGGCCCGCGTTTACCGCCTCACACGCTCCCGACATCCGCGGAGCCTGGCCGCTCGCTGGGACAGCACGATGGGCACTGATCGAGACCCCTGAGAGTCTCCAGCTCGCCTGGAGCTGCGGCTGTCCACGCCACCGCCGAGGAAGCGAGCGACCAGCTGCAGCCAAGGTAGCTCGGGAAGGAGTCCGAGAGGCAGGCAGGCAGGCAGGCAGGCAGGCCGGCCGGAGGGAGGGAGCTGTCCCGCAGGCAGCAGCCCGCGGATGAGAGCGGGGCGGGTGACTCCTTTGCTCTCGGGGGCAGCTAAGGGGGGGCTCCGGGGTGGGAAGGCCAGCTGACCGCTACCTGAAGAGAACGAGAGTCTGGCTGCCCGACCGAGGCGGGACCGACGCTTCCTGCCAAAAGACAGACGAGAACTTCTCGCTGCCTCCCAACTTTTCCGGCGCATCTCTAGTCGCGCGGGCTCTTTCTCCGGCTGAGACCGAAGAAGCAACAAGAGGGCCACCAAACGGTCCCGCTGGCAACGGCTCGCCCAGGGGACAGCCGCCAGTCTCGCACATTTCTCCACGTTGGGCGCGCAGAGACTTCCCCCCCCAACCTTTCAGGGTTCTCCCCTGCCCTCGCGCCACGTTCATTGGGAAACCAAACCCACTTCCCAAATGGGCTTTGGATCGGCGCTTGTTTAATTAGTAGGCTTCGGGAATCTGGACTGAACTGATTGTGCGGGGCGGCGGCGGCGCCTGAGATTTAGCTTCCCCGCCCCATCCTTGCCTTTCTTCCGTCGGTGATAGATCTAGGTTGCGGCTGCACCAGCGTGAATGGGAGCCCAACCTTTGTATTCGTTATGCACCTCAGGCTGGGACCTTAAGGCCATTTCTTTGCCGGAGGGAAGACCAGGAAACCCTTCTGGGGAAAGAGAAACGGCTTTCTCTCGTGCAAGCGCTCCGCTAACAAAATGTTCCGATTACTCACGAGGAGGGGGTTTCTCCAGCGTGCTAAGCCTCTAGATGTTAACTTCTAGTGGTCTAACATGTTTTAAGGCCCTGGTTCACAAGTAGGGTTACGTCCTTGGCTACCCAAATCACATTTTGACTTAGCGAGATAAGCGAACCCACGAGGGTCACTGATCCTTGGATAATGGAACCTTGCTTCACTTAATGCTCCCCAACTGCCTGGGTAGTTGCGACACACCGGAGTTCTGCGTCGTCCCCCCCCCTTTCACCTCCGCCAGTTTAAGTGTGACTGGGGCATTTCCGGTTGGGTGTCTAGGCAAAGAGAACTACCAACTTCGGCTGCGCAGCTTCCTACATTGCTGTGATCTTGGGGATCAGTCGGTCCTCACAGAGGACTCGATTCCAAAAGCAAGCTCTTCGGCGCAACGTTCTCGAAAAGTGAAGGTAAAAGAAAAGACACCCTCATAAGCATTGGTTGGGTGCTGGACAAGCTAAGAGCCAAGCCCTGATTCCTCAAGAGAGTATTTTCGAGCCAACAGTAGCGAAAGCCTTCTGTCGGTTCGCTCCATTCGATCTTTTTATCTCCCTGACAGGGATTTTGTAACTACAGTTTCGCCCGCCTGTCCTATCAAAACCCATTGCGCGAGGGAAAACCCATTGCGCTTTACCTGGTGCCCTGGGGAGATTTCCGTGCAAGGGGGAGTTTCCCCAAAAGTCGGGAGGATGGGGATGTTAAGCTCCCGCGGTAGGTCGACAGGGTTGTCTCATTCTCCTGAGAGAGCAGCTATCTACAAAAAAGGAGGTCCAAGTTGATCCGTGGACAATAAATTTCCAGTGGGAAAAATTGCTGCTGCTTGGATGCCCTTTGGAGTCCTTCAAAGGTCCCCTCCGCTTTAATCTATGTGTGTGTGTGTCTCGCCTTATGACAGAAGGCAAGAACGGCTCCGAAATGTGAAAAGATTCCAAGTCGTTGCCCTGAACTCATGGGCTAGGTTGCCCCGTGACCTCAACCCCAATACGGATTGAGGCTAGTTTGTGCGAGCCCATCCAAGTCTGGCTTCGCAAACGGCGCAACTAGGTTCGGAATCCCACTGCGATGCGGGGCAGGCTAACGCTGACTTGGCACAAGGCGGGGGGGGGGAACCCGTGTGTGTGTGTGGGGGGGGACTTAGCAGAGAGAAAGCCCCGCACCACTGGTAGGCCCTACGTTCCCAAAGCGGCCTTTTCAACTGAGGCGGACTGTGGCATCTGTCACTCAAGCGGCTCCCCCGACTCGCTGGGCCGCTCTTCCACTTGAGGCTCCTTTTCCGCTCGCGCACAGGGTTACACCCTCTTCCCCCCCCCCCGACAAGCCCCAGCAGTCCTCCACTTACAGCTCAGCGGGCGCTGGGACAACTGGGAGGTCTGCGCCCCAAAACACGCGTGTTTTTCCTGGCCGGTCAGAGTCGAGGCGACCAAGGCCCGGGGTGGGAGGTCCAAGCGCTACGAGAGCTGACCCGCGCTCTCTCCTTTCTCTCCACAGGCTCCCTTTCCTCAGCGCCCACCAGGCAGGCAGGCAGGCAGGATGTCCCCGGCAGGCTGGGAGGCCCTGGTGGCCCTGGCGGCGGTGGCCTGCCTGGCCGAGGGGGTGCGCGGCGGCTACGGCTTGAACATGTTCGCCGTGCAGACGGCCCCGCAGCCGGATCCCTGCTACGATGAAAACGGGCAGCCGCGGCGCTGCATCCCGGACTTCGTCAACGCCGCTTTCGGCAAGGAGGTCAAGGTGTCGAGCACCTGCGGCCGCCCCCAATCGCGCTACTGCGTGCTGGCCGAGAAGGGCGAGGAGCGAAGCCGCAGCTGCCACCTGTGCGACGCCGCCGACCCCAAGCGGGCCCACCCGGCCTCCTACTTGACCGACCTCAACAACCCGCACAATCTGACCTGCTGGCAATCGGAGAGCTTCGTGCAGCACCCGCTCAACGTGACGCTCGTGTTGGCGCTGGGCAAGAAATTCGAGGTGACCTACGTCAGCCTGCAGTTCTGCTCGCCGCGGCCGGAGTCCATGGCCATCGCCAAGTCCATGGACGGCGGCAAGAGCTGGGTGCCCTTCCAGTTTTATTCCACGCAGTGCCGCAAGATGTACAACAAGCCCAGCCGCGCCGCCATCACCAAACAGAACGAGCAGGAGGCCATCTGCACCGACTCGCACACCGACATGCGGCCCCTCAGCGGGGGGCTCATCGCCTTCAGCACCCTCGACGGCAGGCCCTCGGCCCACGACTTCGACAACTCGCCCGTCCTGCAGGACTGGGTCACGGCCACCGACATCAAGGTGGTCTTCAGCCGCCTCCACACCTTCGGCGACGAGAACGAGGACGATTCCGAGCTGGCCCGCGATTCCTACTACTACGCCGTCTCCGACCTCCAGGTGGGCGGCCGCTGCAAGTGCAACGGGCACGCCTCCCGCTGCGTCCGCGACCGCGACGACCACCTGGTCTGCGACTGCAAGCACAACACCGCCGGGCCCGAGTGCGACCACTGCAAGCCTTTCCACTACGACAGGCCTTGGCAGAGGGCCACCGCCCGCGAAGCCAACGAGTGCGTCGGTGAGTTACGCGGCCCGGGCATCCCTTTCGCTGCCCCGGCGGGGTACCGGATCTCGCGCCCCCACCGTCCGCCTTTGCTGTGGGGGAGCGGATCTTCTGAGCGAGTGAAGGGAGGGCGGTCGGTCGCGGGTCTTACTCGATCACCCGCCCTGTCGATTCCTGCAGGTTGCAGGGAAGTCGGCCCGGTTGGCAGCTTGGGTGAATGAGACACTCTGCAAAAGGTCAGAGGTGGGTTTGTACTGAAGGGCTGCGGTCCCCGTTTCAGCCAAGTCTCTGGTTTGATTTTGTATGTAGGTGTGTGTTTCCACGCACTTGCCATTTCTTTCTTTTGTTTAGAATTATGTTTTACGTTTAGGATTATAATCCTAGTTGTTCAAGGTTTGGGCTTCAGCACGGCCTGGCTAGTCTACGTAAGCGGCCTATTTTAGTACCGAGCTGCAAGTCTCCGATCTGAACTGGAGCCTTCAAAGCAAGCCCTGCCCGGGGCTAAGCTTTATAGAGTCCCGCGTGGGGACTTCTGTGCCCTATTAGGGCTGTAGCTAGAAAGTGGAACGCGCTTGGCACGTGGCCAGAGAGACTCCCCAGCCCTCGGGGCCAGAACCTGCCTGCCATAAAGGGGGCCCCGATTTGAAGGCGTTCGCCTTTTCGCTGTCCCGGAGTCTCCATAGATTTTTGTTGCCCCCTCGAGAAACTGCCGACGGGAAAACTGACCGTTGAGTCCTCCGAAGGCAAGCAAGTGGGCAAAACTTCCCCCAAGAGCTAGGCCGGGTTAGAGGGCACACGCAGCGATTGAAATTAGTAAGGGAGAAGGTGGGTGTAATTTAACAGGGCGAAGGCGAGGAGAGAGACACATTTACAAACAAATGATTCCCCCCCACTTCCCCCCAAAAAACACCGAATAGTCTTTTCCCGCTTCCCTGGATGCTGAGCGACCTGGCAAAATAGGCAGAGCTTACTTCGATCGATCGATCCTCTTTCCTCAAAGAGGAATTGGGTTTGAATTGGAGGGCGCAGCGGAGCAGAAACCGCTGGCTGGCAAGAGCGGTCCAATGCCTCAAATCCCATTCATCTCCCTCCCTCTCCCTCTCCCTCTCCCTCTCTCTCTCTCTCTCTCTCTCTCTCTCTCCGCGGTGTAGATTGTGAGTCCCTAATTCCGCTCGGTACTGTAGTATTTAGGGAAAGGGTTTTGTTCTGGAGGGAAACTGGAGTGCCTCGCACTCTACCCACAGATGCTGATGAGGGATGCAAGGAGATGAAGGGGAAAAAAATCACACATACAATTGCTCTGGGGGTCTTTGGTCTTTGCTAAAGGCAAAGGCACGCAACTGGCTACTGACCAGAAAGAAGGGGCAGATCTGAAGAGCTTTCAAGGAGATTCCAGAACTGGTCAGGACCAAAGCAAATAGGAATTATCCAATCGGTGTTACCTAGTTTGATGAAGGTACATTTTACGTACAATGAGAGCGTATGCACCAAGACAAATTCCTTGTGTGTCCAATGACACTTGGCCAATAAAAAATTCTATTCTATTCTATTCTATTCTATTCTATTCTATTCTATTCTATTCTATTCTATTCTATTCTATTCTATTCTAATCTGGTAATGAAACATCTGCAAGCAAACAACTAAGCTCAGAGAGCATCAAAGACTCCCTAATTATCCCCTTTACCGGCAAATATGAAGTGTGAATGGGGAATATTTAAACTTGTGGTGTACTTCACCTTAAAATCTATAAAAGTTCTAGAAAGAGAAAAGAAAAACACCCCAGCTGCTGCTTATTTTAAAAAAAGTGGTAGTTTACTTCTCCACCATCTGTCAGCATCAAACTTCTGTGAATGTAGAATGTAGAATTACTGCAGTCTGCGTAGTGCAGCATAGGCTGTATTAAAAAAAAAAAAAGGTCATACATTCCAACAGCATTTGCTTCCAAATTGTGAATAAAAATGTTTGTGGAATATCCAAATAACTCTGGTTGGAAGGACACGTTGGGAATTTCCCTGTAAATGTCAAAAACTTTGCAACTTATTTACTATCCAGCTGAAAGTAAGTTCTACTGAAACCAATGTTGCCTTTTCTGAAAATAAGGAATAATGCAATCTTAAGGATATTACTAAAAATTAAGTGCCATTAGTGTCAGTACAATTCTGTCAAGTTATCAGTAAAATATGTGTCAAACTAATAAATGTGCTTCCCTCCTCCCCCCCTCTTTCTCTTTCACACACACACACACACACAAACATGAGAATATTCAATATTTGAGTTGTAATGCTTATAAAGGGACAAACCTTTCTAGAGAATAATTGCTTTATGTATTAAAACACATTATTGAAAAATACCAAATTTCCTCTCTGTTTTGTATCATAAAGAAGGAGAGAATAATCATAATTTGAACTGAATTATTCAATTCTTTCAACTTTCACTTCTCGGAAATAGATTTTAAATCTAGATGCATAGGAATTGTTGGGTTCCCCCCCTCCCCCCCACCGCATTTATAGCTGTACATTTTCTGGATGTCACAGGTTCATGAGAGAGAAAGGAAGAATGGCCATTTCTCTGCTAAGATGGTTTTGATGTATGAGGGCGCAGCGCAGAAAGACATCCTGTTGCTGGTGCCTGTCTCTAATGAGTTGTTTGCAGTTAGAAGAGCTCATTTGCTGCCCTTGAATCTGCTGGATACTTACTAACCCTGTTGTGATTGTATAGACAGGGTTTATCTGCCTCCCCCATTGCAGCACAACCAAGACAGAATGCTAATTGTGTGTCCAGATGGTCACAATCCTTTTTGATTTCTGGAATTGGAATAATCATAGGAATATTCCGACTTCACTGAAAGTTTTCCCCCCCTTCCATTCTTTCCCTATATTTCAGTGACAGTTACAGCTGCAAGGAATCCAAGTAAAGATGCTTTTAATCTAGGTTTCCAAGCAGGATATGAGCATAGTAACAATTCATTTCTTATATACTGATCACCAGTACTACTAATTGTGGGATAAAGATTGAGGAGATCCAAGTTTATGGAAGTTCAGTTGTATCAGCCCTTGTCTCTTAGCCATCTATCTCCCAGGGTTTTGGTTAAGAAAGTAAACAGGAGGAATAATGCAATGCATACTCAATGCAATGAACTCCTACAAGACAAAAGTCAGGACATAAAACTAATAAGTAACCTCAGGTAGCTTTACTACATAGATAAGCCTATTCTTCTTTTAAACTGTCAGGGTGGTGATACTTCATTTGATACTACATTCATTACTTCATTTGTAACACACTGAATTCTATAGCTTAATTGTATGTTATGTGAAGGGAATATACACATACACAAACATATGCGCTGTATCCACTGTTCTTCCACTTGGAACTGATAAATTGACAGCCGGGAAGAAATCTAGGTGACAATGTGCTGTGCTTCCTGTTTGCATATGAATCGGAATTTGAGAAAAGTTAGACTGAAGTTTAGTATCCAGATTTATTATATCTCCTTTTGGAATGGCATATAGGGCCTTTCTACCTTAGTCCCACCCACTCCTCTTTGCATTGGCACCAGGCTGATGCAAAATCGGTTGTCCTTGTTGCTAATTCCTATCCTGTCAAATGACATTGTCCTGATCTGTGAGATGTCATTCATTTCCAGTTAAGGCTTGTCTCTTTCTGGATTGGCAGCCCTCCCCTTTCAGCACCCTATCAGCCAGGGAAGAAGGCATTGAGCACCAGGGTACTGTACTATCGGCTGAGCAGGGTTGACTTCAGAGCTCTGCCTCTAGGCAGATTTGACAGCCCTACATCCTACTTAGAAATCGTTCAAGTTAAAATGAAGTGAAATAAACTAGCATATAGGGAAAACATTTTCTGCAGAGTTTCTCAAATTGACTAGCTACTAGACAGTCCTGTCTTTTTTTTGAAGGGGAGTATGATTGAATCTGACACTTATAAGGAAGCTGAAGGAAGCTATGCATTAAAATTTCAGTTCAATGTTCTCCATTATTTTCTGGAAACTGTAACAAAGCAAAATAAAATAAGGCTAATAAAGCACTGCTAATATGGAATTGGATAAATGCATCCCCTTTCCCCCCCCCCCCCGCCCCAAACAAAACAGGAGTACTGTGTCCTCCTAGCTTCTATATTGTAGGAAGCCTACAAAGAAGTTGGTTTCAAAAGTGTCTCAGTCTGTGTGGTGTGTGTGTGTGTGTGTGTGTGTGTGTGTGTCACATGTTCATGTTCATCCAAAACGCACCTCTGATCACAATGACTGTAGGTCAACTGACATTGTCCTCCAGATAATAAGTGGGAAAGTACCACAAATTATATATCTTGAAGCTGAGATGTAAAAGTGTCACCTTAAAGGTGAAAAAGGCTACCTTTATCCTTCATATTTTAAGCCCTTTTCATTTATGGGCCAGGGATGAGATGAAGACCACACTATGTGATCAAGTGGAGAGATGGAGGCCATCAGGGCATGATAGTGACACCATAAACTGCAGATAAAGACAGGACAATCTCTTTGATATTCTTAATAATTGCCAGGAAAGTATGACATCAAATGACAACAATAATAATAATGCAATATTTATGGTAGTGAGAAAACGGGCTTCACCATGTTGAAAGCACAGCTGGGTGAACTAAAGGAGACTCCTTATTGAGTTTTTGTCTGATACTTTATTTATTTATTATTTTATACTAGAATTTTTAATTGTACATTTGTTGAGAGTTTTTATTTGTTCTGGTCTCTGGTCTATGATTGTAATAAACTGAACTGAATTGAATTGATGCTTCAGAAAAATATTGTTCAAGCCCCAAAAGAGGTAAACTAAGTCAGAGGAGAATGGTGCTGTCACTTTGCATAAGCCTTGCTCCAGATTTAGGGTAAGGAAATAAAGTTCATATCTGGAGCATATGTTATCTTTACTGACTTAATTTAGATTTTGATACGTTTTTGATATTACTTGCAATGATTGCAAAACTCGACGGACATTAAGTCAACGGCACCTCAAAAATATAAATAATAACCTCACAAATAATTTCCTCCCCCCCCCCTTAAGTTAATTGATCACTGTGAAAAGGCATTGCATGTTTGGGGGCCCTCAGAAAAGACAGCAGAATAGAAAGTTCCACTCTACTAGCTTAACTCTAGATTTTTTGTTTAAGTGCTCCCTGGCCAACCCTATCATTAAGTGGAGAGAAGTACAAATTTTGAAGGCAGCAGATGGCCAATTAGTAAACTTTTACTGCTTTTTTCATCTTAAGAAGGTCAAAGTCTTGAGTAGGCCCCAACATTCCTGAAGCTTAGTTTGATATGAATGTTTAATAAACTGATTTTTTTTCTTATTTTTTTTCAAAATTTGATGGCACAGGGAATCTCTTGGACCGGGTTTGTGAGAGTAGATTTGGGGTAACATTTCTCCTTGTGCTATTCTCTTTCTATGAATTATTTCTTCTCTCTACCCTTTAAAAAAAGTCTAACCCTAGTCTAGCATCACTTCCACAGGCTGGCGTATGAATTTCTTTATCATTTTATTTATTTGATTTTTTTAAATCCTGCCTTTCTTACCTTATAAGTAAATAACTCAAGGCAGCAGATATTCATAATATCCCGTCCTCCTCCTATTTTCTCCACAACAACAACCCTGTGAGGTGGTTTGGGCTGAGAGAAACTGCCTGGCCCAAACGTCCTGTAATGTCAAGACAAAATGCATGACTGACTCTGCCCTTGATATTCCATTTATTTCTAGCAGCTGAATTTGGGTTTGATAGATAGTGGGGGCTGTTTCTTTTCAAGTGATCTGCAGCATCTGCACAATTCCAATTATTCTATAAAACCACAATCACCTAATATTTTTAAAAACAAATAATTTTGACTTGCTCACCATACGCCTAATAATAAAACAGCAAAATATGGACGATATACAGGTCTTTTAGCTGCGAAAGACATTTGTCCTTAGAAAATGAATACAGTTCAACTTGCAGAGATAGTAATTTCATGCTTTACTGAAATTATTTTTATTAGGTCTTGTGCAGCAAAAACAGTAGAATGTATGTGACACCTTAAGGGATATTTATTGTTTCATAAGCTTTCCAGTCCTCTAGATTGGAGCAGAGTAGGATTGTTCTGGGAAAGAAAACTTATAAACGCCCAAGGCTGCTGCTGGAGAGGAAGAAGAGAGAAAATGGGAGTTGGGAAAAGAAAGATAAACCGAGAGACAGAAAGAAGAGACAGATTACTTGTTGCCTACTGTATTTATTTAATGATTTATTTAATCACACTCTGAAGCACTGCTGTCTCTCAGCTTCTTATCTTTCCTCTCACCACTCATGCATAGTTTGGAGAATTCTTCTAGCTAAGGAAGGACAATTCCTGTGGCTGCCTAGATAGCCCAGCTGAGATACCCTTTTTGGAACACTACTATGTACAAAGTGGAAGGGGAACAATCCCGTCTCCCCCACCCTTGGTGCAAAGTGTCCTCCATTAATAATGAATATGAAGGAGAAATGGTTAAATACGTGAGCAATCATCACACCGCTTCTATTTCATCTTATTAAGAATAAATCTTGTTTTTCTGCTCACGTTTTTGAATTCAAGCTTTCGAGTAAAGTTTGTGCAGGCTTCAGTTTGAAAAGGATTGTGTTATCTACTTACTTTTGTATTACAAGCTAAATTATGCAGCATCGTACCCGTGGTATTGTGGCTATTAAGATGTTTGGAACTATGAAGGAGCAGTTGCATTTTACTCTGTCTATTGCAGAAAAAAACCCAATGGCAAATGAATTTCATGTTTTCAAGCACTTTTGTTGTTGTTGCTGAATATGTTTGAGCCATTTGAACATTATAGCTATAGAGCTTTACCTAACACAATGGAAATAGACTTCTGCTTCCCCGAGAATTCTCCTTGCCCTGCTTACAACTCTGTCTCTCTCTCTCTCTCTCTCTCTCTCTCTCTCTCTCTCTCTCTCTCTCTGTGTATGTGTACGTGCACATGCACGCAAGTGTTTACCTTCAAGTGATTCCTGGTCACTACCTAGAGAATCCCCTGTAGTTTTCTTGACAAGATTTTGGAAGTGGTTTGCCCTTGCCTCCTTCCTAGGTTTGTGAGAGAGACTGGCCCAGGGTTACCCAGCTGGCTTTGTGCCTAAAGCAGGACTAGAACTCACGGTCTTCTGGTTTCTAGCCTGGTATATTAATCACTAAACCAAACTGGCTCTTACACACTACAGCTGGGCATGCTTCACTGGATATGCTTCCACACTGCTTCAAATGGCCTCCCAACTCTCCAAAGTAGATTGGAAAATGGAGGATGGGGTAGGTCTACCTATTTTGTAGATATGTCCAATCCATTTTAGCCTGCAGTGTGTCAGTGAGATTGTTCCTTTATACTTCATGTCATATTTGTATGAATGGTAACAAAAGAGGCCTATTATATATACGTATTTTCAGTAGAAAGCAAATAAAAATAACAGATAATCAAAACAATATGTAAACATAAACATCTGGATTTTTTTTGTGCCTTAAAATCAGTCTTGACTCCTGGCGACATAAAAATAGACATAGAATCATAGGGCTGGAAGCGACCTTGGAGGTCTTCTAGCCCAACTTCCTGTCCAAATAAGGAGACCTTACATTGTTTGAATAAATGGTTGCCCAATCTCTTACATGGAACATGAGCTTCTTTTCCTGCCCTTTGGTGCTTTGGAGAATAGGTCAATTACCTGGACCAATCCCTGTAAGTTTTCTTAGCAAGGTTTTTCGGAAGTGGTTTGCCACTACTACTTTCCTACACTGAGGGAGAATGAAGGAGAAGGTCACTCCAGCTAGCTTCATTCCTGAAGCAGGATTAGAACTCTGAGTCTCCCCATTTCCAGGCTTATACATTAACCATTAGGCCAAATGGCTTTCTGCATCCTGTTACTAGCTCCCTCATGTAGTCTTTAATTTTCCTCATATCTTTTTTTCTCTTAGAAATATATATTTGCTACAAACGTACATGTAAATAAACTATTTGAAGGAATCTAGTTCCTAGGAAATATATTAAAAAGCACTTCTGGTGTAGGAAGACTTTCTTTTCAGAATAAGATACCAAGTTTGCTGACATTTTAATCTACTCCTGATGAAGAATGTCCTACTTGGGTGTTTTACTGCTGAAAACACTTAAAAGTTTCTTCTGAAGCAGATGCTTGCAACACTTCCCAAGTTTGTGGTTGGGCTCAAGTTTAGGAAAACTAATTCAGCGGTCACAGCCAGAGGCATAAGGCATTTGTAATTTAAAACGACAGCAAATAAGGATTGAGAAAACCAGCCCCTTGATACTAGTTTGTATTAGTTCTATCCTATGAGATCATTCAATGGTAATGAAGCAAAAGAAATATATTGGACATCTTCCTGAGCCATTAGAATCCTGAGGCCCAGAAAAATTATGCAGTACAAGGTGATTTAAGGTTTAATTCTCCCTCCCTCCCTCCCTCCCTTCCTCTCTCACCCTCTCTTTTCCTCTTTCTCTCTCTCTCTCTCTCTTGTAATCATTTGACTAATTTAGGGCATAGAAAATATTTAGGAAAGGAACAAAGCCTTGGCTTTTAATCTGAAGAAAAATGATTTCTTACTTATTGGGTGTTTTTGCACATTAAATGATATTTTAGCTTCAAGGATTGTGCAAACACAGTCCATGTGGTTAGCACATAGTTCAATAGATTGCGCAAAGCCAGAAAATTGGACAATTAAGTAAACCATGATTAGGTTAACCAACAAAATACATGCCATTTGAAAATAGCAATTATGTTTTGGGGGAATACATATTTATGTATCTAAACTTTAAGCACTATTCGGACCTCGGTCCAAAGATGGAATGGAGTATATTGTTTACATTGCAATTAAAATACTACAACATATTTTGCCAATTGTTAAAACTCCAGCATGAAGAAAGCGAACAACAACTTAAAATAATCCTGCCTATTTCACTTATTTCCAAAAAGAAAATAAAGATGATTCAAGCAAGTCTTTTTGGAAAATAAACACAAAAGCGAAGCATCAGAAATAGTAATCATTACTACCTACCTAATTTCAGATAAAAAGGGACCAAACTCTCAAAGAACAATCTTGATGGTTTGACAGGTTTATGTGAAGCAAGTGTTGTTGTTTTTTTAAAAAATTTTATTCCATAGTTAAAACTAAGATTGTAATAACTACTTGGAAATGAATCAGCAACTTACTGTATGATATACTGGCTCCAGATATGACATGGTATGTTCTAATGTGCTATTGCTAATCAGTAATTATGATGTTATATTTTGTATTACATTCAGTTTTCAAGTAGTGCATTTCAAGTAGTGAAAGCAATGGTACCAGAAAGTAATTGACTATGGCAAGATTATTTGTTAAAAAGGTGCAATTCAAAAGATTATTTGTGCAATTCAAAAGTCTGAGGTTGTAACATAAGCCTTAAGTTTATTCTTCTTTTTTGTGAGGGGTATGAAAAGTAAAACCCTCTCTTTCAGCTTCTCAAATTGAGTTGCTGCAATGATAACTTCTGCTAAGATTTTCCTTTTCAGGGAGGAAATCTACAAGGTATTGGCATGGGTAAGGATAAAAGAACATTAAGTCTACTTAGTCTGCTTCTGGAGGTGAAAATAAGATAACAGCTCACAGGTTTTTTTTCATATACTGTAGTTGGGAGTCACTCTATCACTCCTTTTGAGCATCAGAATATGTGTATAGCATGTGCTAGAAGTGCAGAATTTTGGCAACAAACAACTCAAAGTGGATTGTGTTATTTAATGAAAGTACTTTGTAAATCACAATTATCTACAAGAACTTTCCCTGAACTTTCAACTGATGTCACTTAGTATTGGTGGAAAAAAATAGTTTGAACATCTTAAGAATTTAGGGAATATTTGTTGGAAGTTCCTTTAATTCTGTTTGATGCTATCCAGTAACATCTTCTCCAGTACTTAGACCCCTAGAACTTGAGGGGTTAATAGGGTCATATTATTCGTGATATGCTTTTGGTGGGAAAGGGCATTTTGATCCCTTGTGGGAAGCCCCTTTAAGTGCCCTTTGAAAGTGTAAACAATTTAGAATTGTAATTTATCTCCTTTCGTCTGTAGCAGCTGCAGGAAGGGCACTGCTGTGATTCTCATTAACACCTAGGAAGGTAGAAGTGAGTCAGCTCTGCCTACCTACTCACCCACTCATCTAGCCAGCTGGAGGATCTTGCAGTGACCAATTTATGAACTCATTAGAGCAAAGACATTCTCCATTTTCCTCTACATAACCAGGCTACTATATACAAATTAGATTACCAAAACAGAAGTTTGAATGGGTTAACTAAAAATCCTGAGTGATTCCTCTGCTAATAGATTCTGTGTGCTTTGATTGCCAGCATATTTACAAAAAGATTCTTCACGTGTATCATATATAACATGTAAAAGACAAATTTGTGCATCCTGTGCAGAGCAACCATGATTGCAAGCATAGTCATCAAAAAGCAATATCCTCTGAAAAACAAAATTAGAAATAAAAATGAATAGAATTTTTTTCTCCCCTGTCTTTTCAAGGCCAATTAAAGTTACTTATCATTGTTTAAGCTGTAGGAAGGTAGATAATTTTTCCAACAATGACAAGAAACTCAATTGCCTTTTATTCTATGCCTAAATAATCACCAAATATATTAAGAGAAAGAGTGTAAACAGCAAAGGCATATGTTAACACCAAGTCCTGGCGAGGAGCTGACACTGTGAGAGTAAGCTTAATATACAAAATAGTGGAATATAATGTAACATATCATGCTTAATTAAAAACTCAAGTGGAATGTTATCCAACATACTTTCTGAAATCATTTTGAGCTAGAGAATCGTATCCAAGATTATACATTTGTTTTCTATTGTTTTCAATTTGTTTTTCTAGTCAGAATATTTTGGCCATTTATTTTACAGATGTTCAGTTTAGAGTTGCAACATTTGAAGCTCTTAATGTCACATGAAATGTGGATTCTGTTTACCCTATCTGCCTTTTACAATACCCTAAGAAACATACATCGCACAAAACTCCAAGGTTAGTTTTGAGGATACACTTATTTGCTTAAATGTACAAACCATTTATGCAATGCAAAAATCTAAATTGATTTTTTATTCTCAATCATACCTACAGTATCAGTTGACCACAGTCTCATACAGTACTCTTTCTTCTTGCAGCAACAAAATGTTTTAATATACCACTAGAAAAATGTCTCTGTGTATCGAACTGCAAATATGTGGAAGACATTACTCATTGTCTATGGGGCTACCCATCATACAAGAGCTCAAAAGAAATGATTTTTTTTACCTATTGCAGATTTTAAGCAGTTCCGTAATAAATAATTCAAAAGTATAATTCCCAAGGCATATTTCACTGTTAATTCACATCACTGTTTTTATTTTGCTCAAGCAGCTAAAAAAACCGGCAGTTTGCTATTATTACATTTTAAGAAGTCTAAGCTATATTGCTTTTTAACCAGACTTTGTTTCATGTATGTTTGTGCGGTAGCCTTTAAGTATAAATTTTTATATTTTTTATTTAAGTACCATTAAAGTACCTCTGGATGACATTTGTTTTAAAGCTAATAAATACATGCACTAATCCTAATGAATGATACCTGGGCATTAATCTCAGCCTATGCAGAAAAAAATGGATAGCTTCATATGGGAGGCAGTCTTTAGCCATCTGTACCATGGAGGTCTATCCATTTTCACAGCATGGCTTCCCATTTCACAATGGGCATAACACAAACTTTAATAAAAATGTCTTCATACAAAATATAATTTCATGAAATACAAAACTCTGTTTTGGACAGTTAGGACAGCTTGCCTTTTTGTTAATAAAATGACTTCTTGTTGAGGACTTCTCTGCAGCAAGTGCAAAAGTATGCCCTCTTGCTCATTCAGTTTCACTCTTCTTTGGGGAAAAAGAAGTTTGTGCCTGCAGAAGGTTAAGGGGAAAAACCAGACTTCTTAAAAAAAAATACCAGATGTGATCTTTCTCGAGCATTAATGGTATGGGATTGATTGTCTTGGTCTCTTTGTGGAGTCATGAATAATATATAGATATAATTTGCTGGATAGATTTTTAAGATACTTTTTCAGACAGAAGAAAATTAACTAAACTTGGGAGAAGACTAATAAAATGTTCTGCAATGCTTTATAGTTCATTTAAAATCCAAAGGGCCAGGGTGTTAGATGGCAACGTGACAAGTCTCCTGATTATTCCTCCTCCTCCTCCATTTCCTCCTGGATGCAAACATATTCATGGAGATATAGTAGTGAAAGCTACTTCATTTCCTTCTAGTCTTTGTCCTATTGGAACTGCTTCCACATATCTGATTTTCTAGAACAAAGTAAGTTTCCTTTAAAAAGCCACTGATGACTTAATTCTACGGTTGTAGAATTAAGGATGAAATAGCTTTTTTGTTGTTGTTAGTTGCGAAGTCCTGTCCGACCCAAAGAGCAATCCACATCAAGTGAGGTAATCATTTCCCTCATCAGTGCCATTTATTTCCCACATACTGTCTGGGTTTCCTAGGATGTAATAATCTGTGGTTTGGTTAGTCATAGTTTTTTGAATAAATAATAATCATGCAATATGCTAAACCAAAACCAAATGGGTTAATATGGCTTAACAAAATGTGGGAATGAACTTTAGCAACACACACACACACACCTTATTTATAATCAAAGTCAGCATAACACAAAATCAGCACAGGCCTAAAAGTTCAGAGTTTAATTAGAAATGATGATTGGGACAAAATATAAAAGTGGGTTTTTTTTTAATGAAATGAAAGGAATTACTATTAGAGTTGTCATGACGTTTTGCTAAATAACTGCAGATGTCTCTAAACACAAAGTTTACAATTCTAAATTACTGGCAGTCCTGAGTTACTTTTATTTGATAATTGCTGGGGACAGTACATTTCTTTACATTGCAATAATAAATCCTTTTTTAAATACCATGTAGGACAGGGGTGTCAAACTTGTGTTGTCACGGCATCATCACATGACATATCATGACTCCCTCCCCCTTTGCTAAACTGGGCATGAGTTTGGCTAGTGCGTGACACATCTAGTCTGCAGGCTGGGAGTTCGACACCCCTGATGTAGGATATGTCCTATCTGCATGGTGCTAGTTCACTGAGCTTAATTGACAATCTTTTGTAGTTATTTTTATACCTTTATAATTCAAGGAAAGCAGTTATGGTCACATAGACAGTGGGTGATTTAATTTAGACATGTTAAAAATATCCCTGCCTTAAAAATATGCAGTGGGTTTCTATCACTTTTTAAATACAACCGTTTGTTGTATTTAAATGCTTGCCAAGTCAGGCATCAGCTTTTGGTAACAGCAGAATGGCCTGTGGCCAAATCAAAATACAAGTAGTCCTTGAATTACAATCACAATTGAGACCAAAATTTTAGTTGCTAAGCAAGGCAGTTATTAAGTGAGTCATGCCCAATTATACAACTTTCTATTACCATAGCTGCTAACTGAATCCCTGTAGTTAGTTGAATCTTGTGGTCATTAAGCAAATCTGGCTTCTCCCATTGACTTTGCTTGTTAGAAGCCAGCTGGGAAGGTCAGAAATGTTGATCACATAACTCCAGGATGCTGCAGTGATTGTAAATACATGTGGATTGCCAAGCTTCCAAATTTTCATCACACGGTAAAGCAATCTTCAGGGTGAGTGAACTTTAGGGTGAGTAATGGTTGTAAGTCAGTTTTTTTGAGTGCTGTTGTAACTTTGACTGGTCACAAAATAGAATAATTAGAAATTGAGAAGAGCAGTCATGCTTTTGGTCTCTCTCATATTTCTAGTTACCTTCATCATGATTGTTAACGGTTCCTTTCCTGTTCTAGCATAGTAGAATCAGTTCTGGGAAATGCTTAAGTAGGCATCATGAAGCTAAAATAGTTTTTCTTTGAAGGAGTAGGAGGGGTTGTTGGGAAGCAATTTCTGGCAGAGTGAGAATGGAGAAGCAAATATTGAAAGTGGGATGGCTTTGCACAACTGAATTCTGACCGTGTGAAGAGAAACGCAAACAGTGGCTTCTGTTTGCACATAAGAGCTTTCTGGACCAGTAGAGCAGGCCATATGTGTCACTGCAGTTGAGAGCTGAGAGGGGACCGGGTGAGTTTGGCTAGAAGAGAGTGGGGGGGGGGGCTTTCCCGGAGCATTTTGAAATGAATTGAACTATGCAAACCTTCCCGTGAAAAGCTCTCAGGGTGATGCTTTGGAACAGACACCAGCCCCTTGTAACACAACTACTGAAATTTAAATAGCAACTTTCACACTGGAGCAAGTGGAACAAAAGAGGACAAATAAAACAGACTTGAATAGGGGTTTCTTTGTTTGTTTTTGTAGCTCAGCTAATATTTCAGCTATTGTTCTGCCTAGGAATGTGGGGGTTTTCCTTCAGAATTAATTTGAGGGAAACATGAGAAGGCTCAGAGTTGTGTGAAAGCTGCCCCTGTTCTTATTCTAGCTCCCTGCTTTCCTTGGCAAGTTTTTATTATTATTATTTATTTGATTTGAAGTTTTGACGTAGGAATCTCTTTGGTGGTACAATTTCCTAGTATGTTTAGGAGATTTATGCATTTAAAGTTTAAGCTTTCATATATCTATCAAGTAAATCCTATATTGTTCATTTATGACTGCCATTTCTAGATTGTCTTTGGTCATATACCAAGTGTATGTGGAACATGCAATCTAGAAAACAACAACCCATAAATAACATTTTATCATTCACAAATTTCTTATTCTCTGCACAATATCTACATATATATAGAATTTTAGTGTTACTTTTCAAGCATTTTAGGTTATATGCATATTTTTAACATAGTTACAGGTAGAATAATGTTTTGATTAAGTTGATTTTATGCACAGCACCATTTAAATTTTAGAATTCAGCTACCACTGTATTTCTTATAATTGCATCAGAAATTTACAAAGAAATTTACAATTTCTTTGTAAGAAATAAGGGATAAATAAAATTTAAATTGGAATGGAATGGAATGGAATAATTTAAAAGGTATTTTTGAACTTGTAAAGTGCACACTGAAACAAAGGGTTACATAAGATAAAACAGAAGTATCAAGTATAAACAAAGATGTGCTGGAAGATCCATGGGCCAAGCTAGCAATTTGTTGGGCTGGGCTTATATGTTCTCCAACTACAAATGACTATGAGCAGCAATGAATTCTAAAGTGATAGTATTGTAAGATCCTTTATGTGAAAAATGGATATATTTAAACTTTGAAGAAGGTAGCTAAGGAAGACATGATGATAGCTTTGTAATACAGGAAAAGCTCATTCCATTGCCATAATATGAGAAAAAGAGAGAGAGAAAAAATTAATAATTATAGCCACATATAAAATATATAAACATAATGTATAAAAACAAATTATGCTTGATCCTGGACAGGACAATGGACTCCATATTGAACAGTCATTTTCCCTCAATGTCACAATGGATCACCATAATTATGGCGGGTTATCTTATCCTAAGGTTATCCTCTTATCTTATCCCTAAGTTATCCTATGCAGGGATGTGCAACTTTTTGCCTCCTGATGAATGCCAACAGTATTTATCAACAATTTTGAAATGTGAAATATGTAAATCTGTACTGTTCTAAAATTAAGTTTTCTTTTTTTAAAAAAAGGAAAATCTCACTTTCTCTAATGCGTTATCAAACTTCACAGCAAATCCCAGATCATGCAATCTGGCTCACTTTATATTACCACTCTAGTTTTGTACAGCTTCTTCTCTCAGTTATAAATTATTGGAATGCAGGTAAGATTTTCATAATCCGCGAATAGAAATTGTCACCATTGGTTATGCCCATTTTTCTCAGCTTGATGTCTACAAACATGATGTTTGGAGTTTTGCCATGTTACCTGGGAATTTTGGAAGATGTATAGTTAAAATATTTGGAGGGCACCATGTTGGGGAAGATTGTCTTATACAGTGGTGAAATCCAAATCTTTTTACTATTAGTTCTGTGGGGCACGGCTTGGTGGGCGTGGCAGGGGAAGGATACTGCAAAATCTCCATTCCCTCCCCACTCCTGGGGAAAGGATACTGCAAAATCCCCATTCCCACTCCACTCTGGGGCCAGCCAGAGGTGGCATTTGCCAGTTCTCTGAACTACTCAAAATTTCCACTACTGGTTCTCCAGAACCTGTCGGATTTCACCATTGGTCTTACATCATATGAAAGGGCATCTTAAGCTCAGACAAAATCCAGACATCCATTGTGAAACTAATACCCTGTCCTTCACTGGCTGCAGCTCTCATATTGTCAGCAGGAAATTCTCTTTTCTAGTTGTTAATATTTATCTCCCTCTTCTGTGGCTGCTAAATCATAATTGGGATAAAGTGATATATATATCACTTTATATATATATATATATACACACACACACACACACACATACATACATACATACTGGGATGCCTCTTGGGCTAAAATCATTTTTTTAGATCATAGTATCTTTCAATCTAATTAGTTGTATTAGCTCTTACAAAATTCCTATATGTTAATAGAGATTTTTCTATGAACTACTGTATACAATTATAGTATGCTGGTGTGCCATTCAGTGACTGCTTTGGCATCTCAAGATATAACATTGAAGAGTTCTCCAATTTGATTTTCTAGGGAGCTAAAGACAGTATAATCCAGTTTCCCCACTATTTCATATGCAACAAGTCATTTGTACAGAAAAGAACACGCAGAAAGCATATTCAAATAAATAGTTTGATTCAGGAGATTCTGGTTGTTGTTTATGTGTCAATAAGGAACCTCAGAGACAATTATAACTCCAATGTATTGCAGCTAAAGGCAAAGTAATAGAAGGTTATAGGACGTGTAGTGTTAACAGACATCATCACTTGAAAACCATTATTTGATTGGGGTTTATAAGCCCCAATCAAATTTTTATACTTATCCTTTTATAATTCTACTTTTATACTTTTTTAAGTATAAAAAAACTATGGGCCCAGTTAAAAAGCCAGGCAAATTTCCCGAGTCCAGGATAAGCGTTGCTTTGCCTTTTGGCAATTAATAGCCCACGCATTCTCAAACAAATTAGGAGATTTGGTTAGACCGATTGTCTCTAAAATTTAGACCAAGCACCTCTAAAAGCAATATAGCAATGTTTCCAGCAAATTAATCTCCCTTGAGTTATCCCATACCATATGCCAGACTGGCCCTGGAATCTCCTGCCAAGATTCACAAACTCACTTCCCAACTGAACAATGGTCAAGCAACAATAGGGGACTTTACAACTGAACTAATTAAGATAAACCCTGACTGGTAATTCTGATATTTGCCTGCCTTTTCCCTTATGTCTGCCAGATCCCTGAGCAATGATGCTAGTTAGGAACAGATCAATTTACAAAAAAGGAAGAAACTCGGTTCCAGTGAATTACTGACTAATTTGTCCTGAATAAGAACCAAGCATAATTAGCAAATTGCAGGACATCTTTATTGGAAACTGCTTGCCTGGATGAGGTTCTGGCAAAGGAGTAAGTGGGATTTAGGCCAGGTTGATCCACATTCCATCACCATATTGTTTGTTCCGCAGCACTTAGCAGAAAAGTAAACCAAATGACCAAGGGGAATGCTTCGTGCAGTCTTCATGGATTTAGTGCTGTCCCTGAAGACAGACCCTTGGTGAAACTGGCAGCCTTTCCCTGACCACTTCCATATAGCTGCTTTCTTCTGCTTCTTTCCCCTCACTAGGTCAGCAGGAAATTACACCACCCTAAATAGTGCCCCCCCCACCAGAGCATCCTTATCATGGAAATGAAATGGGTAATGTTGCACTGTTGTCCATACAACTAATTTTTTTTCCTTAATTAAACAAAACAAACTGAGTAAACAAACAAAGAAATGAATGGAGCAGAAAACATGTTATATAAAACTTTAACATGCAACATTCCAAAGGCTGTGATTGGTGGTGGTGGTGGTGAGGCTTGGCTAAAACTCCAGCCCTGCTTAATATCATGCACCACTATAGCTTGAAAAGCTTTCTCTGGGTGGCACACATAGCAGTCTCTTTACTCCGCTGCATTTTTTCCCCTTTATCCTCTTGTGCCATTGGTTGCATTTCAGTTTTTTAAAGAAGAAGAAAAAAATTCTTATAACTGCTGCATGGCTCTTAAGGTTTATGAGTAAACTCTAGAGCTGGCCTTATGAGGGGAAAACTCACTTTCTTTTGGCTGGCATGGTTTTTGAAATATCTAGGAAGGTAGCCAAGTTTGGGCAATTAAGATTACTATTAGGAGACTAACAATTTAGATTTTTCTGTTCTGCAGTTATCAATTATCTTTATTTTCTCTATGTTATGGAGCAAGATTAACCAATCTTTTAACTTTTAAATTTAGCTCTGTCCTTTTACTATTTACTGTATTATACGTTTTTGCATTTGTTTCATTCTGACTTTTTTAAAGAAAAATCCATGTTCTTTTCTTTGTCTCTTATGTTTAATTTCAGTAACACGTATCCTTAAACAATTGAATAATTTCAAATTATTTTAATAGTATGTATCTTTAAATAGAGGATGATGCCAAGTGATTATTATATATTGTAATATAGTTTTACATATCGTACCTGAATTGTTAGTTGGTGTTGATGTCATAATACTTGAGGGTAGAGAGCGATTTTAGGAATCATTCTTCATCTTTCATCTAGAGATTTTGGAGCAGCCAATATGGGTGAGATGTTTCTTAATTTAAGAAATAGAAATAAGTCATATACATTCCAGACCATTTTCTGATCTACATAAGAACCTGTAGCGATAGGTTGGGCAGCATCTGGTCATGTTTGGTCTAACCCTAATTAATTCACTAAACAGGAGATGACAAATAATTCATTATCATGACAAAGTAAAAGTATGGGCCTCTTTCTACTGAGCTATTTAACTGGGGGAGGTTTATTCATTTGTTAGCAGTTCTATGGCAAAAGTATTACTACTTAAAAACAGCAGTTTTCTTAATTACATGGTAATGGAGAATGTCACAATGTCTAAGATGCTAAGGAATAATAAGAACCAGGCTGTGCTAAAAAGTGCACGAATTCTATTTTTTGTGTGTGTTAATTATTTATTTTTTGAGCTAAAAGCCAAAGGGGTTCTGACCTTAATCTGAACAGCAGTATGGTTAGAAGTTCAGTGCTGGTAAAAGATTTCTGGTTTTATTACTTGGTGTCAGAGCAATGGCTTTGAAAGTAAGAGAGGATATGAATCCCCTGATACTGCTCGAGTGTGTTTGGGGGATTATTACAGAGGTCAAATAATCAGGCAGACTGTCCCATAGAAGTGTGGGAAAAAACGCAGGGAGAAGGAGAGAGAGAGAGAGGCATGGAATGAAGTGTGGGCTCCCAAAACATCCCGATGATATTCAGCTACAAGGTTTTATCTCTGCACATGGTAGCCAGCAAGCAAAACAGAACCATGTTGACATGAAGAATGCTAAATGGTTGTTAGAGTGGAGAATTAACAGCAAAAACCACTGCAGGGAAACATAAAAACATGTTTTTCTGCTAAGTAGAAAATTGCACCATTAGTACAATCCCCCAAATGGTACATGGGTGTTAGCCTCTTTATGGAAACGGCGTTTTCCTTCAGAAAGCACTTGAAGGACTGGATTAATTCATTTCAGAAAGATGACCTCTGAAATAACTATACCGTAAACCCACAGTTTAAGGGACCTCGTTCTAGGAGGCTTTAATTACAAACAGGCAAAATCTGTCCCTATGCAATCGGCTCATGCATAGAATAGAATAGAATAGAATTTTTATTGGCCAAGTGTGATTGGACACACAAGGAATTTGTCTTGGTGCATATGCTCTCAGTGTACATAAAAGAAAAGATACGTTCATCAAGGTACAACATTTACAACACAATTGATGGTCAATATATCAATATAAATCATAACATTTTATTCACTTCATTTTGCTTGCATAGAATGTGTAAGATAGATAAAACATGCATATATAACATACAATTCCCATTTTGTGAATGTGTAAAATCCTGTTAGAATTCTGCTGCTTTAATAGACATTTCCCTCCCCACTGCCAGTCAGTTAAATTGTGGGTTTATGAAAATGCCAGCCATGTGAAAGACAATGTAATAAAATGTGCAGCCAAACAGAAGTAATGGTTTGATTAAATGATAACTGGTATTTTCTTTGCTCTCATCTATCTGTCTATTTAATACTTGAACATGGACATTGATAATTGATATAAAAGCTTTTTTTAGGGTTGACATCTGGAAGGAATGTTCTGGGAACACTAAAGAGAACTGAAAGCTGAAGCAACAATTTTGATCTCAGTATTAAATTGTGTTTCCCTGAAAATAAGACCCTGTCTTACATTTTTTTGAACCCTGAAATAAGCCTTATTGCCATGTGCTCAAAAGCCCGATTGGGCTTATTATTGTCTTATTTTGGGGAAAACAGGGTACTTGGTTTTATTGCACCTGTAATCAGTGTTGCTTTATAAGGTTTGCAGCAGGAAATGCAACATGGTGCAAAGAAGAACCGCCCTGAGTCCTACGGGAGATGATGCGGTATATAAGTTTGATAAATAAATAAAATAAATAAAGAGAAGAATTGAAAGCAAAATTGGTAGATTAAATTTCCAGAACAGTTTGTGTTCCTTGAAAATGCTGAAGAGAAAAAAAATGGGGAGGGTGTGTGTGAGAGAGACTTCTAATTATACTGCACTACAGTATAGAAAATATGAGAGTCCTCAGCCATACTGTTATTTTTCATGTGGTAAGTAAAAAAGCAAGAGATATATTTAATACTTTTTGGTTTTAGCTGCATGCTAATAAGGAAAAACCGGTTTTAGTGAAAAATAGGATACATATTGTGCACACGGAAGAAATAACACAGATGAAAGCACATAATCTTTTCATCATGTCTGAATGGAAGACAAAAAAATGAATCCATCTGTGAACAATTTTAAAGCTTCAAGCACAAATTTGTGTATTTGGAAAGCTGTGTGAATCATTTATTAAGATAATAAATGACTTTATATCTGACACAAGGTCAGGAAGACTGAAATCCAGTTTACTGATTTAAAAGGCTAATTTAAATGAACATCCAAGGCATTTTCTGTGCATCCATTTCACAGAAGCAGAACAGGATTAGTTAGAAAGTTTGCAAAAGTTGGGAGTCTAAAATAGGCCGGAAGAGTTCCTAAAGATTCAAAGTTCAGTTCAAAGATAATCTAGAACAAGAAAATAACCTCAGACCAAAGGAGGAATATAGGGTAGGTGTAGCAGAGAAACATTGTAACTATAGCATCACAAAATATCTGCCATATGAAAATGTGACTAATGTAATAATTTTGTTAAATATATAAAATTAAAGTAGTGATAAACAATGGAAAACATATGGATACACTTTGAAGAGACGTGAAATTGTGACTATGAAACTTTTGAAAAAAGACTTAATAGTGTTCAAAATTATCACAAGTGATCAATAGCTGAATTTTAAAACTGTGAATCATAATTTTATTTCTTTAAAAACTTATAAAGTGTTACAGCTGGAATCACTTCAGCATTCCAATCGTAAAGTAGAAGCATGCTCTGGAGAAAATGTATGCAAAATTTAAAGGCAACATTTAGATCCAGCATTTTAAACAGTAGATTTAAATGCATTAAATGTAACAGAAATTATTAATTATAACAACACTCAAATTTGAAAAAGAAAAACTTTTTTTCCTTTTTCTCCCACTACTATGTATATAGTATATTATACCTGCCCTACAGAAATGGAGATAGGAATATTGAAATAATGTAATAAAACATGAACAGAATGCTGACAAGGAAATGCATTACATAGTCAATTTCTACAAAAGTTCAAGAGGAAAATGAATAAAGGTAACACCAGGCAATGACTTATAACTGGAACATTAAAAAAAGGAAACCTGAAGATCTGATTTTGGGTCCTGAAGAGCAAGCTATTCTGACTATTGCAAACAAGACCAAAATTGAAAAATTCAAATTGCAGATTGCACAAAACAGAACAAACAGTGGATCATATACTCGGGCAAAAGATCACACGAACTAATTATAAGCAATGATATATAATACAGTTGCCAAAATAAATCACTGGAACATCTATAAAAAGTATCATGTTCCAGTAATGAAAATTGGAGGGAAGATGGAGTTGGAAAAAATAGTTGAAAATGAGCAGTGTAAAATACTGGGGGATTTCCAGATATAAACTGATATAGTCTTGGCACATAACACATCCGATTTAACTGGTTGAAGAAAGTGTGGATAATTGATATGGCAATACAGGGCGATAATAGATTAGAAAACAGAGAATTGGAGAAGATCATAAGGTATTAAGGTCTGGATACTGAAGTTGAAAGATTATGTCATAAACCAGCTGTGGTGGTCCCAGTGGTGGTTGGCACACTGGGTGCCACATGAAAATGCTTTGGAAGATATTTAGAAAATCTGCATACTAACAAAATGTGGTGCCTGAGCCATGATGGTGCAGTGATTAGAATGCAGTACTGCAGGCTAATTCTGCTGACTGCTGACTGCCAACAGTTTGACCGTTTGATGCTCACTGGCGCAAGGTTGATTCAGCCTTCCATCTTGCCAAGGTCCATAAAATGAGGAGCCAGATTGTTGGGGGCAATATGCTGACTCTGTAAACTGCTTAGAGAGGGCCATAAAGCACTATCAAGCAGTATATAAATCCAAGTGCTATTGTTATTGCTGTCTGTCAATTATTAAAAAATCACATTGCTTGGATCTACATATATGACATCCTAGGTTCTTGGGAAGTACTTGATGTCTATGAAGGTCAACACCAGCTAAAGAATTAACAATTGGGATTTCACATTATTGTGTAAATAATTATAACAGATATAAATCATTATCCTGGCTTCCACCCATACTTCTTCCCTCCTTAAAAAAGAGAAATTACTACCTATTTTCCATGTAGAATTCTTCCAAAGAGTTAAATATTCATGAATCTCAATATCAAATCCAATCTATGCCTCAATAAAGTCCAAAAATTTCTAATGACACGCTCATGGAAATAAAACATCTTTTCTGCTACAGTATATGTTGATTCAAGAATTATGTTATAATCATAATGGGAATAAATAATAATTTTCCAACTAGGTTGACAGAAGATGATATTCTACTAAACTTTCATATCAATACTTAATGGTTAATCGATTATAAAACCAATGATATTTATGCGAGTCAGGTAACGTGAGGCTGAATGCTGGTAAAAATCATGGACAATAGATTTGGCACTGATTTATTTAGAGAGGGAATTGAGCACAGTTATCATAAATTGCCCTAGTCTTTAAGATGGTCTCTATATCTCTGAATGTAGATTTTTTTTCCATTCAGCAAAGAGCTGCATTCTTTGGATGTCTGTAAGTGTTAAAGACATATGGCTCTAGAAGAAAGTGGCAACCCTCAACTGAGGATGATGCAGCCATATCTATTGAAACCATGGTAATTTCTTATCCTTTAAATATAGAGACCAATACTTTAATGTCATGGAACTGATGGCAATATGAACTTTTTTTAAAAAAAAAACTTGGTTGCATGTTATTGAGGATCATGAGCATTTAAGTTATTTATTTACTTGCTACTTTTTCTTTTAACAGTAATTCATTCTTTTTGCTTTTATGCCCACTTACCCTACGTTTTCCTTAGAACAATTCAGTTAGAAAAAAAGATGGTAGCAGAAACTTTATATGATTGTAATATGAGGAAATATTTGCAGATTCCATGTCAAGTAAGGTTTTGGAAATATTTACTATATTGTAGTTTATTTCTGGACTGCTTAGGTGGGTCAAAAGTTCTTTGGAATAGCCTCTTAGATATTTGGATCAAACCCCTCCTTATTAATTTTTCAAAGAGCTTTTGCTGATGAGTGATAACCATACCATACTGCAGTGAAGGCACAATGGACTGATTATGATGGGCTCCTCTTAATAGTATATTAGTATATTAAAGTATCATAAGGTATAGAATACTGAAGTAAAAGAAACCAATCATTGTTTTTATATTGCTTTTATATTGTTGGAAAGGGCATTTCTACACAATATCCAAAGCTGCTTGCCATCTATGGTGCACTCAGATTTTTTCTTTTCTTTTTGAAGCTCAGAAATTTGCTGTGATCAGCAATGGTTTTGGGCCAGTGTTTGGTCCAGACTAGGGACAACTCAGGACTTGTTTGGCATTTTTTTGCTTCTTGTCCTTCCCATTTGTGGAAGTTTCCCCTTTCCTTTTAGGGATTGGTCCAGTTTCAATGGTCTCCCATCTTTGCTTTTTCTCATGAATGCCTTCCACCTGCCTTTCTGCCTTCTGCTACTTTAATTTTATGCAATCTCTATATTTCACCTCTTTTTAAAAAAATAATTACATTGCACTAATGTTGCACTGAAAAGGCTTTGGATCAGTCTATCATTCCTATGAAGGAACAATTAAAAAGCTTTTCTGAAGTGGCTTCTCTGTTCAATCTCTTGTAGTCTTTCCCCATGAGCAGCTGTTTGCTTAGGATTGATCTTCCAATCTAGAGGGTTTCTTTTTCTTTATAAGTCATAGAACTGAGCATAAATATTGCATAAAATCGGCAAGGGGTGAGAGCAAGCTTCACATAGTCTGGGGAGAAATGGAAAAGAGGTTTACTAGGAGAAATTAGGATTGGGTGCAGTGCAGCCAGAGGTTTTTCAGAGGCTGGGACATCACCGTTGAGCCACCCTTGAATCAAATGAAAAATTGGAAGTTTTTTTTGGGGTTGGTCTAAAGAGAACATGTGTGCAGAGTCTCTGGAAATGGAGTGAGTAGTAAATTGTAAAATTAATTTAAATTGTAAAATTAAAATACACACACACAGAGAGAGAGAGAGAGAGAGAGAGAGGGAGAGAGAGAGAGGGAGAGAGAGGGAGAGAGATCCAGCCAGCCAGCCTGCAGCCCGGGAGGACATGACTGCATAGGGGAGAGTAATGCGTCAAACAAGTGGCTGTTATCGGAGTGGAATTTGTGGAGGACCTGTTGTGAGGGACTTCAGTCAGATTCAGCAGTTTTTAATCACAGCTCGCAAAAAAAAGGGATAGCTTCTGCATAGGCTAGGAATAGAGAAGGACAATGTCCATTCCCACATTCTGAAGAAAGAGTATGAACCAAGGGTCTCCAACCTTGGCAACTTTAAGACTTGTGGACTTCAACTCCCAGAATTCCTAACCAGCTTTGCTGGCTGAGGAATTCTGGGAGTTGAAGTCCACAAGTCTTAAAGTTGCCATGGTTGGAGACTCCTGGTATGAACTGTACTGGTGATGGTCTAAAGAGAACATGTGTCCAGAGTCTCTGGAAATGGAGTGAGTAATAAACTGGAGTAAATAAACACACAAGCTAAGAGGACAGAGTGGAGTTCTAACTTTGCTGCTTGATGCCCAACATTGTGCTTAGACCAAGGGAGTCAGTGATTATTAGGTAGCCTGAAATGATACCAAACAAACATGAATTGACAGACAGTTGTTTTTGTCAGCTACTGTGCTGAAAGGGTAAGCACTGATCAGATCGTGTATATCTATAAATTATACTGTTTACATTTCCCTGCCTTTGTGTTTTCTGAGACTGCTTTTTTATTGTAATTCTACAGGGATGTAATGATTCTGATAGATTAATTTTAGGTTTTGATTTCTAAGTGAGGAAGCTTCCTGTCGGTTTGTGTTCTTTAAAGGGGCATTTCACAAATAGAAAAAAAAATGCAATTTCCAATCCATGATAGCATCCACTTTTGTAGATGAAGTTCTTGGTTCTCAGATAAACCTATTTACATTCTTAGCCTTTTTGTATTTCGGACTTCCAAACTGCAAACAACTGCAAGCGTGCAAGGCATTGCTTGTTTTATGCTGTGTCTTGTCACTAGGAATTTTGCTCATTATATATAAAAGGTTATAAGGGATGTAGGTAGAACTGTATGTTTTCCACAAGCAATGGACCATGCAACTTGCGTGCCTGAATAGGTGCTAGCACCCCTTGAGCATAATGGGAGCAAGAGAGCTGTGTGCACAAAATTAACAGGCTTGTGAATGGCTGAATCATTCTCCTGAAGGTTTAATTTTTGGAGAAGCTTTAACACCACAAGCTTATCCAGCACTGAAAGAAAGGCCAGCTAATCCCTCACAATATCTGAATGTACTCAGGCCCAGAAGTGAGATGACGCAGAGGGGATGAGGAAGAAGGCAAAGCCACTTGGATACTGGCAAGAGTTTCTGCTTAGCCAGACATGCTTTCTAAAGGAATGAAGCTTTTATTTAAATTTTCTTTCCCTGGAAAGAGGAGGAGGGGTAGAGGGATGGATAAATTGAAGGAGAAAAAAAATATTCAAATTATCCTCCCCTTCCTCCTACTCCTCTACCACAAAGTTCAGACTCTCAGACAATGATTGTTCTGAATCTGGTATCCCCAAAATGGGAATTAATGGGAAAGAAAATCCATGCATCGTAATGTATGCTATTGTTATCATCAGATATTGTGATTTTGTATTTTTCAACCCATCCTAATTCAAGTATTGGTTTCTTAGTAGAAATGAAGACATAAAACACAGATGCTGCAAAAGTGATAGGTGTAACAGAAGAAGTGGCAGAAGAAATTCCATTTAGTTCTAAGGCAGCCTGAATCTTTTGTTTTACTAGAGAATAGAGGCCGTCATCAGTAGAATGTAATCAGTAACTTAAAATTGGTTCATACTTAAGTGCCTGTAATATATGCAAATGAATGTTTCTTTTCTGGGAGGCAGCAACTATAATTGTAACCAGCTAATACGGTGTGCTTTGTTATTATAATAAACCTTTTATGTGGTTCTTTAAATGCATTATTCCTGTGTTGCTTCCTTCATAAAACATTCTTAAGCAGGCACCATTGCTTCCATTTAAAGGTGCAAAATCAAGACTGAGAGATCACGATAGACTCAAGGTTACACAGGGACTTTCTTCTTGGACAAATCTCTCAGTACCTTCGACAACAGTCTTAAAAACAAAAAGGTAGTGGGGAAAGTCAGTCTTTTTATTTTGATATTGAGATATTTAAAAAAGTAAAAGTAATGGGGACCTATTTAGAGAATTTGTGAGAGGGATAAGCAGTTGATGAACCAGGAGCTGAACTGGAATCTCCATTTTCTAAGAAGGTAAAAGCAAAACGACTGCCATAGTTAACACAAGAATGGACATTTATTTTCTAATAGGTTGGATTTGTTGTGAGCCATTTTGGGATCAGCACCTCCTGTGTAGCTTCAAAATGAAATTTCTTTGTCTCTTGGGGATTTCCAAGCCATGAGAACAGCCTAATGCTATGCAGCTAGAAGCAGCCAGCTCTATTATGCTTTGCACCCACAATCCATTGTGAACCCTTGGGTGATGACATGACAGCCCCAATAAGGCTCTCTTTTCTTCTGCAAATCAACTGTCCTTCTCAGTGCTGGAAGATCTGAGTCCCAAATAAACTAAAAAAGAGGCACCCCCTGGAGTGTGGATGCACACTGGATGAGCCATGGTAACCTGGCTGCCACTGTGACAACAAGACACCAAGACCTTGGCTACTCCTCCCTAGGTTGGTTAGTCAAGCTGAAGGGTTTCTCCATTAGTCTTGGAACAGCTTGAAACTGGTTAAAAAGAACCTTTCCTTTCCTTTCCTTTCCTTTCCTTTCCTTTCCTTCCCCTTCCCCTTCCCCTTTCCCCTTCCCCCTTTCCCCTTTCCTTTTTTTCTTTTTTCCTCTCTTTCTGTCTTTTATCAATTTACCCATTTTACACTTTTCCCCTTTTAAGTGGAAAATTATTTATTACCTATCAATAAGTCCCTTATTTAATTCAGCAAGGATGTACATCTCAAACAAAGAAATTCTCAGCACCAGGGCACTGGAAAGAAGAAGGACATAATCTGGCCATCTGTACCTTTGGGCTAGTTCAAGTTTGTTTTTGGAACTTCTGTAATATTTCCAGTCTCCAGTTAGAAGCAGAATTCCTCAAGTTAACATGTAGGCATAGGAACCGCGTGGTTAAAGCCCTGATTTATATATGTGAATAGAGTTTGGTATTTGTATCTGGAAAGAGTACAGGAACTCTGATCAAGGTACTCCATTCTATTCTTTTACATTTGCAGAGAAGAGCAACAAAGATGATTAGGGGACTGGAGGCTAAAACATATGAAGAACAGTTGCAGGAATTGGATATGTCTAGTTCAATGAAAAAAAGGACTAGGGGAGACATGATAGCAGTGTTCCGATGTCTCAGGGGCTGCCACAAAGAAGTAGTCAAGCTATTCTCCAAAGCACCTGAAAGCAGGACAAGAAGCAACAGGTGGAAACTAATCAAGAAGAGAAGCAATTGAGAACTAAGGAGACATTTCCTGACAGTTAGAACAATTAACTGGGAACAATTTGCCTCCAGAAGTTGTGAATGCTCCAACACTGGAAATTTTTATGTTGGGTAACAACTTGTCTGAAATGGTGTAGGGTTTCCTGCCTAGGCGGGGGGTTGGACTAGAAGACCTCCAAGGTCCCTTCCAACTCTGTTATTCTATTCTGTTCTGTTCTGTTCTGTTCTGTTCTGTTCTGTTCTGTTCTATTCTATTTAGCAATTTTATATAGCTGCCCATCTCACAAAAAGTCATTCTGGGCAGTTTACAAGCAAAATAATTAAAACCACATCACAATATTAAAAACATCATGCATAAATAGCAACAAAAATAGAACATAAAAGAATAAAAACATGAAAGAACCCCAAGAGAGCAGAAGGACAACCATCATTTAGCCTCATTCAACCACTTTACAGCTCAGCATGGGATCCCCAGAATTGATGGGAGAACTAATGTTCAAGGCTTTCTGGAAGGCTAACAGAAGAGGATTAACCTCATATATTCTATTATTGCTTCCTAAAGATAAAAAAATAAAATAAAAAAGATATGTTGTTTCTATTCCATTCCACATATAACGATTGACTGAACAATTGCATTACTGGCAATAACATAGTTCTGTCATTATTTATAAGGCTACATGCTAGTTGAAGAAGTCCAGGAGAGCCTGTGTGGCCCACAAGACGTTTTTCTACATTAAAAGGAGTCCTGAAGGAACAGCGCACAATGACAAAATTATATCCAGCATTTGCTTCCTGAGGCAATTGTGTCATTCTGCTGTTAGGGGAAGAGACACCGTCACACCAAACTCTATTCTTGTCAGAAGTATTTCAGTCACTATTTCTAAAACTGCTCAGCAAAAGTCATAAAGTTTATCTGGAAATCAGTGAAGCTGTCTGACATTTGGTTAAAAAGAACTTGCTTTCTAAAAATTGGAAATAGAATTTGAAGACATTCTATTCTAAATGGAATTCTGCATCATCTAATCTGATGTTATGCTGTCAAGCAGTACACTTTAAAATCTTAATCGTATTGATAAATTTCTGTCAGAGGTCATTCAATTATTTTCCTAATTAAATCAGCTTATTTCAGCATTTATTACTTTCAGAATTAAAAATATTATATCTAAATTCTATCTAACTTTATTTACCCTGCCTGCCTACCTGCATCCCTTTGTAACAGATAGTTTGTTCTTCTAAACTATGGTTTTCTAAAAATGAGTGTATAGACAATTACAAATTGAAAGTGAACCCTAAAAATTGTGTTTATGGTTTGTTTTCCTGTGAACACCTATTTGAATCCACACCTGTTTATGAACAATGATCATATTGAATTAGAGATTACTGGGGAAATTGTGTTGAAACAGAATTTAGAGTTCCAAAAATAAAGACAGGCCATACTTACAATGGTTTTTTTAATAATACTATAAATATATTGCTTCCTGTTTTATGATTGACTAATATAGGAATGCATAGCCAATGGAGCTATGTCAAATAATTGCATCATAAAGACATAATGTGAGAATTATGTCTGATTTATACATATAAGTCAGCATCTAGCTGCCAAAATTGCTTTCAGAAAACTGATAAATAACCCTTGAACATCTTCTATTGCTTCTGTTCAGTGTTTCTTATACTGTATAGGAACATTGTTATCGACCTTAGAGACTACTGTATATTCAATTATTCTAGTTAGGAGTCATTGGCTGATTTATTTTGAATGAATTTTCTAAGCTCCTTCAAATCCGTCTAAATGTGCTTGGCCAAATATCTTGTGGACATGTGTTTTACAGATCAGTTATTTCTATTATTTATTTTATTGACTTTTGGGGCATTTCTAAATACATTCAAAGTGTTGGGATTTAAGCCATGTATAAGCAATTGAAATAAATATCTTCTGTTATAACCTGCCTGAATGCTGAGGTCTTCTTCCGGGATGCTGTTGCTAAGCGAGACAGTTGTTAACTGAATCCTGCCTCATTTTATGACCTTCCTTTCCACAGTTCTTAAGTGAATCGTTGCAGTTGTTAAGTTAGTAACAAGGTTGTTAAGTGAATATGGCTTCCCCATTGACTTTGCTTGTCGGAATGTTGCAAAAGGTGACCTCGGGACACGGCAGCCATCATAAATATGAGCCCTTTGCCAAGCATCTGAATTTTGATCATATAACCATATTATAACTTTAATCATTCACTGATAAAAAGTAATGCTCCATATTCATTGTTAACAGAAAAACACATATTTTGATGTGCTGTTTTGTTGTTTTTAAATAAGATGTATTATTCAAACTTCAGAAATGGAAGGAAGATTGGCTGAGGATTTACAAGATAACATGCCTATCAAAATGCTTAATATGGCTTTCATAATATAGCCCCAGTTAAGCAGGAAATGTATTATTTTGATCATACATTGTAGGTTGCCACCTTCCCTCATAGATTCTGGAATAATTTTATAAAGGATAATATCAGGATGTTCTTGAGAAAGTGTTATTAGATTCTTTGAGGTACAAAGAAGTAATGAAATGCTCTTATGAAATTACTTATTTCTACCTTGCTTTTAATAACACACACACACACACACACATAATAATAATAATAATAATAATAATTATTATTATTATTATTATTATTATTATTATTATTATTATTATTATTATTATTATTATTATTATTATTATTTAATTTTTATACCGCCCTTCTCCCGAAGGACTCAGGGGCAGTGAATCCATGATTGCTGATTCTGCTACTATCAATTTGATAAATTAAAATAAATCCTAAAGAATCTATTAGGATTAGTATGCTGATTGTGAAATCATATTTAAAAATGAAGGTGCTGAGATTGTACTGAACAGAACATTGAAGGTTATATGATAATGCTATTTTCTCCTTGTTTTCTTTCTTTAGGACTCTATACTTCAACTCTCATTAAACACTATAATTTTCATCACTGTGGCAGGTGATTTCTAAATCACTGAGCATAATTTTGTGATCCATTTGTAACTGTTGATTAATTAATGTATGCAGTCATACATACACTATTAATAAAACTGGCTATCGGGTGAGTCTACGTATGAAATGGTTGTAATGCTAGACATTGTAGAAGTAATGCTTAAATTTAATGTTTTAAATTTCCTAAGCAGATAGGATTTTCTCTCAACTTTTACCCATATGGAAAGCATTGCTAAGAGTAAATCCATGCATTTTTCCTTCCTATGAGATTGTACAAGCACTTCAGGAAGTGGCACAAGCCCTTTCAGGATGCTCTGTGAAAACAGGTGTTCGGGAGTTCTTTTTGTCAGACTTTCTTAGACTTTGCTTCTAAATTTGTGGATTATTTTTATTTTACCATTTAATTCTTTGGATAATTACCAGTGTGTTTTTTGTGCAAAATATGGGCTTGAATAGTGGTCACTAGAATTTTTCTTTGGCTAAATACAAGGGCTGCAGAATCTCAGAAAACCCATAGATTTCTGCATATTCCACTTTAGCTAAAACAAATATTTGATGAAAGAAAATTCATTAGTCTAAGAAGTTTCAGTGTTCTCTGATGTATCAACAAGCAGAATTATCTGGGGAATTTATTAGTCTATAAAAATGTCATCAGCTCATGAAGCAACGCCATAAAAAGGACTAGTAAACTTTATACTTAATTCAAAATAGAAGTCTTCTGGGATAAATAAATAACATCACTTCCCCTGACACATTCTTACAATAGTTTTGGGGCTGGGGAGTAAAGCATCATATAGAACACCCAGGCAGGAAATAAAGTGTGCTAAGCAGGATGCTAAAACTGGGGCTCAGTCTGAGAAGACATGATGGATGACATTATTCAGCAACAGGCTGTAGGAGCAATAATCAGTGATACAAAGGCCAAGTCATGAAGGTACTTGACTGTATTCCTGAAGGTGGCTGATTTGTACCTCCCCTAAGATTAGCATCTGAATGAACTCAAATGACCTGGTTAAGTCCCTTTTTGACATCTGATAGAATGGAACAAACTTATGTTCCAATGGTGAAAAAAAAAATCTAATTGCACACTTTTATGCATTTATGTTAGACTGACATAACATGGAAATATCAAATGGAAGTTGTAACTATTAAGTTGTAATCTACAGGAGAATCTAGGCATCTTAAGATCATAATCACATGAACAGACAGTATAGACCAGTTACTTATGACAGTGTTTCTCAACCTTGGTAACTTTAAGAGGTGTGGACTTCAACTCCCAGAGTTTCCCAGCCAGCAATTCTGGGAGCTGAAATCCACAGGTTTTAAAGCTGACAAGATTGAGAAACGCTGTCTTATGAAATTGTTAAATGGTATAAATGAGTTACTCAGTAATGATGTTTTTTTAAAAAAAATTCTATATTCATTTTCACCTTTGTAGTCAAATATACATCTGAAATTTTGTGACATATCTCCAAGACCACCTCCATCTTCACTGTTGGAAAGTAATATAAAAACAATGGGCATTATTCTGATCATTTCTAGATACAATGATTATCATAACTCAGGGCCCAAAACAAAGTATGGAACCAGTAGATTTCCAGACAGTTCCATATTCATATTCCTTGCCATCCTGGTTGGGATTGCTGAAATTTTCAGTTATAGCTGAGCAACCTCTTGAGCTTAGAAGCTCCCCTCTAAAACTGATAGAGAGGTACAATCAGTTCATCACCTCAGTCTCTAAATGTTCTAACAAAAATATTTGTAGTTACCTTCCTTTGAATAATAGAATATGGTAGGAATGAGTGATATCAGAGCATCATTTCTAGTTTAAATATGGACATTATGATCTACGTTGGGCATTTTCATAAGAATTGAATGACAATTAAAGCAGTTTGATCTAGACACACAAACACACACAAAGAACAGAAACCAGTGGTTTTATACAGAGAGAGAGCGAGAGAGAGAGAGAGAGCGCAGTGGTTATCATATTTTCCAACGAAGTATTGACCATATTATAGTAACATTTATTAATAAAGCAGTGACTATTGATAAGTATACTATAAGATCAATTTTTCTCATTTTCTCTTTCTTAATTTGTGGAGGTTGCTTTTTTCTTTTTCTTTTCTTTTTTTTTCTTTTCTTTGCTAATTGTGTATGTTTCTGTTACCACATTTAAACGTCATTTTTCCCCTTGCAATTTGTAAATAAAATTTAGAGAAAAAATATAGATAGGCATAGAAACGAGTCATATGAAAAGTTATGGAATGTTAGTATGAAGGGTGACCAAAGCATTTAACCATCTGGAGAAATAAGCGTATCATCTTGCATAGCATAAATTATTTGTCTATGTCTGTGCATGTAGTATTCAATTCCTCAGCCTTTATAGTTGGGGAACAGTGCTTTGAATGTGCAAGCTATTTTGGCCTAAAGTTCCTGTAAAAAGAGTTTGCATTCTCTAAATGCATTATTATTAAATGCTCATATATAATTTTAATAGTTTAACCTGTACATTGCTATTTCAGTACAAGGAAATCACAATAAACCACTGAAAAAGATTATGTTTTCTACGGTACTTCGAGTATCATATGCTGTAAGAATTCATTTACTATGGATCAGATCAGGCATAAAAGGGATAATTATCTTCTGTAGCACATTAGCTGCTCCAGTTGAATTCATACTTGATAGCATCAAGTCTACCAATGAATCTTACTTAACTCAGGGTAGAGAACATCTTTTGAATGTTTTTTTTCCTCTTTGAATAGGAGCTATTCCTAAATCTTCTTGCAATAGATGTTTCTACACTTCCAATTAAAAATAGCTTCACATGGAGACTCCAAAGAAGAATGTCTGAATGATAATTCATTTGTATATTAACACTACCAAGATTAGATTCAGCAAGTGGGAATTCAACAAGTGGGACCTGCAACAACAAAGCATTGAATTTAGAAGCATTTCCCTCCAGATACTCTATTCCGCTCACTTTTTTATTTTTAATCCACATTCCCTATGTGAGAACACACAGCACTCTTGTTGACCTGTTAAGTCAAATTAAGCCATAAATCCTATGGATTTATTTTCCCTGAGAATAGATAAATGAAATAAATAATTGAAATTAAATATAGATTTATTCCTTTCTGAGGTGACTTTGCACTTTTGGACAGCTTAAGGTTGTAAACCTCAGATATCTTTGTGTGGAATAATTATGTAAATGTAACTCTCCTAAAATATATCTTAAGTTTTATAAGATTTATAGCAGACTAACCAACAGTTGAATTAAATGGTATTACAGAAGCAGTGGTGGCCACAAATTGTATGTCAGAATCAGCAAGACAGAACATTCTGAGGCAAACTCTGTTCCTTTTGAATGTGCATGTACAAAAGGTGTGGGGTTTGCATATCTCTCTCTCTCTCTCTCTCCCTCGCTCTCTCTCTCCCCTGCTACTTGAAGAAGTGAATTCATTTAGTCTAGTATGCAAATTTATTTAGTCCCACATGCAAATATCACTTAGACTCACTGCAGTGTTAACCTGGGGCTTGTTCTGTATCTAAATTCTTCCAAAAGGTAGTTTACTTTCTGTCACTGAAATTTCCTTCTGTGCTCTTCAGCTTCCCTGCATTCCCAGGACTGCTGGCCCAGATGAATTGCTTAGAATTCAGAGGAGGAGGGAGAAAAGAATAGCTCCCAGATGCAAACACATCTGCACCTGGGAAATGTTATGCTTTATTTTGAAATTTAAATCAGGCAAAGTGACAGCCACAAGGGCATATATGGTGGGGGAGAAGTAAAGATTTATAGCTACAGGTCATTGTTGGTCTAAGCTAAGTATTTGAACTGACTTGAGCTTTATGAATGAACCTAAATGCAAAACATTAGAAATATGTTCCTTGTTATAATAAGAAAGGCAAAAAAGCCAGAAGTGAAGCAAATTCCCAGGCATGGATCCACCTCACATGAGATTTATTAATTTGGAAGAGAAAGACATTGCACAGAAATCTAAAGGCAGTGGCACCTCCACAGAAGTGCTGTAAACTAGGATGAAACTAACCTGGTAGAAAAGGAAGGAAGGAAGGAAGGAAGGAAGGAAGGAAGGAAGGAAGGAAGGAAGGAAGGAAGGAAGGAAGGAAGGGGCTTATGAGCAATCTGTTTTCCAGTTGGTGGGAATTCTGACTTCACACTACCTTAGCTCTTCGATTCAAGGTTGTTGTTTTTTTTTGGTTCCATCCCAGAAATTTGAATGCCGTGCTCCTGATGTTTAGGATAAACATTCCTCTCTTTCCTCTCAACAAGCATTCTTGTATTATTGGGAACTCTAGTTTCAAAAAATGCCAACATAGTTATTTTACTGTAGCAGCTCACTGCGGATGAGTTCACTGTGGATTTTATGCAGAATAAAGTGGTGGAATGATTATTATTGTTTTTGGCAACATCCTCTCTTAAATAAATAAATAAATATTAACTGATCAGCATTTTTCAGCAATGGCCAACCACAAATGAACATGTAGAAGATGGGCTCATGTTATTTATTTCCTTCCCTTTATCCTTAGTTAATTTTGTTAGTTAATTTGTGGATACAATGAAATGTCATTAGATGGATTTCCAAGCTGTGTGGTTGCATATGAAAAGCAAAAGTGATTAACTTGAAACTAATTAGCAGTGATTAACTTGAAATTAAGACTGAACTGAGATATGTGTTTGACTCTGAGTCTCTGGGTGTGGGAGAAAGTTTTGCAGCATAATTTTCCAATAGAGGTGAAGAAAAAAGAAAAGAAGGCACATGATATTGTGGGAAAATTTTAACACTTGGAATGATAAAAATATTAATTTGGGATAAGCCCATGGACGCTCATTTCATGCTGGATAAGTACACTTGTGTCAATATCTTATTTAGTAAAATACATCCCAACTCCTCTTTTATTTGATCATTCTGAAATGCAATAACTTCATGCTTAAATTAAAAGTATAAAAATAGATTACAACTATGTTTTGTTAAACAGAGTTACTAGAGATCAGAGAAGGCAGCTAGCAGCCTTTCAGATATTGCTGGATTATAACATTTGTCACAATGGACAGTATTGGCTAGGACACTTATTTATTTCTATAATTATTATTCATCTCTGTTAGCACTTTTGATCTCTCCCACTTTCAGTAACATTTTTATTGAATACAAATTGAGTCAGCATTATAATAAACTTTTATTGGGATACTTTACCTGTAAAGTTAGCAACATATTCTTGTATCTTATAGAATATGGGATCACAAATTCCAATACTGCCTATCACCAGGGGTGGAAATCCAGCAGGTTCTGACAGGTTCCAGAGAACCAGTAGAGGAAATTTTGAGTAGTTCAGAGAACTGGTAAATACCTCTGGCTGGCTCCAGAGTGGGGTAGGAATGGAGATTTCACAGTATCCTTCCCTTGCCACACCCACCAAGCCACACCACACCCACCAAGCCACACCCACAGAACCGGTAGTAAAAAAAATTGGATTTCATCACTGCCTATCACTGTGTATGTTATATATAATATAGCAGGAATATATGTACATATCTATTCCATGAGAAGTCTCCATAGATGCACAGATCTGTTTGTTGCTGCTTTTCAGTCACAAGATTTTTATTTTTCAAAACTTATTGCTCTATGACAGGACTATAAAAAGAGTTCCAACAAATGTATGGGATACCTAGGAAAACTCAGTGGACAATATCTTCTGATGTTCAGGAATGATGAAAGATCTTATTACAATTATGATTTGTCAGAATGGTCAGAGATGACTGTTTAATACTAAATGCTCTGTAAGCATATAAACTTTACATAAGCAGAATAGTATTACCTCATTTTGGAGAGGTAGTATACATGGTAGGAAAGATTTTAATTTCAAAAAAAGAATGTTCTCTCAGCTATTAACAGACTTATTACATAATTGGGAGTTGAAGTCCTGTGTATTTCACAGCTAGCCTTCAAAAGACAGAGACCGGTTATAAAATGGTTGAGATTATTGTGCATTTAAAGTGACACATCCTGTAAGTGGATGCCTAATCCTTGTTTAAGTACACCTTGCCATTTTTGTCTGCCCTTGGTCTCACTCTTAGGAAATAAACATATACAAATGGGGAATCCAAAAAGTCAGACTTTATTTCAATGACAAAATATTGAAGGTGCAATTGTTTGATAAATTTAGCCAAAATATAGTATTTCCACCCTCCTGCCAATCATGGAAGAAGTGCCATTAAAATAGTATTGAGTATAGATCTTGTGAATAACCTTCCTAAAATAATTGATCCTTGGTAGCTGTGGGGGGTGGGGAGAGATTTGGTAGGTGACAATCTGAAAGGTCGGCAGCTCAGCAGTTTGAATCCCTAGTGCTGCCATGTAACGGGGTGAGCTCCCGTTACTTGTCCCAGCTTCTGCCAACCTAGCAGTTTCAAAAGCACGTAAAAATGCAAGTAGAAAAAATAGGGACCACCTTTGGTGGGAAGGTAACAGCGTTCCGTGCATCTTTGGTGTTGAGTCATGCCGGCCACATGACCACGGAGACATCTTCGGACAGCGCTGGCTCTTCAGCTTTGAAACAGAGATGAGCACCGCCCCCTAGAGTTGGCAACGACTAGCACATATGTGTGAGGGAAACCTTTACCTTTTTAATCTGAACAGAATGGCAGAGTCGGCAGTTGGGGTTTGTCATCATTTTGACTGTGCAGGTCCAATTTATGTACAGCATATTATGTGCTTTCTGTTCTTCTTCCATTTTACAGTATAAACAATAGTGCATTGACATTACTTGTATAATAAAGTAAAATACCAGCAAATGAAGCCATATATTCACTGCCTCTGATATGATGAAAATTCAGAGGTCATACAATTTAATGGTAGGAAACATAAAGATTGAGCTAAATGTAAAAAAATGTGGGGAGGTAAGAACTCGATGACCAACCTATGAAAAGGAAATACAGGAATGATGTTTCATAAACTCAGGGAGGGAAGTCCCGTGCAGTGCCAATAATCACACCAGAAATGCACCATGGGTTGGAATGCGAGTTTTAAAAACTTTAATGTTCATTAGTAATTGATGCAGGTGACAGATTTAAAACTACCGAGGGCTATGTGTTGGCTTTCCACAGTAGTTATTTCCTGCAGTTTATAGACTTAAAATTAACAACACTTTAATCAGGAAATATTGTTACTTGGTTCTAAGAGAAAAAAAGAATCTAGGCTCATATTTTATTTGAATGTTCTGTGCTAGTTTCATTTTTGGCATCTTCCTCATCACCCTTGCTGAGAAAAAATTAATTCAAAACATTTTTTAAATCTTTGATATCTTGGAGAGTCACCAATAAAGGAGAATATTCATAGCTCAGGGTTGACATGAGGGATCCTTGGTGCTCTCTGAGCTTGCTTGTTTTCTTGCAGATGTTTTGTTACCTAAACTAGATAACATCATCTGGGGAATCAGTTTAGGCAACCTGAAAAGTATTGGAGATAACGTGTTGCCTGTTTTAATATTTCAGCTCTACCCCATTAACTGCATTGAAATTAATGTCTGATATCCCTGTATAAAAATCTGTACAGTATAATTAAAAGGCTAAGTTGAAAGAAGGCTTGACTCCTTGATGGTTTACCACCAGGTATACTCAGTGTGAGAAACAGAATGATTGGGCCCACTTAAACCCAAAAATCTTGTGCTCGCTCGCTCGCTCTTTCTTTCTTTCTTCTTTCTTTCTTTCTTTCTTTCTTTCTTTCTTTCTTTCTTTCTTTCTTTCTTTCTTTCTTTCTTTCTCTCTTTCTCCCTCCCTCCCTCTCTCCCTCCCTCCCTTTTTCTTTCTTATGTTTGCATGTGAGTTGAGCTCCTCAAGGCTGAGTTGTTCATCGCTAAGTCTTATTTTTATGTAACACAAGCTCTAAAATGATTTTTAAGTAACTTTTCATTATTGCACCCAAAGTCCAAATGAATTGTAAAATTATGGCAATATTCAAAGTTGTGTGTTGCCCGTAATACTAGGAGAAGAAGCTGATCGCACAGCCTTGCTTCCGTTTGAAGAAAAAACTCAGTAGGGGACCTAGATGTTAAAAAGAACTATATCAGAATGGCAGCCTAATGGCAGATTTGGATGAGTCCCTACAGGAGGCCATTGAACAGTTCAGGCTTTCTGTGACCAACAGGTCATTTCATGCATTAGCTGGAATGTATTGTGCAGATCATCCTCCCCTCGGATGTCAAGCTTGCAGGAAGTCCCAGCTCTTCCCTTCGTCACCAGGCAGGCATTTATATCGAAACAGACTTGCTGACAGATTGTCCTTTAAATCACAGGATGGACTCTCCAGGGACTTTTTCTTCTACCAGTGTGATCCTGGGGCTTATGAATGGTCCCCCAGAAAGGGGTGGTTCCTGGGGAGTGTAGGATTTGGGGAAACCAGAAGCCTATTAAGGAGAAAAATACCCTGAAACAGCAGGTGGGATTTGGAAGCTGTTAATCTGCGCTACTTTTCTTACTTGTTTTTAAAATTATCATTGATAAGGCATGGGCTCAGAGACTGATATTATTTACTCCTTTTGTGCCCCAAACCACATTTGAAATAAGAAATGATGTGTAACTGTGTGAGCCTTCTGTTCCATCCTTTTCTATCTCACTGGTGACTCAAGGAGCTGGAATGTTTTTATTCCAAATGAAGTACCAGATTTGCCTAAGAATGGCTATTAATATAGCTAATAAAACGAGGCAACAATTATCACCAATTTCCCAGGAACTTTTCAATTCATCAATAATAATTGCTAGGGTTAAAGGTTAAATTAGGGATGCAGTACCCTGGAGAGGTTTAATGCAAAAATAACTACTACTTTCTGAGGTTTTCAAAATCTGTGTCTCTTATAAATATAGTCACATTATTTCTCCAGAACGTTATACGAGATTGATGAATACTACTTAAGGTGATCCTGGGTTTGATTCTGCAGTGCAAATAGAATATTTATAATAGCTGACTTAGAAATCCAAAAGAAGAAGAAAAAAAAAAGGGGGGGGGGTAAAGAACCCTATGATTTTTGATGAACCTATCTTTTCTTTTATGTACACTGAAAGAATATGCACCAAGACAAATTCCTTATGTGTCCAATAACACTTGGCCAATAAAAAATTCTATTCTATTCTATTCTATTCTATTCTATTCTATTCTATTCTATTCTATTCTATTCTATTCTATTCTATTCTATTCTATTCTATTCTAATAAATTTGGTTTTGAATGAAAACATACAGTATCCTTTCAAAACCAGACCTAGAAGTTATAATTTCTGAATGCTACTCAGTGTTAAGTTTGTATTATTAATGAAACTATGTCTTATCTATCCAGTCAGATTAGATAATGATGACAGTTTCTAGGTGGTGGGAGGTAGATGAGAAAGAAAACTTAGGACTGGAGGCAACTCACAAGAAATTGCTTGGGGTGAATGGATTGCTTAGACACCTGGAGTGACAATACACTATTGTTAATATCAGAAAAGCTAAGACAACATATATCAGGATTTGGGCTTTTCTGAATAAATTAATATATATTTCCTATCATTTTGTTTTAGTTTGAGGGAAATGATAGGTAAAATTAAGTATGGATCGCATACAACCAACAATAGCACAAAAAAAAAGTCTCAAAGTCTGAATTTAAATGTGAGATAATCCACAGTATTTCCTAGATGAATTTAAATCTCATAAATCAGGATCTATGAAATAATAGATATGTATCACGGTAAGTAGAAAAATGATCTACTTTTGTGTTAATAAACCATGATTAAAATAGAATATAATTTTTTATTGGCCAAGTGTGATTGGACACACAAGGAATTTGTCTTGGTTCATATGCGGTCATTATTTTAACAGTGATCTGAACATATAGTCCACTAGTAGTAAATTATGATAGCGTTGGTACTAAATACAACCAAGTGATGTACTGTAAATACTTTTGTGGATTGAAAATGCTATTTAAATTATAATCGGCAAGAATGATAACAACAGGATAACCTGCATTCAGATAGTGCTGCATTGCTGGTGGGGCATGTTTTGAGTATGAGACATTATCAGGAATCAGTTATATGAGGCATACTGTATTTGTAGAGTTTGAGTTTATAATCCTAAGGAAACAATTGATTGGAAGATAGAAACTATAGAGGTTATCTTACAAAATAAACTCTATTCAGAAAAATGTCCTTATTACGTGTGCTAAAACTTCTCTTGTATAGATTAGCAAATACCTGATGATCTGATCAGGTATTACCTTTCTCTACTACCCTGCAAACAAACTTATCTCATTGTTATCTACCTTCATATCTATCATGTAAGTATCTTGGGTGAATTACCTTATGCTCATCCCAATTTCTGCTGATAGAATGCTAAACAAAATACAGTGTCTATTATGGTATTTAGATATCACTGAGTACATACCTCAGACTACAGAAACGTTACATTCTTCTTCCTTATAACTGCAGGAGTCTATGGCAAGGAGCTTGATATTTGGAAAGGAATATAAATTGGAAAGTTATACTGGTAGTTGGATAATTGGAAATTAGAATGTAAATCAAAGCATCAGTATCATGCATATATTAAGAGTACAAACAGGAAGTTTAGAAGTAAATAAATGATCAGTTGTAATTTAACAAGGCTACTGTTTATTGTGTTATTTGTCTGATACCCGCATATTATATCTCAGATAATTTTTTGAATTACTGCAACTCATAAGAATTCAAAGAGAAAGAATTCTCACCCCACCATGATACACCAATCCATTTCACATTCTCCTTCTCACTTGCTGAGTAAGATTTGTGTTCCTCATAAAAGTGTCTCACACTACTCCGAAATTAGATTTTCCTCTAGAGGGATATCTAGGAAGCATCTCTATGGTTACTATTCTATTATTTTTATCCACACAGTGACATTTGTTTTTTCTAGTGATGATAATCACTATCTACAGTATTTTATATCTACATAATAAGAAAAAAACATTATTGGAAACCCAGTTAATTTTATTTTAGCTGTATCCTAATTTGTCTTCCTGGTGCCCTTTGTATAGCCAGAGATTATGGTAGCTGAATTCAAAATTGATCTGTAGGGCACTAAGGCTTATGTGCACTGTCTAGTTTAGGGGTCCCCAACCTTGGCAACTTTAAGCCTGGAGGACTTCAACTCCCAGAATTCTGGGAGTTGAAGTCTTCCAGGCTTAAAGTTGCCAAGGTTGGGGACCCCTGGTCTAGTTCACAAATCATATGCTTTAAACAAGAGCAGGTCTAGTAAAAGAATCATAATGCTACAAGCACGACAAACTAATGAAAAAAATGGATGAAGTGTCAGATTAAATAAACAGTATAAATAAATTCAGTATTTCTAGTCAACACATTGCTGTAGCTTTAAGATATTAAAATATGTGGGGGGGGTGTTCCTTCTTTTTGCCATTTAAGTGTTCATTATGTTGTTATTACCTTGACCTTCGGGCGGGGGGTGGATGGCGAGTGTTGTATTCAATTTCTTCTGATCTCCCATCATTTTATGGGTAAAGCTATTAATTTTTCATTTCTTGTAATCATTGCTTTATAGACAGATCTGGATTTTAGGATTTTAAATGGAAGTGACACGATATGTGCATTTGTCCAAGCAATTTTATAACTGTTTTGGCTACACATTCCTTTACACCTGATCCATTCTTCTCCCACCTCCTCCAAACCTAGCAATACTTTCCATTGTTCAATACTGAGGTCCATGTTCCCTTTGCTGTCTTCGTAATTCCCCAAGGTTTTCCCTACCGAAGCTGCAAAACTTCTGATGTAATTATTGAGTGGTTAAGGAAAAATAAAATATTATGGACCATGCCAAATTGTTTCCTGCTGTTGTATGTGCAGGATCTGGGGCAGTTAAAATCCCTACCCTTACTTTGATAAAAGTATTTTGACACCTTTCAAGTGTCAAAATATTTTACCATCTCTCTGAAGTGTCAGCAAGGCGTTTTCATCTTTTTTCCCCCTTCCTGTTATTCATTTCTCACTTCTATAGTTTGGAAACCTGGTATGAAATTCACCACAGCATTTAGGAAGGAAATAAGTACAATTTACTGAGTGTTAAGAAAAATGGTAAACAATAAGCAGTACACTGTGTGTTTTCCAAGAACTATTTGTAAACAGAGCTCAAATGCTTTTGATCTCAGCCTGTGGTAACGGGGTTTATGGGATAAATCTAAGCACATAGCAGATTCAAGAGCAGAAAATTCGTTGTTTTTAGCTGTTCAGTAATGTATGCATGACTGAAGTTTAATTTTATTACCTTCACTAAAATAGTACCATTCCCTCACCATTCTCTGGAATAACAGAGTTGCAGAAATAAAACTGGGACTGCTTTATAGTTAGAAATTTTATTAAAACCAATAATCAGATCTTGGGACTGGAAGTGTCTTGCCAGGGAAACTAGAAATCATTTAATAGTGTGAAATATTCACAATGATAAAAAAAAATAGTATTTAGTATTTAAGTATTTAAGAAATATCAAATGCTAGGGTTAAAGGTTAAATTAGGGATGCAGTACCCTGGAGAGGTTTAATGCAAAAATAACTACTACTTTCTGAGGTTTTCAAAATCTATGTCTCTTATAAATATAGTCACATTATTTCTCCAGAACGTTATACGAGATTGATGAATACTACTTAAGGTAATCCTGGGTTTGATTCTGCAGTGCAAATAGAATATTTATAATAGCTGACTTAGAAATCCAAAAGAAGAAAAAAAGGGGGGGGGAGGAAAGAACCTTATGATTCTTGATGAACGTATCTTTTCTTTTATGTACATATGCACCAAGACAAATTCCTTATGTGTCCAATAACACTTGGCCAATAAAAAATTCTATTCTATTCTATTCTATTCTATTCTATTCTATTCTATTCTATTCTATTCTATTCTATTCTATTCTATTCTAATAAATTTGGTTTTGAATAAAAAAATATTGGCAAGCTTCCACATCAATTGACATGATGTTTAACTGATGAGCAGCTGTATTTCCTATAAATCATACCTTTTTAAATAAAATCATAGACTCTAAACCAGGGGTGTCCAAACTTGGTCCCTTTAAGACTTTTGGACTTCAACTCCCAGAGTTCCTCAGCCAGCTTTGCTGGCTGAGGGACTCTGGGAGTTGAAGTCCAAAAGTCTTAAAGGGACCAAGTTTGGACACCCCTGCTCTAAACATTTACTTTCAGATTTGTCAAGTAACTTTTTGATTTCTCACTTGGTACTAGTTAAGAAAAGTCGTAGATAGAGGACCGTGTAATATCAAAAATACGTTACTCTTCATTTATTCTTTTATTGCACATAACATGGCTATTGTTTGTAATAAAAAGCAGCCTCATAATGTGCTTGGAATTCCACTATACTGTAGTAGAATATACTATGTGGAAGTAACTTGAACAGGATGGTTTAAATCAGGGAAGTGGTTGACCGGGGTGGGTGGAATCCTTGCACATCTTTTTTCCACAAATTGTACTTTTCCAGTTCCAACCCTCCCTCCCTTCTTCCTCCCCCTCTCCCTCCCTCCCTGTGTCTTTCCATGTGCGCATGCACACAGACATATCCTCTATAAACATATCTATCTGTCTGTCTCAATGTCTGTCTGCCTGTCTGTTTGTTTATCTATCTATCTATCTATCTATCTATCTATCTATCTATCTATCTATCTATCTATCTATCTATCTATCTATCTATCTATCTATCATCTGTCTATCATCTCTAGCATCTGTAAAAAAAAGTTGAATATGGAACACTATCAGATATTAGTGATACATACAGAGTACCTGCTTTAGCAAAAACAACAACAACAAAAATCCAGGCCATATCAGGCACAAAATTCTGTAAGCTGCAACCTGTATAAACATGAGTGGGTCAAATGTGAGACCTAAGAAACAGGATTGTAACTTAAAATTAAGAAATAGATTTAGTTAGAAATTACATGTACTGTACATTGACTATAAAAAGCAAAATTAAAATAATAAACAGAAGATATAAACATGAAAACATGGGATCCATTAAGCATTTTCATTCAGTATATATTAAAAACTCATTCTTAAAATATTTGATAGTGGAGTGACACCTAGCCTTTGGGAATCAGAAGACAAAAATTGGAAACATCATCCTATTGTTAAATTCTGTGAGTCCTGTTACAAATATCCCCATACTAACTTTAGAGTTGTTGAGAAATTCTTCAAGCAATGGTTGACAGGAAAAAAAAAATAGCCAATGAAGTACAGGCTTATCTGCCCTGATGATTTGCTCATTCACCGGAATGAAACAGCAACTATTTTTTGAAGAAAGAAAGAAATATCAGGTTTTACTTAGAGACAGAATATGCTTATCATGCACTTTAGTCGATGCTATGTTTTACTGGACTGCTGAAATAGTTCCTGCATGTAAAAAAATGGTAAAATGGTGAATCCTGAACATTTCTTTTTGGAAAAGAAAGCTCAGATGAAATACTAGCAGTTCAAGGAAAGAGATGTTTCAATTTAATTAATAACAAAAATTTTGCCTGGTTTTGAATTGGCAAGCAAATACGGATGCCTTACAATGCCTTACAAATTACAATATTTTTCACACAGAGAGAGTATAGAGTAATATCATAAAATAAATAATTTGAATGGATATGATTTCTGAAAAAGCTTTGAAATAACAGATATATTATCATTTTCATCATCACCATAATCAACAACGAAGTCTCATACTTACACAATTCCACTGAAGTCAAAAGGGGAAACTAGAAGTATTTTTCTTTGGTTTATTGACAATTTGTTGCTGAAAGCATCTTTCTTCTCTGAAGAAATTCTTACTGGGTTTGTGGCTGGGAAGGAATGCACTGAACATGGAGTTGTTTTGAGGTCAGAAAACTTTTTACAGACAATTGATGTTATTAAAAACATCCTCATAGCAGGAAAAGAAAATTTGCCTCTCTCCCCCTCTTCAGGAAATATTTTCTCAATTCACTCTCCCAGTGGTATAAAATAAAATCTTAGATGGAAAATAAAACTTAAAATAAGCCAGAAAATGAAAATGATCTTGTCTTGAAGATGGCTTGTTTGGCTTTTGTGTCAGAATTTATATCATCAACTATCAGATAGCTGTTAACATTATCTATAAATAATGGAGAACCCAGATAGGATTCAATGGGTATGGAGCCAAATTAGAACTATTAGGAAGTTTATGATTTGTGAACTCTGGGCTTCTCTAGGAAGTGAAGGAGGAGGGGTTTTTTTTATATGTTGAGGGGCCCCATCAATCTGCTCCAACTGCTTGTTATTCAGAATACCGATGGCACTGTGCAGACACATGCTCACAAGAACTAGCACTGTAGGTGGTCTTGTGTCATTTCCCCAACAGGGATAATTTGTCTGGCTGCTTGTGGCAGAGTTCCAATTCATACAACCCAACTGAGAAACATAGAAGTAAGGGAGGCAGATCCTTTCCCACAACTCCCTAGCCTTACTTTGATCTGCAAAGTTCTTCTGTTCAGTCCTCACTTGGCTGAACTTTGCAATGAGAATCACTCTCACTGAAAGGTCTGTGCATATGTAAGGTCCTTTTCAAGCTGTTGCTGAAGAAAGAGCAAAAGATAGTTGAACAACAACAACAACAACAACAAAAGAATGGGAAGAGTCATTGATCCTAAGAACTTCCTGCCTTGGGCCTTTGAAAAGGTAGAGATCAAATGCTCTGGTTTTAGCATTTATCACCCCAGTAGGGTCCAGTGTTTTTACTTAATTTGGACTGATAAATAACAATACATGCAAGGCTTTAAATATCAAATACCTTACCCATTTACCTTTAGTTCTACTGTTTATCATAGACTTGCCATTACAATTTTTAAACTATGTGTGAAATATTATAAATGAATCTTAAGTTACATAGCCAGACTGGCATAGTGGTTAAGGCATCGAGCTAGAAACCAGGAGAATATAAGTTCTAGTCCTGCCTTAGGGACCAAGCCAATTGGGTGACTATGGACCAATCACTCTCTCAATCCTTAGAAGATGGGAAGGGCAGATTTCTTCTGAAAACCTTGCCAAGAAAACTGCAGGGAGTTTTCTCTGAAAACTCCAGGCAGTTGCCAGTACTAAATTCAAAGGGTCACGCATACACAAAAGTTACATTGGGGCCACTTTGACAAAACATGAAGTTGTGAGGTTGAACAATTGATAGCAGATGCTAAGGAACCAACCCCCCCCCCTCAATAAAAAGTACAGTCCCATCAAGAACAGCACAATATATATTTAAGCACACACTAATATTAAACATTTGGGAGAAAAGTACCATAACAATTTTTGGCTGTCACAGAATAATACAAATAAGCAACAGGCGAAAAGATGCCAAGAATATGCCGACCTTGTGAAGTCCCTTTTCCCTATTCACCAACTCCTAATCACAAATGTAAAGGAAGAAAGCTTCATCATTTGCGTGGGGTGAACATTTCCTTCATGTAGTCTAAGTAGATGCTTCCTGAATGGAAAATCTCTAGAAAAATTGCTTGTGATTCAGAAAGATCTGATGTGTTATTTTATGGCTGCTATTACTCTTTTATTTTTAAAATTAATTTCTATACTTACCATATATTTTAAAAACTTCAGTGTCAGATCAGATTTATATTTCCTTTGATTATCTGCTGATTCCAGCCTGCTTTGCTTTAAGGGGAGCGTAGAATTTTCCTTAACCTAGAGTTTGCTTGGAGCAAACAAAGCTTCCACTGAGCACCAGCCAACACTCCCTATCTTCCTGCTTTGCTTAAGCTGCCCTGAGGGGCAGCCTAAGTGCTGGAGCTAATTGCCTGCAATAAACTAATTAAATGACTCTGATATAAATCTTGCTGGCCTGCTCTGGGGGAATCCAACTGCTGTTACATCATAGAGCAAAAGAGTCTCTTTCAGTGTAAGTTTCCCTCTCTTCCCATCCCAGTTTCTCAACAACCGCTGCAAAGGGCATCCATCTGCTCTTTTCTCTGCCCATTTTGCCACACTTTCTTTCTACCCCTGACTTTGTTGCTGCTGCTGTTGTTTTCATTGGCAAGGAACTGAAGCTTCTAAACAATCCAGGGCAGAGAAATTTAGGCTGTATTACAGTCTTTTATAATCTTGATAAAAATCCCCCCATTCTCAGCCTCCTATCTCTCTTGGGGGTAGAATGTATTGAGCATTCCCCATTAGCTTTGTGCTACAATGCATGGTTAATGTCAAAGAAATTAATGTCAAATATGGATGTGCAACATATTAAATGGTTTTCATAAGCTTAGAGGAATGAATATACCAATACGTTTGTTATTTGATCCATTTCTGCTGCTCTCAGGTTGTACTACTTATACATGCCCAATATTTTGGTATATTGTTATTGGATTTATATATCACTGCAATCATGTGATATATTAATAAAATACTTTGTCCAATTCAATTCAGAAAATAAAGTCTGAGCACAAATAAGAAAGTTTGGGCTCACACCACTGAATAAATCTGAACAAAGATAGAAGAGTTTAAAAGCTGTGGCAGAAAGAAAGAAATGGATCAAAAGTTAGTTTGTTCTGGGAGTAAAATTAAGCTCAACTGGATTGTTTTAAGTCAGTAGAGACACTCTTGTCTTGAAGACGCCTCACCTTTAAGGGGATATTTTCTGAGGAAGCCACATCTTCCAGCCCTTACTACAAGTCATGTTTGAAAAATTGTTAGGAAAGATGAATTAATATCAACCAATAGGGTAGTCCTATAGCTTTTCTTTTTATCATATTTATTTGTCCCTTGAGAGAAAAAAAGAGCCACATTATTTAATTTGGAGACATATTTTGGAGTATGAAAATTATTTTAAGAAGAGAAAGTCTCATGACATTGTTTAATGGAAAGAACCAGAACATGCTTCTTCTGTTGGACCTGATGGGAAGATAGAAACAATACACTTCTACTTATGATATCTAGTTACTACCATCACTTTCAGTATCCCCCAAAGCCCTATGACAGACTTACAGTTATTTCTCACTTTAGATCTTAGTATCCTTCTAATGGCTGTTGCTTAAATTAAATACTCTCCCATAGAGGAAAAGTTATCCAGTCAAATGACGGCAACATATCCTTTCAGGGGTGTCAAACTAGTGGCCCATGGGTCAGATGTGTCATGCGCAGACCATGCCCACCCCAACTCCACAAAGGGGAAAATGTCATGACACATCACGTTACAGCAACATGGCACCATGAGTTTGACACCCGTGCTTTATCTCATATAACTAATTAATATGAATACTGCACAGCATTAGGAATATAGAAAGATGACATCACCGAGGAATTCTCAGAAATGCCACCTAACCCATGTCTTAAAATATGAGACCTTCTACTTCAGGAACATTAACCAAATTCTGTGACCGTTTTGGACAGAATGTTCAAATAAGCATAGGAGGCAATTCATATAAAAACCACTTTGTATTTTCATATATAGTTATTGAAGAGATACAGTAGGGCTTACATAAGTTTAGAAACTAACGTTGACATACTTTGCACCAGCTTTCCTTCTCTCAAAGTAATTTGAAAACTGCAATGCACTACAGCAGAGGGGTAAATCAAAATTAGTTTGAATTTACTTAATGTTGTTCTGAAGTCCCACTTGATGCAAATTCACATTGAGCCTTTGCCAATTTCAACATTTGTCAGGTGTAAGATTAACAATCTGCAAATCAGGTTACAAGAGAATAATTGTAGCATAAGCCCCTGCTGATAAGTTGCATTTCTTTTGTTGTGACATGATGGCTCAGAAGGACTCAGGGCCTGCCTTTTTTCAGAGGAGAGAAGAAAAACGAAACACATAGCATGAGATACAGCACCTCTCAGGCAACATGCTTAGACTAGCACCTTATTGTAATGAAAAGTGTCAGAAAAAAGCCTTAGCAGCTAGTCTCCTTCAGCACAAGCCAGGTGGTGACCTCCCCGGTGAATATATTGCCTGTTGGTGGCTGTCTTGGCTCTCCCGTGAAACATCCCGGCAGCTGCAAGGTGTTTGCCCTGACCCAAGACTTGCCCTGACACCTCCCTGCAATGCTAGGCATGTTGGTGATAACTCTGGCCAGGGTGTCAGTCAAACAAGCCATTGGCCGCCTTTCTCTCTCAGATCTCTTCTGATAAACCCTCTGGGCATAAGAAGCTGTCTGTGTTTGCTAAAGGGTCAGCCAGCCCCTGTTCACAAAAGCACACTCTGTCAACTGTTCTCAAGGGGCAATAGCATATCTGAGCAAACAGCGACCAAACAAGCTCTTCACACCTGTTTAATGTTTGAAAGCAAACCTTAGGCCTGACAAGCTGGATCCAAGTCTGATTCCCTTTTGAAGATGGTAAACAAAAGAAAAGGAAGGGAGGTCTGCTGATTTTAACACCCAATACGCCAGAGTAGACTCTTGACACAGGAGCCTTCCCTCCTGAGTATCCTTCTGTGTTGGTTTTTGTAGGGCTGATCTGGACTGGTGTCACCCTTGAACTATTTCTTATGGGCCATTTGCTGGTGCTTTCTTGATTATTAATTGAAAGACATATATGTCAAACTACATTTTGGAACTTCAGACCTGCTAAATTATTTAGTATAATTTCATGTATATGTGCACTCACAGAGACAAGAAGACGATTCAACATGATTTTTATTTTGCTACTTCTTCTTGTGGCTTCCAGAATTTTGACGTGCCCTTTCCATAAATTGTAGAGGTCTACACAATTGGTTTTTAAAAAAAAATTCCGAAGAATATACTGGAGAAACTCCATTCCAAAAGTAGGGATTTGAACAATGCTACAATCTGATCCTGATTCCTCTAGATCACGGGTGTCAAACTCGCGGCATCAAGTTGCCGTCAGGTGACATTTTGCAATGTTTGTTCCCTTCTCGGAGCTGGGGTGGGCATAGTCTGCGTGTCATGCATCCGGCCCACAGGCCACCAGTTTGACATCCCTGCTAGATTCAGCCACAAATTTTCTGGCTGGCTTGAGAAACCATCACTTAAATCACCTTCAGCCTCCATCTCTAAGGCATCAGTAAAAATGAAAACCTATCTTAGGTATTTTAATAATGGAGATAATTGGAAAATAAAGGCCAGTGAGATTAACACAGCTTCCAGAAGTTTATGAGTTTCTACAATTCTATTTACAGTATGTTATATAAAGCATACTTAAAAGGTAAGGCCAATAATGAAGTTAAAGTTCAAAGCCTTCTGTTTACAATCTATTGTTTTATTTCATTTGCAGAAAGTCCATGATAGCGTCTAATCTACCATAAACCCCCACAGTCTTTGTCTCTGCTCCGTCCAGGATCAAATATCCTCGACTGAGTCTTAATAATAAGGCTTTTACATAAAATTTTAAGCAGGATGTTTCCCAACAATTGGAGCTCATTCTCCCCCCTACAAAAAGTCTCTGTTGTAGTTCTCTCCACAGCATTTGTTGTTCAAAAAAAAACCCCTCCAACAGGTTGAAATGCAACATCACTTAACACAGGTTTTCCAGTTAGATACAATACGTTCATTTCCCAATCTCCATTTTTTTTTTGTTTACATTTATATCCCGCCCTTCTCCGAAGACTCAGGGCGGCTTACAGTGTATAAGGCAATAGTCTCATTCTATTTGTATATTTTTACAAAGTCAACTTATTGCCCCCCCAACAATCTGGGTCCTCATTTTACCTACCTTATAAAGGATGGAAGGCTGAGTCAACCTTGGGCCGGGCTTGAACCTGCAGTAATTGCAGGCTTTGTGTTCTTAATAACAGGCTTTACCAGCCTGCGCTATTCACCGGCCCCTCAAGCTTCTTAAGAAAGTCCAGCTTATCATTCATCAGATTTGTCAATTCTGAGTCTTTCAAATCCATGTTCCTATCAGCCTTCTCCAACAAGCCTGCCGTTTTCAGACCAGACTCCTTCCCCTTCAGATCTGCCAGTAACAAACTAGATACCAATCCAATGTATTGTTTTTCTGTGTGAAAGTGGAAATAAAAACACAACCCAATGGCTATTTCCACCAGTAAAATATTTAGAAAAACCATGGGAATCCTATTATCAAAATAGATTAATGACCTAGAGACTGTGAAGTGATATTCTGAGCCAAGTGATGTCTCATATCATTATTTCCCATAAGTAATTAAGAGGAAAGAAGGACCCCCCGGTTTAAAAATATCTGTTGGTTCAGAGATAATGCTGTTATAATGTACTTGGTTTTATGATGACGAAGAATCTATTATTTCCTTGTAGAATTGTTTGGAAAGCATATAATAATAAATAGAACATAGAATTAATCTATATTCAGTGGCATGCAGAACAGCTAATTTATTTTTATATTGCACCCCTGGTGAATGGGATCATTTGCTTAAAAGATTCTGGATCTGGGTAACATTGCATTGACATACTCCTCCCTAAATTTCCTTAATGGGTTCTCATTAACATGGGAGACATTGCATGCATTCTCTCTCAACTATAAAATACAAAGCTGCAGACAATCTGTATTCACTATCTGTCTGAAGTGGAATGAAATGAGCTGACGAGCTGCTCTGCATGTGGGTGTGTAGCTGAGTAGATTTTTTTACAAATCCGTTGAATTTCCAACGAATGAAATATGGATCTTTGTATTTGTATTAATAGGTTACTACAACTCTCTCTTGGTAAGTGCTCTTAGTACATTATCTGAATTCTCAGGAGGCTGCAATCCACCTCATGAAGGATTATGAACATAAGGATCCAAGCACTCATTCTTTAATTCTAAATTTCAAGGCCAGGAATAAGATGGTGGCATGACGCAATTGCATTTTTGAAAAGCATGCAGGTGTGTTTGTGTGTGCATTTTTTTCATTTGAAAACTTGAGATTCTATTCCCCATGGTTCTCTTTACATTTTGATCACTAGTTTCATTCTAGTGGGGAAAAAAATGAATATTTCTGCTTTCTTTTATTCAGAGGTAATAGTAGATGAAATTAAATCCCCAGACTCAAGATTGGTTGACAGACAAGTTATATGCCATTGGGTTTAGTTTGACTTCTGAACCTGGACTGGTTGATTCCTTAGCACAGCGGATAAGCAAAAACAATACCTAATTATTTTTCACAATTTTTAAAGCAGCGGTCACCAACTGGTGGTCCGTGAACCCCTGGTGGTCGATGAGAAAATTTTGGTGGTCCGCAGAAAAATTATTTGCATTTTTTATATTGCACTAAATACTATTTATCTTTTTAAAAATTCATTTTAGTGGTCCGCGGGATTTACAATCATGAATTTAGCGGTCCCTGAGGCCTGAACGGTTGGTGACCCCTGATCTAAAGCACAGACTGGCTTGCCGTTGAAATCTTAAAGGAATAAATCAGCAGTGAACTCAATTTTCTGGCAGAGCAAATCAGGAACAGCCATAAAGCAGGGTTTCCTTAGGCATAATTTCATTACTATAGGGGTATGTAATACATGTGCTGAATTGGTTAAGGCATTGGGCCAGGGTCAGGGAGACCCAGGTTCAAGACCATCTTCAACTGTGAAGTTCAGGGAATACCCTGGACCACAGGTGTCAAACTTGCAGTGTCACATTACTGCCAAGTGATGTTTCGTAATTTTTTTCCTTTTGTGGAGCTGGGGTGGCCATGGCCTGTGCATCCAGCCCGTGGGCCACCAGTTTGACATCCCTGCTCTGGGCCATCATTCTTTCTTAGGCCAACCTACCTGTGCTGTTAAAGGGAAAAATTGGAAAAAGGAGTGCTATGAATGATGCCTTAAAAGGCAGCATATAAATCCTAATAAATAAAATGGGGGGGGGGGGGTTTGCACATTCACAATGCCAAAGGCAGTATTTATTATTTTATTATTTATTTATTTTATTTATTTTATTTATTTACATTTATATCCCACCCTTCTCCGAAGACTCAGGGCGGCTTACAGTGTGTAAGGCAATAGTCTCATTCTATTTGTATATTTACAAAGTCAACTTATTGCCCCCCCAACAATCTGGGTCCTCATTTTACCTACCTTATAAAGGATGGAAGGCTGAGTCAACCTTGGGCCTGGTGGGATTCGAGCCTGCAGTAATTGCAGGCTGCTGTGTTTTAATAATAGGCTATCTTACAGCCTGAGCCACCACGGCCCTATAAAAAGCCACTGAGGGATCACAGTATGAATAGCTCCGACTATTTCTTGTCTTGGTGCAGTCATAAACCTGGTGCTAAACTACTTTGTCTATTCCTTTCTGATGTGGGCTGTAAGAAGTGTCTGCCACCTTTCTCTATCTTACAGTTTCTATATAGATTTCAGTGCACTCCTGTTTCTTTTTGAGGCATTCATAAATTTACCCTTCTAACAAAGGATTCATATTATGCATGAACTATTTTTTCCTTTAAAATCTGATTTATGTTATAACTTACCCTGTAACTTACAACATCACGTATAGGAAACCCATTACTGGATTGAATACAGTTGGCTTAAAACTGTCTCAGTTTTCCAGAGTAAATATATTAAAGTGACTTATCAGATGAAACTGAAGCAATCAGCAGGCAGGATACGCATTTCAACTGAAGTGTAAAAATGGGGGGGGGGAGAGCTTTAACTTTATTATTAGTCCTTTATCCTCCTGGTTTTATAAGTACAGTGGATAAGCAAAAACAATAATTATTTTTCACAATTTTACTTATCTAAAGCCCAGTCTGGCTTACCATTGGAATCTTCAGGGAAATGCTTATAGCACTCCAAAGATAACCAAGTCCTTTCTTTTCCTTATGGGATAAAAAACTCCATTTGTAGCTGATACACGCAGTGTGATCCGGCACCTTTTGCATGAGGCAAGGGGAGCCTATGAATGAGCATGAGGAAAACACACAAAAAAAGTTAAGCATAGAGGAGTTGCCCCAGCACAGTGAACGGCTGGCCTTTTTTCCTCCAATAATCAGCCACAGAAGATGCCTGAGGAAAAGCATAAAACCCACATAATGGTTTTCATTGTTCACCAGTCTCCCTGCCTCCTGAGACTCCCGCCCCATGCACACACTTTCACAGCGGGAGGATCAGCCCCCTGAATGAGCCTTATCCTCCCCCACCCCAAAACCCCACCTTGGAAACTGAGGATCAAGCATCTCGGGCCAAGCTACATCACAGCAGCACAAATACTTGGTTTTGCTCTGTTGGGTAGAAACAAGTAGCTGGACTTGCCAACTATTCCCTGGAGCCAGTTCTGCCTCTGAGGAGAACCTAGGCCTTCCCAAGAGCTGTAGTCTGTCAAGGCTCTGTTAGCATGTCTGGCACATCAAGCAGCTGATTCATGGGCATCGGGAGGAGGATCTGGTAAGTGCCCCCAAAATGCTCACACTGTGTGCAGTTTCTCTTGCAGGAAATCCATCAGAGAGAAAGTTATGGCTCGGTTGCTTCAACTGGATGAAAAAAAACCACACCCATCTTTTTGGTGATGGGGATTGTCTTGTTTTGTTTCCCACAACATGTTTTCTGAGTTCAGTAACAAAGGCAGGCAAAGACGTCCTGGCCTTTCCTCACCTCAAAGGTCTCAATGAGATACAATTTCCCTGTCTATTTATTTACTTCTATTGAACATCCAAAATATACTATTAAATCCTATGTATATATGCCATATGTGTACATACATATTACATAGTATAGTGTGTATAGGCACACAAAAAGATACATTATCTACTATATATATACTGTATGTACACACACACACATACACAGATACCCCTCTTCTAAAACTATACATATTCAACCTCACTACATTTGGAAAAACATACCCAGAGTCCACTTTTTGCCACACATTTATAGTTAAAGAAGAGGGGTGTATGTGTGTACGTACAGTATGTTTTTCCAAATGTAGTGAGGTTGAACTTCTGTACATTTAGAACATTACCAACACCTTCCGATGTTCTTCCGTAACTTGCTCATGACTGTTAGAGCCAGAAGAGATTATGGATTGAGTAAAATGTGGTGAAACTCACTTAACAACGCTCTTGCTTAGCAACCAACATTTTGGGCTCAATTCTGGTCATAAGTCAAGGACTATCTCTGCCTTCCTCTGCATGGCAGCTTTGTCCTAGTAAACTCCTTCTCCTCTCTGGCAATTTTCCTCTCTGTTAGAGGCACCAAAATAATCCAGATGATGTAAGGTTTCCTGCTGGTTGGATTAGATGGCCTCTAAGGTCCCTTCCAGCCCTAGATTACTGTCCTGTTTCAAAGCGTCTTCTGAAGCCAAGTCTAGTGCCAGGGTTTGTGGTCTGTCCTTCCTCTTCTGTCTCTCTCTCTCTCTCTCTCTCCCTCCCTCCCTTTCTCTTTCTTCTTTCTTTATCTCTTTCTTGTCTCTCCCTTCCTCTTTCTCCTTTTCTTTGTCTCTTTTTCTTTCATTCTTTCTTTTATCTCTCTCTGCCTGTTTCTTCCCTTCCTCCTTCCTTCCTTCCTTCCTTCCTTCCTTCCTTCCTACCTACCTACCTACCTACCTACATTTTTTTATTACCGGTTCTCTTGAACCGGTGCAAACCGGTAGCAACCCACCACTGATCTGCTTGCAAAAGGGACACTTTGAAATGGAGCTAATTGCTCCATTTCAAACTGCAAGTACACAAAGCTTTGAGTTTCCATTATTTCTCCACCTGGACAAAAAGTGTTTGGTCACTTCCCACAAGCCTCCCGTGAGTCAGGTAGCCGCACAGCACATCCAGATTGCCTGTCTTCTCCCCCCTGCCTCTGCCTGTGTGCTTTGACTTATCGGTATTTGTGCTGCGCCAAGGAGCTGGTGGGCTGCAGCTGCTGCCGGACACTGTCGGCCCCCACGTGCTTGCCGCTGCTCGTGCTGGCCATGCCCATATCTCCAGGCTTATTTTTGGGATGGATCTTATTTTCGGGAAAACACGGTATATGTTTGAGATAATGTCATACAATTTTAAGTATGAGAATTTTCAGAGATTTCTATCAAACTACTCCTTTGCTATGAGTTGATATATGGAGATAAGAGCTATTAAAGATGTAAATGAAGGTGTAAATCTTTTTACCAGCAATTAATTTTAGTTATTGTTCCATTAATATATTCATTATTATTTTTGCTGTGCCTTTTTGGGGAATCTGGTTTCTGGCAGGTATATATATATACACTCCTACATAGTGTTATTTATTTACTCATGCTTACGTGTTGCAGTAAATATATGCATAAGCATATGTACATTTATCATGTTCACATGTTGGAGGGAAAAGTCAGCAAGATTGATTTCAGCTGGAGGTAGCAAACTTAGTACAATAAATTATAAAGCTGCAAACTATACAAACTAGGTATTGGACAGGATTCTTTTTCTTTGTCTTCTCTTCCCATTGGTATGGATCTTCTTAAAATTAAGATCATGTTTATTTCAGGCAGTATGGTGATTTTTGAAAGGACAAGTCAAGTTCTTGAAAAAAAATTAAAGCTTTGTATATTCTCATTTGTAAAATATACATTGTACAGTTAATAAGAAACTATCCCAGGAATATCAATCTGGGATGTTATGATTCTTCTGAATTATTTCACATCATTTCTTGATATGTTTTTATAGTCCAAAATAAGATCATTGTTTATAGTAGTTCAGTCTGAAGGCTTTTAACTTGCAGATGTATTGACTATGGATCCTTACACTTGTAGCAGAGTTAGAATAGAACAGAATAGAATAGAATTTTATTGGCCAAGTATGATTGGACACACAAGGAATTTGTCTTGGTGCATATGCTCTCAGTGTACATAAAAGAAAAGATATGTTCATCAAGATACAACATTTACAACACAGATAAATGAGACAATTAAATTAGGAATACATTGCAAGAAAATATACATTACGGACAGGGGTGATATCTACTTACCTTCCCTACCGGTTCGGAAGTGTTTATGCGCGTGCACGTTGTGTGTGATATTTGACCCCCTGCCCATGCACAAAGCCTCCTGTGCATGCGTAGAGGGTAAAAAACAGGTTACTTCCTGGTTAAAACCAGGAAGTAACAATGTCTGGTCGGGTGAGCGGAGCCTTGAACTGCCGCTGCTACCAGTTCTCTGAACCACCCGCCAACACCTCTACTGGTTTGCCCGAACTGGTGCGCACCGGTAGCATTTCACCCCTGAGACATTTTAAAGAGTTTGTGCTAATGATATAATCATAGACAGAGCCAGTTTGGTGTAGAGGTTAAGGCACCATAATAGAAACCAGAAAACTTTGAGTTACAGTCCCAATTTGTGCAACAAAGCAATTAGGTGACCTTACCTCAGTGCAGGGTTGAAATCCAGCAGGTTCTGACAGGTTCTGGAGAACTGGTAGTGGAAATTTTGAGTAGTTCAGAGAGCTGGCAAATACCACCTCTGGCTGGCCCGAGAGTGGGGTGGGAATGGAGATTTTGCAATAGCCTTCCTCCAGGAGTGGGGAGGGAATGGAGATTTTGCAATAGCCTTCCCTTGCCATGCCCATCAAGCCACGCCCACAGAACCGGCAGTAAAAAAATTTGAATTTCACCACTGCCTCAGTGTGTCTCAGCACAGGAAGGAGACAAGGACAAACCACTTCTGAAAAACCTTGCCATGAAAATCTTCAGGGACTAACTAACTAAATATGATGGATAGTCCCTATCACTTTTTAATCTACGAAAATCAGATAGTTGCAAGCATTGACTAATCAGTGGGTCTTAATTGCTATTCTGTGGCTTAGTTATAACCATATTATACATGGATTGATAAAGGAAAATATCCAAGAAAACAACCAAGAGAGCATCAAGGACACCCCCACCCCATTCATTTATGCTAAATAGGATAGATTAAAATGTCTGAATGAGATGGTGACAAGGACCCCATAGGGAGCAGAGTTAGGGTACTGCTGCCAGGTAGCAATGGAAGAATTTCCCTTTGCTCAGGAAGCCAGCCAAACATGCTAAAAAGAAATTATAGGAAGCTGCCTTCTTCTGAATCATGCTATGTCCATTTATTTCTGCCAATGATGCTGGGATGGGGAGGACAGAAAAATGTTGACAGAGGAGCAGTAATGCTGCAACAGTGCAGAAAAGTTGACATTTGATTGATTGATGACAAGTCATTTTTGACTCTTAGTGTGACTCCTGCCAACCATGTAATACAGATGACAATGACATTTATTGCAGTTTCATTGCCGTGAATGTTAGCAGCTCTCTGATGTTTTAGATAAATTGTTCCAGACCCATCTTCAAATATTAAGTATCAAGGGTTACACCTTTTCCATGCATAGTATTTTACCACATTAGTTCTTCTCATGTCATTATGATTGAGGAATAAGCTGGTTTCAGGACTTACAACTCCATCTTGTCTTCCTTTATGTGAGCTATTTATTGATATATACTCTGCCCAAGTTCAGAAGAAAAGCTATTTATCATACCACAGGATTTAATGCTAAAGAACAAGGTCAACTTCACATTCCATTTTCTCCACTGATATGAATAGCAGACATTCCATACTCCTCCTGACCATCCATCAGCCTTTAATCTCTACTCCTTTTTCTTATTAAGTATATTAGCATCACTCCTTTATTTCTGGATGTAGATGAATGGGGAAAGGTTGAAAGTATTTCTCATTAAGGCCATTTCCCCTATTGGGTAGCATTAAGCTTAAGAGGCTAAAAAACAGTTACTGTATTGCCAGTGAATGCTGGCTAAGAGCCAGCTCAGTCCAAGGACAGGATATTTAGAAACTGGGCTTTCCAGAAAGATAAAAACATTGGTTTCCAATCCATTCCCCTCTGGATGAAATTAGAGTTTGCAGTTTCAAAGAATATATTGTGTATGTATGCAAAATATATGCAAAATAGCCAATATTTCTTTGAAGAGCTTTGTTTCTGTAAACAAAGGTGCATGAAGAAAAGTGGAACATAAATAGCAATATGTGTCTGCTCTGGATCAAAAATAGTTAAGATGTGTTGTAATGTGTGATAGGACAATGGTGGCAGAACCCCAGACACAACAAAACCCCAGTGATTTGGCACAGTAAAATAGCTCCTTAATGGTTACTTTGGTGATAAAACTGTTGCTGCCCTCCAAACTAGACCAGGATTAGAAATGGGGGAGTGAAGGGAGGAGGGAACCAGGGACATGCGGATAGTTTGATATTTTCTGCAAGTTGGATAATTGGCTGTGTTGGAAACACAGTTGTAATAAACAGGGATGTGTTTGTGACATACTGTGGTTGAAGTCAACAGTTTTAGAACAAATGAAAGCAGAGAGAAACTGAAAGGAATGTTAATATTAACACAAGGAGAGCAACAAACGATCAGTGAGTGAGAGGCATGCTTGAACTAGATGCAGTTCTAATAATAAACTAATTAATCTCTGTGGAGAATCCCATGGGAAAGGAATTCACAGCCAGACAAGCAGGGAAATAGGGACTGGACCAGAAATGCTAGAGTATTGTTTTCATCTGAGAAGGAATGAACTACAGCCCACTGTATCCTTGAACGGCCTAGAACTGACTGAATGAGAAATGGGTAGGTAGTTCCAGTGATGGGATTCAACCGGTGTAACAACCGGTTCGCTGAGCGTACGCTCCACACACACACAGTGCATTTGAAAACAACTCTAAAACTTACCTTCTACTGCAGCCCTGGTGAATAAAACAGCTGAGGCATGGCAATCCGCTCTGCCGCCCTATCAGCTGGGCTTCAAACAAAGGAAATGTAGGTCGGTATAGCACAGGGGCGGGCAGGCAAACCCAGCTGATTGTCGGAGCTACCGGTTCACCCAAACAGGTCCGAACCGGCTGAATCCCACCTCTGGCTACTTCCCATGATACAGAAGTCTTAGAATCCATAGAATATAATTAGTGACATGACATGAGCCTCCTGGAACAATAGTGAAAACCAGATTTCATTATATGATCATACTCAGGGGAAGGAACATCAGACTGTCTTTTTGGTGCAGGGAAGGATATGACCTCAATTTAGCATGAAGGACAAAAGTCTTCTGAGCCCCTGAAAGTGTAGATTTCTAAAGAAGTTTCAATAGATAGCTGGCAGTTGAAGAAGTGCTTGCAATGAAGACTTCAGGAGTAACCGCTCTTAAACGAATGTGCTGACTATCCTTCTGGGTTTTTTTCTCAAATCTCCCTGATACTTTATGTAAGTAAATTTGTTACAATGTATTTGCTTAAAATATAAACTTAGAACAAAATTATTGTTTTATGTGTTATACTGGGATTTATAGAAATGGATTCAGGTTCTGTATGGAATTTGCAAATGGGCACTCTAAACAGAATTTCAGAAACAGAAGTTTTGGATACAGTTGAATGAGAGAATGCACATTATATCGGCAGGAATTCATTAAAAAATTGTGTTACAATTTCAGAACAAAGAATTAATAATATCAGTTATCAAACACAACAAGTAAATGTCATGCCTTTATTTCCCAGTGGCAGCATGAACTAAACCTAGGAAACTAGAATGGATTTGAAAGTTTCACTGTTCCAAAGCAGATTAATAAACCATAAATCAAAGCCGCATAATGATGAGTCAGGGATTCATGGAATGGATTTGTGCAATCGCCAACATATTTGCAGAGGGCACCACTCTAAGGAAAGTTTTTTGTGTTATTGTGATAATTTTTAGAAAAAGCAAGAAAAGGCTAACATTTTTATTAAAATATCTTCCAGGGCAGAAGCTGACATACAATGCTATAGAATGTGGGTGACCAGGAATTGGGGGCTTGCTGCTATTTTATACATGTTTGCTGATAATATATCTAGACAATGGATCATTTCATGCCAAATTTATCAGTATCTGAGGACCACCAAACTTTACCCCTTTATTTTTCCTCCTTCCTTCCAGCTTGTAACTGCAACCTGCATGCCAGAAGGTGTCGTTTTAACATGGAACTCTACAAATTATCTGGTCGCAAGAGTGGGGGTGTTTGCCTTAATTGCCGACACAACACAGCTGGTCGTCACTGCCACTATTGTAAAGAAGGCTACTATCGGGATATGACCAAACCCATCACACACAGGAAAGCATGCAAAGGTATGTATATCATAAGACCAATGCCCAACAGAAAGAAACTGCAGGATTACTCCTATCTTTTATCATCTGTGAGATCTACAAATGTTTTTCTTCCTGCAGCTACTAATGCTTCAGCCAGCTTCCTGCAGCAGTACCTAATGGCTGATTGATTACCTGGGCATCAATCTCAACTTTCCCATTTCTTTATTTACAACAATGTTCTCATCCATTCTACCTGCCTTATTTTTATGCATAACTGACTATTTACATGCTCCAGTGGGAAAAAAAGTGGGGAAAAAATGGAACCTTAAAGTCCTCCGTCCCTTTTCTCCAAGCCTTTTTCTTGAGGGAAGAAAGTTGTTTACTGTCTCATTTCATTTACTGAGCTATAGGATAATTGGAAAAACTGGCTTTTCTCTTCTACGGGAAGTACTGTATGTGATGTAGAAACTTGTGCAATCTTCTCTAGACCACTCCTTCAGTTTTCCTCTTTTTTCCCCAATTGGTCACTTCTAAGTGAGATGGTTCAAATAAATAAATAAAGTCCAATAAATAAACAAACAAATCAATGTTTGAAAGATACAAAATTTAGCAACACGAGAGAACAAGCTGTGAAAAGGGTTGCTAGAGAAAAAGAGGTCTGGGCAGTTTAATCCTGGAAGTGCCACTTGTCTGGACCATGACCTGTGTCCAAGAAACCGTAAAGCTTTCAGGACCAAAAAGATCAGAAGTCTGTTTTGTTCAACTTGTCCCAGCTTATCAGCCTTCTTTCCTCTTCTTTCCCCCTTCAAACACACAAGCACAGACACACATATATAAATGTTTGAATGGCTTGGAGCAGCTATTCAGAACATGTGTGACTTGTCAAGTAAAAACAAAGACATGGAAAAAGGGACCTCAGACCCTGAAAGAAGAAAGACAAAGGTGTGAATGGATTGTTGAGGTTATTCAGATCAGCAAATGGGCCTCTTACATCAAAAACAGGAGTTTGCCTTCCCTCCCCTTTGCACAGGTGTGCATACTAGCAAACAGTAGGGTTCATTCACTAGGCTTAGTAATTGAGAGGACAAAGGGTTTTCTGCCAGTATACACAGAAATCTACACACACACACACAGAGGGAAATATTAAATCATTCATATAAAACTTTGTTCTCTGGGGAAAAAAACCAACAGAATAGAATAGAATAGAATAGAATAGAATAGAATAGAATAGAATAGAATAGAATAGAATAGAATAGAATAGAATTCTTTATTGGCCAAGTGTGATTGGACACACAAGGAATTTGTCTTGATGCATACACTCTTAGTGTACATAAAAATTTAAGCCATTCAATGCCGGTTATGGAGAAACACCAAAAAAGCATTTAAAATCAGGGAGTAATTTGATGTAAGAATCTAATATTTCAGTGCCGTTGTAACTTCACTAAACACTCCCTAAATGAATGATTTTAAGTTGAAAGCTGTCAGTACCACAGACTCACTTCATATCTGGTGAAAGAAAAACACTGTAGACTTTCAAAATTATTTCATCAATACCAAAAAAAGTATTTCACTGTCCATTCACCAAATGTCTTACTGTCATCATGCTTAATAACTAGATACTAAGCATCCAGTGTGAATTTTGTAGAAGAATAGAGTATCAGTCGTAGCATGCATTATAGGCAAGAAAATGACCATGTCAAGTGGATATGAGTATATGTCTTTGCCGTCATATCAACCACACCACAAAAAATGCACTGAGTAGGAAATAATGAATACCACCCTATGCCTGAAATTGCCTTTAAATCAGTGTGGGTTGCTTCCGCTTTGACTCGGATCGGGCGAACTGGTAGCGGCAGCGGGAGGCTCCACCCACCCGACCGGACACTTCTGCGCATGTGCAGAAGCGTTGTGTGTGTGAAAATGAGTGCGCATGGGCTCATGAGCGAATCAGTAGCGACAGGTTTTGAATCCCACCCCTGCTTTAAATCCCATACTAGGGAGAAGCGGGTGGGTTAGATCAGGGTTTCTAAAACCTTTTGCCATCACACTTCCTTTTAGTATATTCTTAATATACATGCCTCCCTTAACAACTCACACACCAAAATGAGCACAAATGAACACTGAACACAATGCAATGAAACATTGAGAAAGCTGGATTTATTGAAACAGTGTTACATTAAATGGTTCTTCACACCTTCAACCCTGGACTGTATGGTCATCAATGTCCTTTCCCAACCTTAAAATCTACAGCTCTGTGAAATCAGAAATCAGCCAGGCTTTTAAAGTGGCAAACCTTACATGGTTTTAGTCTATATATCTGCTTTCACTGGCTCTCCATTGTGGACTTTCTGGGGAAAATTCTTCAAGCCTGAATGCATTGTTACCTCTATTTAAAAGCATATTGTTTTCTATACTAACTGCAAATTAATACAAGGGTGAAAGGGGAGAAGGAGCAGAGGCCTGGCAGAAAGAGCGTTGGTGAGGTAAAGTGATTTGCATGTGGTGACTGTGAACCAGGAAACAGCAAGCAAGACATCCATTGTCCATTCAGACCTTCTTGGATATCTCTCTGCCCCAGAGATTTGAGTAGATGCTGCTTTCCAGCCTAAAATATGATAGTTGGAACGACAAAGCCTAAAAGTGAAGTTAAGAGTCTCATACAATTGATAAGCTGAATTTGGAAAATGTCTGGCATAATTACAGTCTTGTATTGTGATTTATGCTGCCCAGGCTCTTACGATTTGGGCAGGGCCTTGCATTTCCGTGTAGTGTGTGTCCGTGGGAGGCAGCTGTATTGTGAGCCCCTTTCATTCATCTGGTAGAAAGGAAACATGCCCAGCTAATGTGGGCCACTCAGAACAGCCTGAATCTTTTGAATCAACTGGGATTTTTCAGCTGCAGAAGGCTGGGGGTGGGGAGTGAGAGAAACAGCCACACAGCTGAATGTGGGCACTGAGGGAGGAAGGGAAAGAAAAGGCTGCTTGACATCATGGCTTGGCAGCTTTGAGTCCTCAAGAGCAAGGCGGTTCAGAGAGACCAAAGGAATTCAAGCCTGCAGATGGAGGAAAACCACTTTGACACAACAGGCTGGATATTTTTCATGCTGCTCAGCCTTCCCGAAGGGGATAAAATGCTGCTTGGTAAACTGTTGGCAGAGCAGTGACAGCACTGAGCAGATATGTTTGGTAATAAGGCTGACACTTAATTTAAGGCTGGGTCCCAGACCAAGGAACAAAAGTTGTCCCCAACAATAGCAAACGGGTCGCTTTCCTAATAAAAATGAGCGAGCAAGTAAGATGCAAAGAAAGAGAGAAGGGGGAGGTAATTTTTCTTTTTCTTTCTTTTTTTTTTAATGCAACAATCTGTGAAAATCTCTCCCTCATCCCATCTTAGATAATGTGGCCTTGAAAATGCAGAGTTCATTGTGTAGTAGAATGGCATCAACAAATAAATAAATAATCTGCTATTCTAAGGGAATTCTTGAGCATATCTGCCTTCAGCAACTACATAGATTAATAGTTATTTGAATGTGATTTGACAATTTTCCCACCTTGCAGGGATTTATTAATATTATTGGGGTTACATTTGAATACTTCTTTCAGCAAGGGAGTGTAGCTTAGTTTTGGCTTGTATTTATTACACTGGAAATCAGCTTAGGTTTAAAAAGCCTTTTTCTGCTCCAAAGAGCTTGAATAGTGATGTGTTCATTGTTGGCCATGGGTCTTGTTGATCAGCTAGCTGCAGAGGAAAAGTGGATAGCTTCACAAGTCACACTTTTTGTGTGTAAGAGCCACACCCCCACTGTCCTTATATAGGGCTTACTAATAATACTTTTCAGCAAGCCAAGGCTTCTTGGATTTAATATTTGACCCTACCCAAGAGGTGAAATAAACTTTCAGTTAAGAACAAATCAGCAAAGATATTTCAAGAAAGGAAACCAGCAGTTCACTTCCTTATTTTTCTAACTACTAGTGTGTTAAAGTTCTAAAAAGCTAAAAAAAAATCCACTTAAAGTGCAGCTGAAAATTTTGTGAACCTTTCTGAATGTTCAATATTTTTTAATTACTTTAAAGCAGTACAGCTTTGAATAATTTTCCTCAATAGATAAATGATCAAATATAACGTTTTTACTCATTTGTGTAATTGGGGTCTCTTTATCTAATTTTAGGATTTGTAGGGAGATCATGTTTTAGATCATATTTATGCAGAATTATTGAACATCCATAAGGATTTACAAGCATTCCAACACCACTGTATAGACTGAATCTATTACCTGATGTGGAGGCAAATATTCTGATAACATCACATTTCTTTTAGTGTGAAGGAAGTCTTGAAAATATGGGCAATGAAATTTCTGTATTTTTATTTCCTGGGACTGAAGATTGTAAATGATGCTTTGCTTTTGCAGCCCAGAGAAATCTAGCTTCTACATATTTTATACATTCTCAGTAAAATAAATTATATAGGTGAAAAAAAAATTATCTAGAACTGTTTAGGAAGCTCCATGCTGAAGCTTACAAAGCAGGGGGGCTGGTTCAATGTAAGCTACAATGTGGTTTGTTCTTTTCTGCCATAGTGTGATGTGTAAACCCACCCATTATGGTTTGGCATGATATGTAAACCAAGCCACAGCATTTGTTCAACAAGCCTAATTAAAAATCCTGATTTGTCTTACCCACTAAGACCAGAGTGTCTGACTTCTAGACAATTTTATAAAGCACCACGACTAAACAATTAAATGTTCTTAGTCATAAGCTCCCGAACTATTTGCTGTTACTTTTTTCTCTGTCGTCTTCCTCTTTGTGTTAGAGCCTTGCTGTAAAACAATATAAATGATTTTTAAATGATCTTCACATAAATGGATGAAATATTTCCTACGCAGTATATTTATTCAAAACTGAGATCCCTTGATATTTTGGTTTTCAATATGCAGAAACTGAACCTCTGGCATCATTATGTTTTATCACCCTCCCCAGTTTTAATGAAACTGCCTAGCAGGCACTTGGTCTGATTTTCAGCTTGTGCTTCTACACTACTTCCTAAATTGCATTATTTCCTTCAGTTTTTGTATACAGCTTCTGGGACTCCAATTAAGCTTCTGGAGCAAAAACGTACATGACTGTTAGAAAACCACAAATCCCTGGGTAAATCTTAAATTCAGCTCAGTTCAAAATGTATAAAAACCAAAAGTCCAAGACATTTGCCAGGACGGCCCTTTTGTTTCCTTGAAGCATAAAGAATAACTTTTAAGAAATTACACTAAACGAATTAAATGACTTGCACAATATTTGTTTCATTACAAGGGACTTATTGAAATTAATTTGTTTAACAAAATTATTCTTTTCTAACCCCTTTACTTCCCCCTTCAAAGTCTTCAAGATGATAAATCTTTTTTTATGTTGTATTAAATTTCACTTATCTTGTTACTTGGAAACATTTATGAAAAATGCTCAATATGGAACAGCGAAGTACATACATGTTAAGCCAGCCAGCCCATTAGTGCAACATGCTTGAGCACTAAAAGTTGTCCCAATGTTCAGTGAAGCCAAGTGCTACATAAAGATGGTCTCTGTGTGACTCACTCTATGAATTTAATTTGTTTCACCCAGGGCAGAAAAGCGGAGATGGCCAGTTACACTCCGCCCGCACTGCTTGACCCGGCTAAAGAGAAATGGGGAACGATATGACCCGTTTGAAAGCTTTCTAGAAGCCAACGAACTGCAAGGAGTTCCAGATAACCGAAAAGGGCTTATTTCTTAAGCCATTGTGGTCCGGAGGTCATCGATATCGCGGAAGCCCTGGCAGAGCCAACGCCGTTGCAGTCGGTGTCGTGGCCAACTTTACAGACTTTACTAAAAAACCACTTCGCACCAACGCCGTCCAAATACGTGCGGCGGTTTGAATTCGGAGAGCGAAGGCAGATGGAGGCGAATCCATCGGTGACTACATGGCCGCCCTAAGAAAGCGCCCAAGGACTGCGGATACCGTGACCTAGACGAGGTGCTCTCGTGCAACTCACCCGGGGGGTCAAAGACATCCGTTTGCGGCGACGGCTGCTAGCAAAGAGCAACCTGACGCTGGCCAACGCCCTGGACGAAGCCAGAGCACATGAAATGTCCTCCCAAGCGGCAGAGACACTGCAGAAGCCGGTCCCACAAAAGGCGAGCGAAGGCAACTCCGTGCACCAGGAGGAGGTTCAGACCGAATCCGACGGTGAAGATGAGGAAGGGTCTGCCGACCGAGAAACGCGACAAAGGGGACCGAGACGAATGCGGAAGCTGCGGGGTCAACACCAGCGCCAACGCTGCAAGTTTAAGGACGCGATATGTCGGCGGTGTGGGAAGAAAGGGCACCTAGCTCAAGTTTGTCGAGCGCCCAACCTTCCCGCCGAAAATTCAAATCGGCCAATCAGAGCGGAATCGGCAAGGCGACCGCGATTGGCTCAAACAAAAAGGCGCGGATTCCAACCAAACAACTGTGGTCATAGGCGGCCTCGACCAAGTGGAGAAGAAGATCTTCACCAAGCCAAAGATAGAGGGAGTACGGTGCCGGCTTGAAGTAGACACGGATCAGCGATCACCATCATGTCCTGGGACACTTTGGCGAAGTCGCTGCCGTCCGTCAAGCGCCACCTGCAAGCACAACGGCCACGAGTCCACGACTACCAGGGGAATCGTATCCCTGTTCGAGGGACCACCTCCGTCCGAGTCGAGTACGGTCCATACAAGAAGACCCTGCCCATCACGATCGTCGAAGGAACTCTGCCCAGTCTGTTGGGACTAGACTGGTTTCGTGCCCTGGGCATGGGAGTGACTGGCATCTACAGAAGTGACTGTAACCTGAAAGACATTCTCTTTAACGAGTTCAAGATGTCTTCAAGGACTGCCTGGGCAAGTACAAGGGGACCCCTATTTCCTTCAACTTAGACCCCAGGTAGCCCCCATTAGGCTTAAGGCGAGGAGAGTCCCTTTTGCCCTAAAACCAAAAATCGATAAGGAGCTGGACAAGCTCATAAATCAGGGGATTTTGGTGCCAGTCGATCACGCAAAGTGGGAGACGCCAATCGTCACCCCAATAAAGTCGGACGGGTCAATTAGAATTTGCGCTGACTACAAGGCGACGCTTAACAAAGCCTTACAGAAAAGCGCTTACCGGTTCCGTGGTGCAACACTTATTGCACTCTTTGGGGCAAGGGCAAGTCTTTGCAAAGTTAGACTTGGCCCAAGCCTACCAGCAACTGCCCGTAGACGCCCGACAGCCAAGCCCAAACGATTGTAACGCACAGGGGGCATTCAAGTGCACCCGATTGCAATTTGGGGTCAGTGTGGCACCAGGGCTGTTCCAAAACCTAATGGAACGACTACTGCAGGGCTCCCAGGGTAGTTCCCTACTGATGATGTCCTAATTTCAGGGAAAACATGGAGGAATTGGGGAGCGTTAAGAAAGGTTTTGGGGATTTTCCGGACAGCCGGATTAAAAGTCAAGGCAAACAAATGCCAGATAGGGGTCGAATCCGTCGATTTCTTGGGCTACCGGATAGACAAGAAAGGAATTCACCCTACTGAGAGCAAGGTTAAGGCAATTAGGAAGGCTCCAGCGCCCAAAAACAAAGCAGAGCTGCAGGCATTCCTGGGTTGGTGAATTTTACGGTCTTTTAAAGAACAAAGCAACTGCTATGGAACCGCTGCATAGGCTCTTAGGAAAAATACTGTTTGGTCTTGGGGAAAGTCAGAAAATAGGGCTTTGAAGCAGTAAAGAACCTGCTCTCAAGTGATAGCCTGCTCTTCCAATATCACAACTCATTACCCCTAGTGCTGGTTTGCGATGCCTCCCCTTATGGGGTGGGGGCTGTACTCAGCCATAGACTTCCAAACGGCACAGAAGCCCCTATAGCTTTTTACTCTAGAACGATGTCCTCCCCAGAGAGAAACTACAGCCAATTAGACAAAAAAGCACTAGCCATTGTGTCAGGGGTTAAAAAATTCCACGAATATGTCTTTGGGCGGAATTTTGAAATCGTGACTGACCACAGACCGTTACTAGGAATACTGGCTGGCGATCACCAACGCCTGTGGCACTTTCGCCACGCTTGACCCGATGGACTATATTCTTAGCCGCTTATTCGTACAAGCTGCAGCATCGACCAGGAAAAGAAGTGGGCATGCAGACGCTTAAGCCGATGCCCACTACCAGGAGCGACCAAGACCCCACCCGGGACGCCCATCCTACTTATTGACTCTTTGACTCTGGCCCAGTCACATCTAAGGAAGTGGCTCGGCAT